>NC_092333.1:151662500-152268750 GCF_046630445.1 Rutidosis leptorrhynchoides
TTTCGCTTTATTTTGGTTTCTCCTACTTTTTGGGCCGGAGGTCCCCTTGGAAGCAATCTCTCTATCCGTCGAACAGAGGGAGTGAGGACCTTCCCTACTCTTGTGAGTGTTTCACTCGGGTGGGGAAATGATTTCTCTTTATTCTAGGATAGAGGAAGGATTGTCTACGTCTCACCTCCCCCATACCCCATACATGTGGGATTAGGTATGTTGTTGTTGTTGTTGGTGTTGTACCAAAAAGAGCAACTCACATTATAGAATTAGTACATTACTTTGCATGGAAACAATTTATTGGTTTTAGTCTTTTAGCTACTTTTAATTTAATTTTTCTTTGGCGAATAAAAGGATAAACTTTTATAATTATAAAGAAGATCATCAAAAAGATGTATCCCCTATCAACGTACAAGCAAATAAAAAACTACTGAGCTAAACTCACAACGCACAACCTAAAACGAAAGCTCACTGCAAACTAATCGTGAACGAAAAGAAAGACTAATTAGAACCACAATGACACAAAACATCACAAACAACCTAAAGCATAAACCAAAAGTAAAAAGAAAAAAAAGAGGGTGGAACCACAATGACATAAAACATCACAAACAACCTAAAGCATAAACTAAAAGTAAAAAAGCAAAAAAAAGAGGGTGACCAATCTTCTCCGATGAGCGAAAGATTGGTAACCATCTACAAGAGAATGACAAACCGAAAGAAGCTAATGAACCGACTCAAATATCTTTGATAAACACGCCAATTTTTTTTCATTTCGGTGCCTTGAACCGGTCGTTGCTTCTTGAGATTTTCACCTTTAACCGGTGCCTTAGGAGGGTCGCTAGAACCAACAAGAGAAGCCTCCACAGTCTCACTCTCCATTTTTGTCATCATAACGTCAAACACCTTGAACGTTTCCACAGACATTGGTAGTTTCCCATGAGACTCGTCGAATTTAGAGGAAACGAAAGCAAAATCCTTACCCACTATCTCTTGTTCACTACAACCAACAACAACCCCACCTTTGGTTACAAAAGGGTCGTGCGCACCAAAGCCACCTGAATCAACACCTGTCAAACCCGAGCTCAAAGTAGAACCTAAAAACACTTTTTTATTACAATCGAACTCATCACCATCGACTTCTAGCTAATATGATTCGTGATTGCTATTGATCAATTATTATGGATTATTAGTTTTACATTTAACCATAATTCTAGACCAATGCATTCACATTTTTATCACAAATCTTAACAAAAAAAAACAATTAAAATCTAAACAACTCACACTTCATGATCAATTAGTCTTCTTTGCATCAGGAACCGGAAACACACTATCACCAACAACTCCATGAGGCGGCGAAAACCCTAAAGACTTCTACAAATTCGTGCTAATACTAATCGAACACAAAAAGTACAAAAGCGCCATCGAACAATCCCTAGGATCATCCCCATGCAAACCTCTATGACTCATCTTTTGCACGATTCTAAACGGGACAAATGGCAACTTTGCAACAACTTTTCCTTCATACATATTATTCAACATGTAACATCCCGTCTTTTTTCGTTTACTTTCCGTTTATTTAATTTAAAGTCCGTTATATAATTATAACATCTTCCGTTAATACGCGTGTTAAAATATTTCGTTTAGGTAATACACGCACCCGCTTTAAACTTGAGGGACCAATGTTGCCAAGTGACCAAAGATGTGACTAGGTCAAATGGTCAACTTCTTCCTCATCCATTTATTCACCTCCTCCAAATCTAATACTTCAACTTTTTCTCTCAAACACCCAATACACAAATTCATCATCTAAATTCGATCTAGCAAGTGTTCATCAAAACAAATTGCATAATTGGAATCCTTGCATCTTCCTCTTCGAATCCATACCAACTTCATTACATTTGGGTAACTTTCTAAAAACACTAGATTTTATGTTCTTGATGTTTTTGACTTACATGTGTGTTAATTAGTGTCTATGGCTCAAGTCTAACATGATTGTGTGATCTATTTGCTTGTTCTTGCTATTTTGATGTAACTAGCTTAAACTTGAAATGGGTATGTTTGATCTTGAGATTTGGTTACTTAAATATTGTTACATGTTAAAAGTGAATGTATAAATTGTGTTACTAGCATCACTAGCTTCAATTTGATGTGTAGGTTGACTTAGAAAGACTCCTTAAACATAATTACTAAATTTATGATTTTAAGTTAGGGTTTGATAGAAGTAAAATGGATTTTTGATGCATTAAATGCTTTGCAATGTTAATTATAAGTGTTTAGTTGTATTGTATGCATAATTATCTACGAAACGGCTTATTATATGCGTGCATTTAATTCCAGAATCATCAATGTGCATTTATGGACTTGAAGCATTTATGATGAGCATTGATTGATCATTTAATTTGGAAATTCAATTATTGTAAATGTTAGATTTGATTGATGAAATGTGCTTAGTTGTATTCCTCGTTAAATTACCTTTCCAACGATGTATGATATGCGTTTTAAGTGTTTACGGTTCATTAATTATGCTTAAAAGAGGTTTGGTTCGAGACTTGTAAATTTTTCAGCTTTTCCCACTGGAGTCAGGTAGTGATGCGGTGCATCCCTATTGGATGCGACGCATCAGTGGACAGATGCGGCGCATCACTAGGGGATGCGGAGCATCTGAAGCAGGCTGTCCAAAATTTATTTTTTTTCGTTTTATTCCCGCTATGCTATACATGTCCGATTAATATGAAACTTGGCCAACATACTTATATATGCTTATATTTCATAGAAAAATTGCCGGATACCCGACCCGACCCCGTTGACTTTGACCAAGTTTGACTTTTAGTCAAACTTAACCAAATACTTATGCAATCATTCTAACGTGCTTTTATACTTGTATCTTGCATGTAACTTGACAATTTGACTCACATGCTATAATAATCAAGTCGTAACGAACGATAGGACTAATTGAACAACTTTGACCAATCGTGTTTACCGTTATTGATACTGAAATGTCCCGTTCTTATTGATTAAAAACGTTCCATATTAATTGATTTCGTTGCGAGGTTTTGACCTCTATATGAGACGTTTTTCAAAGATTGCATTCATTTTTAAAACAAACCATAACCTTTATTTCATAAATAAAGGTTTAAAAAGCTTTACGTAGATTATCAAATAATGATAATCTAAAATATCCTGTTTACACACGACCATTATATAATGGTTTACAATACAAATATGTTACATCGAAATCAGTTTCTTGAATGCAGTTTTTACACAATATCATACAAACATGGACTCCAAATCTTGTCCTTATTTTAGTATGCAACAGCGGAAGCTCTTAATATTCACCTGAGAATAAACATGCTTTAAACGTCAACAAAAATGTTGGTGAGTTATAGGTTTAACCTATATATATCAAATCGTAACAATAGACCACAAGATTTCATATTTCAATACACATCCCATACATAGAGATAAAAATCATTCATATGGTGAACACCTGGTAACCGACATTAACAAGATGCATATATAAGAATATCCCCATCATTCCGGGACACCCTTCGGATATGATATAAATTTCGAAGTACTAAAGCATCCGGTACTTTGGATGGGGTTTGTTAGGCCCAATAGATCTATCTTTAGGATTCGCGTCAATTAGGGTGTCTGTTCCCTAATTCATAGATTACCAGACTTAATAAAAAGGGGCATATTCGATTTCGATAATTCAACCATAGAATGTAGTTTCACGTACTTGTGTCTATTTTGTAAATCATTTATAAAACCTGCATGTATTCTCATCCCAAAAATATTAGATTTTAAAAGTGGGACTATAACTCACTTTCACAGATTTTTACTTCGTCGGGAAGTAAGACTTGGCCACTGGTTGATTCACGAACCTATAACAATATATACATATATATCAAAGTATGTTCAAAATATATTTACAACACTTTTAATATATTTTGATGTTTTAAGTTTATTAAGTCAGCTGTCCTCGTTAGTAACCTACAACTAGTTGTCCACAGTTAGATGTACAGAAATAAATCGATAAATATTATCTTGAATCAATCCACGACCCAGTGTATACGTATCTCAGTATTGATCACAACTCAAACTATATATATTTTGGAATCAACCTCAACCCTGTATAGCTAACTCCAACATTCACATATAGAGTGTCTATGGTTGTTCCGAAATATATATAGATGTGTCGACATGATAGGTCGAAACATTGTATACGTGTCTATGGTATCTCAAGATTACATAATATATAATACAAGTTGATTAAGTTATGGTTGGAATAGATTTGTTACCAATTTTCACGTAGCTAAAATGAGAAAAATTATCCAATCTTGTTTTACCCATAACTTCTTCATTTTAAATCCGTTTTGAGTGAATCAAATTACTATGGTTTCATATTGAACTCTATTTTATGAATCTAAACAGAAAAAGTATAGGTTTATAGTCGGAAAAATAAGTTACAAGTCATTTTTGTAAAGGTAGTCATTTCAGTCGAAAGAACGACGTCTAGATGACCATTTTAGAAAACATACTTCCACTTTGAGTTTAATCATAATTTTTGGATATAGTTTCATGTTCATAATAAAAATCATTTTCTCAGAATAACAACTTTAAAATCAAAGTTTATCATAGTTTTTAATTAACTAACCCAAAACAGCCCGCGGTGTTACTACGACGGCGTAAATCCGGTTTTACGGTGTTTTTCGTGTTTCCAGGTTTTAAATCATTAAGTTAGCATATCATATAGATATAGAACATGTGTTTAGTTGATTTTAAAAGTCAAGTTAGAAGGATTAACTTTTGTTTGCGAACAAGTTTAGAATTAACTAAACTATGTTCTAGTGATTACAAGTTTAAACCTTCGAATAAGATAGCTTTATATGTATGAATCGAATGATGTTATGAACATCATTACTACCTTAAGTTTCTTGGATAAACCTACTGGAAAAGATAAAAATGGATCTAGCTTCAATGGATCCTTGGATGGCTCGAAGTTCTTGAAGCAGAATCATGACACGAAAACAAGTTCAAGTAAGATCATCACTTGAAATAAGATTGTTATAGTTATAGAAATTGAACCAAAGTTTGAATATGATTATTACCTTGTATTAGAATGATAACCTACTGTAAGAAACAAAGATTTCTTAAGGTTGGATGATCACCTTACAAGATTGGAAGTGAGCTAGCAAACTTGAAAGTATTCTTGATTTTATGAAACTAGAACTTTTGGAATTTATGAAGAACACTTAGAACTTGAAGATAGAACTTGAGAGAGATCAATTATATGAAGAAAATTGAAGAATGAAAGTGTTTGTAGGTGTTTTTGGTCGTTGGTGTATGGATTAGATATAAAGGATATGTAATTTTGTTTTCATGTAAATAAGTCATGAATGATTACTCATATTTTTGTAATTTTATGAGATATTTCATGCTAGTTGCCAAATGATGGTTCCCACATATGTTAGGTGACTCACATGGGCTGCTAAGAGCTGATCATTGGAGTGTATATACCAATAGTACATACATCTAAAAGCTGTGTATTGTACGAGTACGAATACGGGTGCATACGAGTAGAATTGTTGATGAAACTGAACGAGGATGTAATTGTAAGCATTTTTGTTAAGTAGAAGTATTTTGATAAGTGTATTGAAGTCTTTCAAAAGTGTATAAATACATATTAAAACACTACATGTATATACATTTTAACTGAGTCGTTAAGTCATCGTTAGTCGTTACATGTAAGTGTTGTTTTGAAACCTTTAGGTTAACGATCTTGTTAAATGTTGTTAACCCAATGTTTATAATATCAAATGAGATTTTAAATTATTATATTATCATGATATTATGATATATTAATATATCTTAATATGATATATATTCATTTAAATGTCGTTACAACGATAATCGTTACATATATGTCTCGTTTCGAAATCCTTAAGTTAGTAGTCTTGTTTATATGTATGTAACTCATTGTTAATATACTTATGGAGATACTTACTTATCATAATCTCATGTTAACCATATGTATATCCATATATATATCGTCATGTCGTTTTTACAAGTTTTAACGTTCGTGAATCGCCGGTCAACTTGGGTGGTCAATTGTCTATATGAAACATATTTCAATTAATCAAGTCTTAACAAGTTTGATTGCTTAACATGTTGGAAACATTTAATCATGTAAATATCAATCTCAAATAATATATATAAACATGAAAAAGTTCGGGTCACTACAGTACCTACCCGTTAAATAAATTTCGTCCCGAAATTTTAAGCTGTTGAAGGTGTTGACGAATCTTCTGGAAATAGATGCGGGTATTTCTTCTTCATCTGATCTTCACGCTCCCAGGTGAACTTGGGTCCTCTACGAGCATTCCATCGAACCTTAACAATTGGTATCTTGTTTTGCTTAAGTCTTTTAACTTCACGATCCATTATTTCGACGGGTTCTTCGATGAATTGGAGTTTTTCGTTGATTTGGATTTCATCTAACGGAATAGTGAGATCTTCTTTAGTAAAACATTTCTTCAAATTCGAGACGTGGAAAGTGTTATGTACAGCCGCGAGTTGTTGAGGTAACTCAAGTCGGTAAGCTACTGGTCCGACACGATCAATAATCTTGAATGGTCCAATATACCTTGGATTTAATTTCCCTCGTTTACCAAATCGAACAACGCCTTTCCAAGGTGCAACTTTAAGCATGACCATCTCTCCAATTTCAAATTCTATATCTTTTCTTTTAATGTCAGCGTAGCTCTTTTGTCGACTTTGGGAGGTTTTCAACCGTTGTTGAATTTGGATGATCTTCTCGGTAGTTTCTTGTATAATCTCCGGACCCGTAATCTGTCTATCCCCCACTTCACTCCAACAAATCGGAGACCTGCACTTTCTACCATAAAGTGCTTCAAACGGTGCCATCTCAATGCTTGAATGGTAGCTGTTGTTGTAGGAAAATTCTGCTAACGGTAGATGTCGATCCCAACTGTTTCCGAAATCAATAACACATGCTCGTAGCATGTCTTCAAGCGTTTGTATCGTCCTTTCGCTCTGCCCATCAGTTTGTGGATGATAGGCAGTACTCATGTCTAGACGAGTTCCTAATGCTTGCTGTAATGTCTGCCAGAATCTTGAAATAAATCTGCCATCCCTATCAGAGATAATAGAGATTGGTATTCCATGTTTGGAGACGACTTCCTTCAAATACAGTCGTGCTAACTTCTCCATCTTGTCATCTTCTCTTATTGGCAGGAATTGTGCTGACTTGGTGAGACGATCAACTATTACCCAAATAGTATCAAAACAACTTGCAGTCCTTGGCAATTTAGTGATGAAATCCATGGTAATGTTTTCCCATTTCCATTCCGGGATTTCGGGTTGTTGAAGTAGACCTGATGGTTTCTGATGCTCAGCTTTGACCTTAGAACACGTCAAACATTCTCCTACGTATTTAGCAACATCGGCTTTCATACCCGGCCACCAAAAATGTTTCTTGAGATCCTTGTACATCTTCCCCGTTCCAGGATGTATTGAGTATCTAGTTTTATGAGCTTCTCTAAGTACCATTTCTCTCATATCTCCAAATTTTGGTACCTAAATCCTTTCAGCCCTATACCGGGTTCCGTCTTCCCGAATATTAAGATGCTTCTCCGATCCTTTGGGTATTTCATCCTTTAAATTTCCCTCTTTTAAAACTCCTTGTTGCGCCTCCTTTATTTGAGTAGTAAGGTTATTATGAATCATTATATTCATAGATTTTACTCGAATGGGTTCTCTGTCCTTCCTACTCAAGGCATCGGCTACCACATTTGCCTTACCCGGGTGGTAACGAATCTCAAAGTCGTAATCATTCAATAATTCAATCCACCTACGCTGCCTCATATTCAGTTGTTTCTGATTAAATATGTGTTGAAGACTTTTGTGGTCGGTATATATAATACTTTTGACCCCATATAAGTAGTGCCTCTAAGTCTTTAATGCAAACACAACCGCGCCTAATTCCAAATCATGCGTCGTATAATTTTGTTCGTGAATCTTCAATTGTCTAGACGCATAAGCAATCACCTTCGTTCGTTGCATTAATACACAACCGAGACCTTGCTTTGATGCGTCACAATAAATCACAAAATCATCATTCCCTTCAGGCAATGACAATATAGGTGCCGTAGTTAGCTTTTTCTTCAATAACTGAAACGCTTTCTCTTGTTCATCATTCCATTCAAATTTCTTCCCTTTATGCGTTAATGCAGTCAAGGGTTTTGCTATTCTGGAAAAGTCTTGGATGAACCTTCTGTAGTAACCAGCTAGTCCTAAAAACTGGCGTATGTGTTTCGGAGTTTTCGGGGTTTCCCACTTTTCAACAGTTTCTATCTTTGCCAAATCCACCTTAATACCTTCTTTGTTCACTATGTGACCGAGGAATTGAACTTCTTCCAACCAAAATGCACACTTTGAAAACTTAGCGTACAATTCTTCCTTCCTCAATACTTCTAACACCTTTCTCAAATGTTCACCGTGTTCTTGGTCATTCTTTGAGTAAATAAGTATGTCATCAATGAAAACAATGACAAACTTGTCAAGGTATGGTCCACACACTCGGTTCATAAGGTCCATGAACACAGCTGGTGCATTAGTTAAACCAAACAGCATGACCATAAACTCATAATGACCGTAACGTGTTCTGAAAGCAGTCTTTGGAATATCATCTTCTTTCACCCGCATTTGATGATACCCGGAACGTAAGTCAATCTTTGAATAAACAGACGAGCCTTGTAGTTGATCAAATAAGTCGTCGATTCTCGGTAGTGGGTAGCGGTTCTTGATGGTAAGTTTGTTCAACTCTCGGTAGTCGATACACAACCTGAATGTACCATCTTTCTTCTTGACAAACAAAACAGGAGCTCCCCACGGTGATGTGCTTGGTCGAATGAAACCACGCTCTAAAAGTTCTTGTAATTGGCTTTGCAGTTCTTTCATCTCGCTGGGTGCGAGTCTGTAAGGAGCACGAGCTATTGGTGCAGCTCCTGGTACAAGATCTATTTGAAATTCAACGGATCGATGTGGGGGTAATCCCGGTAATTCTTTCGGAAATACATCGGGAAATTCTTTTGCAATGGGAACATCATTGATGCTCTTTTCTTCAGTTTGTACTTTCTCGACGTGTGCTAGAACAGCATAGCAACCTTTTCTTATTAGTTTTTGTGCCTTCAAATAACTAATAAGATGTAGCTTCGTGTTGCCCTTTTCTCCGTACACCATTAAGGGTTTTCCTTTTTCTCGTATAATGCGAATTGCATTTTTGTAACAAACGATCTCTGCTTTCACTTCTTTCAACCAGTCCATACCGATTATCACATCAAAACTCCCTAACTCTACTGGTATCAAATCAATCTTAAATGTTTCGCTAACCAGTTTAATTTCTCGATTCCGACATATATTATCTGCTGAAATTAATTTACCATTTGCTAATTCGAGTAAAAATTTACTATCCAAAGGCGTCAATGGACAACTTAATTTAGCACAAAAATCTCTACTCATATAGCTTCTATCCGCACCCGAATCAAATAAAACGTAAGCAGATTTATTGTCAATAAGAAACGTACCCGTAACAAGCTCCGGGTCTTCTTGTGCCTCTGCTGCATTAATATTGAAAACTCTTCCGCGGCCTTGTCCATTCGTGTTCTCCTGGTTCGGGCAATTTCTAATAATGTGGCCCGGTTTTCCACATTTATAACAAACTACATTGGCATAACTTGCTCCGACACTACTTGCTCCGCCATTACTCGTTCCGACACCATTTGTTCCTTTCGTTCTATTAACCCCTGGTCCGTAGACCTCACACTTCACCGCGCTATGACCATTTCTTTTACACTTGTTGCAAAATTTGGTGCAGAACCCCGAGTGATTCTTTTCACACCTTTGGCATAGCTGCTTCTGATTGTTGTTGTTGTTGGGATGATTGTTGTAGTTGCTGTTGTTGTTGTTGTTGTTGTTGGGCTGTTTGTTGTAGTTGCGATTGATGTTGCGATTGTTGGGATAATTGTTGCGATTATTGTTGTAATTGCTGTTGTTGTTGTATTGGTGATTCTTATCACCGTTTTCCTCCCACTTTCTTTTGACTTGCTTCACATTGGCCTCTTCAGCAGTCTGTTCTTTAATTCTTTCTTCAATTTGGTTCACGAGTTTGTGAGCCATTCTACATGCCTGTTGTATGGAGGCGGGCTCGTGTGAACTTATATCTTCTTGGATTCTTTCCGGTAATCCTTTCACAAACGCGTCGATCTTCTCTTCCTCATCTTCGAATGCTCCCGGACACAATAGGCACAATTCTGTGAATCGTCTTTCGTACGTGGTAATATCAAATCCTTGGGTTCGTAACCCTCTAAGTTCTGTCTTGAGCTTATTGACCTCGGTTCTGGGATGGTACTTCTCGTTCATCAAGTGCTTGAATGCTGACCACGGTAGTGCGTACGCATCGTCTTGTCCCACTTGCTCTAGATAGGTATTCCACCATGTTAACGCAGAACCTGTGAAGGTATGCGTAGCGTACTTTACTTTGTCCTCTTCAGTACACTTACTTATGGCAAACACCGATTCGACCTTCTCGGTCCACCGTTTCAATCCGATCGGTCCTTCGGTTCCATCAAATTCCAAAGGTTTGCAGGCAGTGAATTCTTTGTAGGTGCATCCTACACGATTTCCTGTACTGCTAGATCCAAGGTTATTGTTGGTATGTAGCGCAGCCTGTACTGCGGCTATGTTTGAAGCTAGAAAAGTACGGAATTCCTCTTCATTCATATTCACGGTGTGTCGAGTAGTCGGTGCCATTTCCTTCAAAATAGTTAAATGGAACAAGTTAATCATACAGAATATTAAGAGTAGTTAATAGTATTTCGTAGCATAATATGAACTCATTTATAAAAGCTTTTTCTTCATATTAGCGTTTTATAAGTTTAAATTCGGGTAGTACCTACCCGTTAAGTTCATACTTAGTAGCTAATATACAATTCAACTACTACAATTCTATATGAAAAACTGATTATAATAATATTTCGCGTTCAAACTTTTATACAATATTTTACAAACTTACAATACCGCTTATTTTACATAAAGCATGAAATATAGCACACAATAACTTTGATACAAGATAGTTGTGAAGATAATTCTAGCTAGTACACAAGTCGTTCAGCAAAGGCAATAAAGACACGTAATTCATACGTCCAGAAACAAGTCATGCATTCTGGTTTTACTAGGACTACTTCCCATCCTTGGTCTTGTGCAACATAACCGTTATGGCCGTTGATAAGACAGCGTGTTGTAACGTCGTCAAAGGGACGAGGGTTACGTAATGTCCAACAGTCCCGTAATAATCTAAAAACCTCATTTCTTACCCCAATTACCGACTCCGTCACTTGTGGAAACGTTTTGTTTAATAGTTGTAGCCCGATGTTATTGTTCTCACTTTGGTGAGAAGCGAACATTACTAATCCGTAAGCATAACATGCTTCTTTATGTTGCATGTTAGCCGCTTTTTCTAAATCACGAAGTCCAATATTCGGATATATTGAGTCAAAATAATTTCTTAACCCGTTGCGTAAAATAGCATTTGGGTTCCCCGCAATATATGCGTCAAAGTAAACACATCGTAACTTATGGGTTTCCCAATGTGATATCCCCCATCTTTCAAACGAAAGTCTCTTATAAACCAAGACATTCTTGGAACGTTCTTCGAATGTCTTACAAACTGATCTCGCCTTAAATAGTTGTGCCGAGGAATTCTGGCCGACTCTAGACAATATTTCATCAATCATGTCTCCGGGTAGGTCTCTTAAAATATTGGGTTGTCTATCCATTTTGTGTTTTTAAACTGTAAAATAGACAAGAGTTAGATTCATAAAAAAAATACTTATTAATACAAGCAATTTTTTTTACATATATCATAAAGCATAAGAACACTATATTACATATATTACACCACACGAATACAACTATCTTATTCCGACTCGCTCATTTCTTCTTCTTCGGTTTTGGTTCGTTTTGCCAAGTTTCTAGGGATATATGATGTTCCCCTAATACGAGCCATCGTTGTCCACATTGGTTTAGAAAAACCTGGTGGTTTAGAGGTTCCCGGGTCATTGTTACAACTTAAGGACTTCGGGCGTTGACGATACATATAAAGTTCATCGGGGTTGGAATTAGATTTCTCTATTTTTATGCCCTTTCCCTTATTATTTTCTTTTGCCTTTTTAAATTCAGTTGGGGTAATTTCTATAACATCATCGGAATTCTCGTCGGAATCCGATTCATCGGAGAATTGGTAATCCTCCCAATATTTTGCTTCCTTGGCGGAAACACCATTGACCATAATTAACCTTGGTCGGTTGGTTGAGGATTTTCTTTTACTTAACCGTATTATTATTTCCCCCACCGGTTCTATTTCTTCATCCGGTTCCGATTCTTCTTCCGGTTCCGATTCTTCTTCCGGTTCCGACTCTTCTTCCGGTTCCTCTTCGGGAACTTGTGAATCAGTCCACGAATCATTCCAATTTACATTTGACTCTTCATTATTATTAGGTGAGTCAATGGGACTTGTTTTAGAGGTAGACATCTATCACATAATATCAAACGCGTTAAGAGATTAATATATCACATAATATTCACATGTTAAAAATATATAGTTTCCAACAAAATTTGTTAAGCAATCATTTTTCAAGTAAACACGGTCGAAGTCCAGACTCACTAATGCATCCTAACAAACTCGATAAGACACACTAATGAAAAATTCTGGTTCTCTAAGACCAACGCTCTGATACCAACTGAAATGTCCCGTTCTTATTGATTAAAAACGTTCCATATAAATTGATTTCGTTGCGAGGTTTTGACCTCTATATGAGACGTTTTTCAAAGACTGCATTCATTTTTAAAACAAACCATAACCTTTATTTCATAAATAAAGGTTTAAAAAGCTTTACGTAGATTATCAAATAATGATAATCTAAAATATCCTGTTTACACACGACCATTATATAATGGTTTACAATACAAATATGTTACATCGAAATCAGTTTCTTGAATGCAGTTTTTACACAATATCATACAAACATGGACTCCAAATCTTGTCCTTATTTTAGTATGCAACAGCGGAAGCTCTTAATATTCACCTGAGAATAAACATGCTTTAAACGTCAACAAAAATGTTGGTGAGTTATAGGTTTAACCTATATATATCAAATCGTAACAATAGACCACAAGATTTCATATTTCAATACACATCCCATACATAGAGATAAAAATCATTCATATGGTGAACACCTGGTAACCGACATTAACAAGATGCATATATAAGAATATCCCCATCATTCCGGGATACCCTTCGGATATGATATAAATTTCGAAGTACTAAAGCATTCGGTACTTTGGATGGGGTTTGTTAGGCCCAATAGATCTATCTTTAGGATTCGCATCAATTAGGGTGTCTGTTCCCTAATTCATAGATTACCAGACTTAATAAAAAGGGGCATATTCGATTTCGATAATTCAACCATAGAATGTAGTTTCACGTACTTGTGTCTATTTTGTAAATCATTTATAAAACCTGCATGTATTCTCATCCCAAAAATATTAGATTTTAAAAGTGGGACTATAACTCACTTTCACAGATTTTTACTTCGTCGGGAAGTAAGACTTGGCCACTGGTTGATTCACGAACCTATAACAATATATACATATATATCAAAGTATGTTCAAAATATATTTACAACACTTTTAATATATTTTGATGTTTTAAGTTAATTAAGTCAGCTGTCCTCGTTAGTAACCTACAACTAGTTGTCCACAGTTAGATGTACAGAAATAAATCGATAAATATTATCTTGAATCAATCCACGACCCAGTGTATACGTATCTCAGTATTGATCACAACTCAAACTATATATATTTTGGAATCAACCTCAACCCTGTATAGCTAACTCCAACATTCACATATAGAGTGTCTATGGTTGTTCCGAAATATATATAGATGTGTCGACATGATAGGTCGAAACATTGTATACGTGTCTATGGTATCTCAAGATTACATAATATACAATACAAGTTGATTAAGTTATGGTTGGAATAGATTTGTTACCAATTTTCACGTAGCTAAAATGAGAAAAATTATCCAATCTTGTTTTACCCATAACTTCTTCATTTTAAATCCGTTTTGAGTGAATCAAATTGCTATGGTTTCATATTGAACTCTATTTTATGAATCTAAACAGAAAAAGTATAGGTTTATAGTCGGAAAAATAAGTTACAAGTCATTTTTGTAAAGGTAGTCATTTCAGTCGAAAGAACGACGTCTAGATGACCATTTTAGAAAACATACTTCCACTTTGAGTTTAATCATAATTTTTGGATATAGTTTCATGTTCATAATAAAAATCATTTTCTCAGAATAACAACTTTAAAATCAAAGTTTATCATAGTTTTTAATTAACTAACCCAAAACAGCCCGCGGTGTTACTACGACGGCGTAAATCCGGTTTTACGGTGTTTTTCGTGTTTCCAGGTTTTAAATCATTAAGTTAGCATATCATATAGATATAGAACATGTGTTTAGTTGATTTTAAAAGTCAAGTTAGAAGGATTAACTTTTGTTTGCGAACAAGTTTAGAATTAACTAAACTATGTTCTAGTGATTACAAGTTTAAACCTTCGAATAAGATAGCTTTATATGTATGAATCGAATGATGTTATGAACATCATTACTACCTTAAGTTTCTTGGATAAACCTACTGGAAAAGAGAAAAATGGATCTAGCTTCAATGGATCCTTGGATGGCTCGAAGTTCTTGAAGCAGAATCATGACACGAAAACAAGTTCAAGTAAGATCATCACTTGAAATAAGATTGTTATAGTTATAGAAATTGAACCAAAGTTTGAATATGATTATTACCTTGTATTAGAATGATAACCTACTGTAAGAAACAAAGATTTCTTAAGGTTGGATGATCACCTTACAAGATTGGAAGTGAGCTAGCAAACTTGAAAGTATTCTTGATTTTATGAAACTAGAACTTTTGGAATTTATGAAGAACACTTAGAACTTGAAGATAGAACTTGAGAGAGATCAATTAGATGAAGAAAATTGAAGAATGAAAGTGTTTGTAGGTATTTTTGGTCGTTGGTGTATGGATTAGATATAAAGGATATGTAATTTTGTTTTCATGTAAATAAGTCATGAATGATTACTCATATTTTTGTAATTTTATGAGATATTTCATGCTAGTTGCCAAATGATGGTTCCCACATATGTTAGGTGACTCACATGGGCTGCTAAGAGCTGATCATTGGAGTGTATATACCAATAGTACATACATCTAAAAGCTGTGTATTGTACGAGTACGAATACGGGTGCATACGAGTAGAATTGTTGATGAAACTGAACGAGGATGTAATTGTAAGCATTTTTGTTAAGTAGAAGTATTTTGATAAGTGTATTGAAGTCTTTCAAAATTGTATAAATACATATTAAAACACTACATGTATATACATTTTAACTGAGTCGTTAAGTCATCGTTAGTCGTTACATGTAAGTGTTGTTTTGAAACCTTTAGGTTAACGATCTTGTTAAATGTTGTTAACCCAATGTTTATAATATCAAATGATATTTTAAATTATTATATTATCATGATATTATGATATATTAATATATCTTAATATGATATATATTCATTTAAATGTCGTTACAACGATAATCGTTACATATATGTCTCGTTTCGAAATCCTTAAGTTAGTAGTCTTGTTTATATGTATGTAACTCATTGTTAATATACTTATGGAGATACTTACTTATCATAATCTCATGTTAACCATATGTATATCCATATATATATCGTCATGTCATTTTTACAAGTTTTAACGTTCGTGAATCGCCGGTCAACTTGGGTGGTCAATTGTCTATATGAAACATATTTCAATTAATCAAGTCTTAACAAGTTTGATTGCTTAACATGTTGGAAACATTTAATCATGTAAATATCAATCTCAAATAATATATATAAACATGGAAAATTTCGGGTCACTACAGATACGACCTATTTGTTTAGGTCAAGACTAGCATCCGTTCTTGCACACATTTACTTGTGAAGTACTTTTATACTCTTGTAATCAAGGTGAGATCATAGTCCCATCTTTTCAACAACTTTTATACTTTAAATCATGGGATGAGAAACATATACGTACCATACTCTTATGCTTTGAACACAAGTACGAAAACAAACATTCCACAGCGAGTTAGAACAAAAAACCTCAATTCAATTATCATTAGTTACACTTGCAGGGTGTAAACGTGAACTTATGTTATGTGATCACATGGGCTTGAAGAGCCCTCATTCGGACGGTTCGCTACCGTTAGCGGATGAAATATATTTTCGAGTATAGTGTATGTTCTAACACTACGTAGCAGGTTACAAAACAGTTAAGTTTTGATAATTGGGTGCTCGCGAACGTGCAACAACTTTTGGAATGCAAACGATTTAGATAATCAACTTTATGGAAATATTAAATCTTGTGGTTCAAAAACAACGTTACTAATACACCTATGATTTTACCAACGTTTTTCGTTGACAGTTTTCTATATGTTTTCTCAAGTCCTTGAACGCTATGTGATACATGCTTCCGCACCCTTTTTGATACTTGCTTGGATGTCGAGTATACGTGCATACATGGAGCGTCTTTTGACTTTACTTAGAAATTGTGTCGCATAGGTTTCATTTGTACTTAAAACGTTGTAACGTCACTAGTTGTTGAACTACTTTTGTAAACTTGAAACATCTTTACATTTGAAATGAATGCGACATATTTTGGTCAAACGTCATTTTAAAGACTTATGACCACGTAACGGGACCTAAGTAGACGGCGCCGTCAATGACGATTTTGTCGGGTCGCTACACAACAGACCAAACACAACAAACAACACCATTGCAACAGCTACACCCGATTTAAATTTGAATAAAGATAAATCTCTACTAGTTTTTTTTAAGGACGTTTCAACACGATCTATCTTTTTTTGTTTTAGATCTTTTTAGAGACCTGGGGTCGATTTACAAATTTTTTTCGAGTTTTTGGACTTTTTTGTAAAATTGAATAACACGAATCACAATACTTCAAATAATAACCAAGATTACAAGATTCAAATCAAAATTCAATCCAGAAACTAATTACAATCAATCTACAGCAACTATCAACTGTATTCTCAAAGATGAAATACAAGAAAAAAACTAACACACAATCAAGCCACAAGATGTGGATTGATTCAAATCACTCAAAGAGGATAAGATTGATGTAATCTGGAGAAGAGAGTAAATGAATTTGAGAGCAAAATATGATCGAGCAATTGTGTTGTTCAAACCCTAATCTGACACCTTCTTCTATTTTATACCAGCGGATATAAACTTTGGCAAGATGGCAGAAATGACCCCTCAACTCTTCAAGTTGGAATAACCAACATAAAATAATGAATAAATTAAACTTATTAAATTACATAGGCTTCTTAAGCTACTGCACTTCCATTCTGCACATCATAACTTGATCAAAACCAAATCTACTGCAACCAGAACAGCTTTAAGATCAACTGCAACACAGCAACTTGAAAACCTGCAAAATATTCTAGAACAAACCGCATATAAGAACAAATTAATATCATAAGTTTCAAAATAAGTTTGTTATAATATATCATATTGAACATTCCCCCTCAAACTTATTTTGAAACAAGTCCAACAATCCCAATTGTTTTACCAATTGTTCATGTTGACTTACACTTAACCCTTTGGTTAAAATGTATGCAAGTTGAACTGCAGATCCCACTTTAATTGTTTGAATGATACCTGTTGCTACCTTTTCTCTTATATAATGAACATCAACTTCAAAATGTTTTGTTCTCTCATGAAAAACAGGATTAGCAACAAGTTGTAGAGCTGAACTATTATCACAAAATAATTTTATAGGTAATTCAACTTTAATGTTCATCTCTGTTAAAAGTTTTTTAATTCAAACAATTTAACAGGCTGTAGAGGTCATGGCCCTATATTCAGCTTCAGCTGAAGACCTTAACACTGTAGCCTGTTTTTTACTTTTCCAAGACACCAAAGAATCACAAAAATATACCAAGTATCCCGTAACAAACTTTCTATTCAGTTTACACTTAGCATAGTCAGAATCACTATAAGCACAAAGACTGAAATTATTACTTTTAACAATGTTAATTCCTTTTCCAGGTGCTCTTTTTAAATATCTCAAGATTCTAAAAGCAAGATTGAAATGAGATTGTAAAGGAGAATGCATATACTGACTTAAAACTTGAACAGAAAAAGGCAATATCAGGTCTTGTAAGTGTGAGATAAATCAATCTTCCCACAAGTTTTTGATATTAAGTGATATTCTTTAATAGTTTATCTTTGATGATTGGTTCACATTCAACATTCATATTTGGTTCAATAGGAGTGCCTATAGGTTTACACCTAAGCATTCCATAATCATTTTGCAATTCCAAACAATACTTTCTTTGATTCATACAAACTCCAGATCCATTTGGTAAAATTTCAAATTCAAGAAAGTATTTTAATCTTCCAAGATCTTTAATCATGAACTTGGTTTTAAGAAAAGTTTTGAATTTTTCAATTTCGGCAAGGTTATTTCCAGTCACAACAATATCATCTACATAAACAAGTAGAGCAATGATTATATCATTTGAAATTTTAATATACAAAGAATAATCACAAGTACTTTGTTTAAAGCCATGCTCAACCAAGGTAGAATTCAACTTTGAATTCCACTGCCTTGGGGCTTGCTTTAATCCATATAAGGATTTAACCAACTTACATACTTTATTATCATTTTTAGAAAAATACCCTTCAGGTAATTTCATATATACCTCTTCATATAAATCTCCATATAAAAAAGCAATAATATCCAATTGAAGAAGATGCCAACTATTTTGAAGTGCAAGTGTAATAATACACCTTACAGTAACATGTTTCACAACAGGTGAAAATATTTCATCATAATCATTCCCTCTTTTTGACTATAACCTTTAGCAACAAGTCTTGCTTTGTATCTCTCAATTTCACTATTTGATTTATATTTAATTCTATAAACCCATTTACTGCCTATTGATTTTCTGTCAGGAGGTAAATCTGTAATAATCCAAGTTTTGTTTCTATTAAGAGCTTCCATTTCTTGATTCATAGCCTCAACCCAATTACTATCTTTTGATGCTTCATAATATGATTTTGGTTCAATGGACTTGTTTAAGTTTGAAGTAAAACATTGATTTTCTTTATTTAAGAAAGGATAATTTACCACCTCTTCAAGCCCATATTTAACTTTTCCTTCAACTACAAAATCATCAAAATTTATTGGAAAAACAGTCTCTCTGAATGACCTCCTTAAGGTTTGAGTATTAGGTTGAGTATTAACATTTTCATTTGAAAGAGAAGTGCCCCGGGAGATAATATGTTATTTGTTTTCTATATTTAAACTCAATTAAATGCCAAGCAATTGTCCGATTTACACATAACTTATTTATTTTAAGTCACACGTGATTTAACTTCTAATTATTTCCCCCGGAAACGAACATATATAGGTATCGGGAAGCTTTCATCCAGAAATGAAAGAACTCAAAGAACGACACAAGAAACAAAAGCACAACTAACAAAAACAAATACATAGCACACCGCCCAATCAAACAAAAACTAACCTAAAACAACCGAAACGAACTAAAAACCAAGGGTTGAGCAAACCAACAAACCTAACCGGAAAACAAAAATCAAACACAATTAGAACATCAAACCAACAAGAGAAAAACAAATGCAAAACTACCAACCAAACCAAAAGCCCAACTAAACAAGCCCAAAGACGAAGTTACCCTTAAGGACTCCATCATCAACACTAGGGATGGCAATGGATCGAATATGGATCGGGTGATGCTGTATCCATATCCATATCCATTTAGTTTTTGTTCATCCATATCCGTATCCATATCCGTTTAATTTCAGTTCATCCATCCATATCCATATTCATCGGATTAAGCAGGTTAATGGATATCCGTTGGATGTTAAAAAAAAGTTATAATATTTCCTAATATGCGATGAAAACAAATACGTGCATAGTTAAAATAAATATAACATGATAAAATTAATATTATAGACAAGAATGTATAATATTTGTCGAAAATATAATACAATTTGTTGAATTTACTATTAAAAGTAGATTATGAAAAATTAAATATGTAATTTGTATGTTTATTTTGTTACATATACATGTTTTATTGTAATATATCATAGTTATTTCGTTATAAAGTTGAAAATAAAATGTAAATCTAACGTTAAATGTATTTTTAATAGTAAATATGTAAGCATAAATCTATATTTATGCATTTGTATATGTATTTCGAGTTTTAATGTATATATTCATGGATGAAATTTTTCATCCATATCCATATTCATATCCATTTAGGTTCATCCATATCCATCAGGAAGCCGGTGGATCGAATGGATATCCATTGGATCGGGTGGCCATTGTCATCCCTAATTCGACACCTTTCATAAACATATCGAACTTTTCCTCGGCTAAGCTAGCTTTCTTACATTTCGAACACGGCTTGAAAAGTTTCCCCGAATATCTTAGCAAAACTAATAGATTCATCAACTCTTGAAGATAACTAAAACTTTTGAGTCACTCGGTCGTGGTTAAGGTTAAGCCAGTGCCTTTCTAACAAATACCCAGTATTTTTTGAATTGAATTCACAAGCATATAGTCACTCTGCTACTCATTCACAAATAAACATGAAATACAGAGCCACCATTTCATCAATTCAAAACATCTTCAATAACACCAATCTGTCTCATAATCATCAACAATATAGAACCATTACTAAAGTCCGATTAAAATGGGTCAAAAACCGATCACTAGACAACATTATCGACATTCATACAGATCTCAAAGCCGCTTGTATACTCAAAGATGCAATCATCAACCGTCCAATCACCACCCAATTTCTCACCGCTAAATCCATCGCCGACACCCAAAAACTCCTCGGAATCACAATCCCAACTCTCCGTTTCATCCGCCGTTACCCCACTCTCTTTGAAGAGTTCCCACACCCTAAATACCCTTCACTCCCCTGTTTTCGTCTTACAAAAATTGCCCAAAATTTACACAAAATCGAAACTAAAATCTACGAAAATCATGAACAAGACATCATTGAAAGGCTCTGTAAAGTGTTGATGATGAGTAAAGATCATCAATTGCCGCTTCAATCGCTTTATCCGTTTAGGTGGGATTTAGGGTTTCCGTACGATTTTGATAAAACCCTAGTTCAAAAGTACCCGGATTTGTTTCGGGTCGTGAAAAATCCAAATGGGTCATCGTCAAGTTTAAAACTTGTGAAATGGGTCGATGAGTATGCTGTTTCTAACCTTCAAAAAATGAATGAAGGTAAGGAATTAAGTTATAAAGGGTTTAGAACAGGGGAGAGTGGATTAGGGTTTCCATTAAGTTTTCCTAGAGGTTATGGTGCACAAAAAAAGGTGAAATCTTGGATGGATGAATTTCAAAAGTTACCCTATATATCACCATATGAAGATTCAAGTAACATTGATCCAGAAAGTGAGTTAATGGAGAAAAGGATTGTTGGTTTGTTACATGAGTTTTTGAGCTTGACTGTTTACAAGAAGACTAAAAGGAATTATTTAAGGAATTTAACGAACGAGTTTAATATGCCGTTTAGGTTTACGCGAATCTTTACAAGGTACCCGGGGATTTTTTACTTGTCGTTGAAGTGTAAGACGACGAGTGTGGCGTTAAAGGAAGGGTATAAGAGAGGGAAGTTGGTGAATGCTTGTCCGATTGCTAAGTATAGAGGTAAGTTTCATCATGTTATGAGGACTGGATTAATTTATAGAAAGAAAGGGTTGGAGATGTTGCCTGAGTTGGATAATTTGGTGGTTGATGATGTGATTGTGAACGATGAGAAAGAGTTTGAATCGGAAGAGGAGGAAGAAGTGACTGAATCGAGTGGTGAATGGGTTGACCATGAGGATGAAGATGATGATGAAGAGTTCGATGATGTCTCTGATCAAGACTAGCTAGTTGAGTTCAGGATTTTTTGTAATTCTAATCATTGTTTTGAAGTTATATATCAAGAACACAAATTGTATTGATGTTTGAAAGAAGGAAATTGGAATCGTTAGACTTTTGTACCGAATGGCTTTTGTTTTTTGGGATTTACTAACCCCAGTAGATTCACCAATCACCACCATATCCCGACATTTGAGCAACAGTTTACAAAATGATACTAAAAGTATATATAGTATATACAAGTTATGTTTGTAATTCTAAGTGATCAATGATCATCATCAACAGCTTTGTTCTTGGATTGTAGTCGCTGCAAATATCATCTCTTTCATGATCAAAACATATATCGAAGGGTTCGTACAACGAAAAGTGGTACATTCTCGTCACGAACACTTAACCAACGGGTTTTAGCCTCATCAATGGTCAAGATATTCCTAGGTATACATGAATAGGTAACAAATTGTTATGCAAAATAGCGCTAACAAATACACTACTAAATGATTGAAAGACTGATACGCGAATTAGATGGTGCAAAATTAAAGTGCAGGTGTCTGTCAAACTTGATCATCAAATCAAACTTGTTTATGATGACTGAAACTGATATCATCCAATAACCAATATTACAAAACAAAATTTGATACAAAATCAATTTTTTTAGCACATTACAACTCTTAATTCCGGCGAAAAATGATATATGCACCGACTCAAATACATGAACCACTACATTCATATAACAATACCAATTGTCTAATCCCAAGCACTAGGTGCACCACCGCCACCATAGCCGCCATATCCACCGCTATTACCACCACCATAGCCACTGTAACCACCACCGCCATATCCGCCGCCACTGTTACCGCCACCATAGCTGCTGTATCCACCACCGCCACCATAAGAATTATCCTTTCTAAAGTCACGACCACCAAACCGTCCCCCTGACCGCTTATTCTTACCTCCACCGTAAGACACTCGATTTGCATAGCGAGTAAGCCATGCAGGTACCTCTTGATTAGCTTCTTGCATCAAATCAGCTAGTGATTTTGCTAGTGAAACATTGTTCTCATTGAAGAAAGCTGTAGCCAATCCCGTCTTGCCAGCTCGTCCTGTTCGTCCTATTCGGTGTACGTAGTCGTCAATGTCGTTAGGAAGGTCAAAGTTGACCACATGAGAAACGTGAGGGATATCGAGACCACGAGCGGCCACATCAGTTGCAACTAGAATTGGCGTTTTACCACTTTTGAAAGATCTTAGTGCTTGTTCCCTTTCCTGCATTCAGTTTCAAAGGACCTTTTTCACATCCAAGTGACGTCGTATAATATTCAATTTTAGTGCATTGTGGTATTACTTTGAACGATATGATCCTTTTTATATGGATTTGACTAACTTATGCCCTAAGGGCATAAATTAAGCTTCATTAAATGCACTTAATTAAGCTTAACATAGAAAATTCCTTGCTAAATTATACAGTTCTGTTTTATAACCCACACACTGTTCATATATAAATGGGTGAAAAAGTGTTTGCGGGTCAACTCAACGTAACCTGGCCTGTATCGACTTATTTCAACTCAAATACGTTTCGACATGCTATAGAAACTTAACATTGTAGTGGATTTTATGGACTATCACACTAATATAGTGCACAGAGTTACATCTAGTCTATACAATGGAGGTGCTCTAAATACATATCAAACTTACCGGCTGTGTTCGATCCCCATGAATCGTAGTAGCAGGGAAACCGTTACTATATAGCCAATACTCCAGTGAATCGGCACCCTTTTTTGTCTCGACAAAAACTAATGTAAGAGCTTGCTGCAAAATAGAGTGATAAAAGATTAATCCATGTGAATATTCATAATCATGTATGATTATACATATGCATAAAAAAGAATTATAAAAGATGTATCGAAATGTGTAGCGGTACCTTGCTTGGCGTATCGTTCTCCTTTTGTGCGTGGAGTAGGTCCATAAGATGACTTCTCTTGTCAACTTCTTGAACGAATTCGACCCGTTGGACAATCAAATCAGTACTTGAACCAACACGACCCACGGTCAAAAATATGTAATTCGAAAGAAAATCAGATGCCAGTCTCTGCACAACAGACAAACTTCCTAAGAACATTAAACAATATGGAAGAGATGACATATAACAAGCTATTATTACAATCATAGGTGAATGCATCACCTATCATTAATACTTTCATATTCGGATCAACTTAATCATTGCAATATATAAGATAGAAAGAGCAACATTCGCAAACTAAAACTAAACATCTTCACAATTCAATTAGTTTTTATTTGAAATGGAGAGAATAAAAACTTTAACTCCTCCAGGTTTGTATTCAAAGTTGATACAGGAATTAAAGCAACAAAAACATTCGTTGTTAAAACAATCACTGGTTTACATTATGTAATAAACAAGGTTGGCAACTCGGAACTCGGGAAGAACTCAGTCGAAAATTTTTGGGGAGTTCTCGGCAACTCGGGAGAACTCAGATGTTGACTTACGTTGACTTTTTAGTTTTTATTAATAATAATATATATGTTCTAATAGACTTTGACTAATTTGCCGAGTTATTGACCGAGTTTCCAAATTTTGACCGAGTTACCGAATTGGCCGAGTGTTTTCACTACTTTTGAGAGTGTTTTCACTCTGGGTGGAGAAATGACTTGTTTTTATTCAAGGATAGAGGAAGGACTGTCTACATCTCACCTCCCCCATACACCACTCATGTGGTATTGGGTTTTGTTGTTGTTGTTGTTGTTACCGAATTGGCAAAGAACTCCCGAGTTGACCGAGAAACTCGACCGTTGACCGGGATAACTGGGTTGTTGACCAAGTTGGGCACCGAGAACTCGGGTGGTGATCTAAACCGTAAACTCCCCGAGAACTCTGCCAAGTTAGCCGAGTTTTACAAAACTGATGATAACAAAGTATCATTCACAGATAACAAGGCCATGTATGTCATTAAAATGATCAAAAACTAAAATAGTTGATCAAGCATTGAGTGGGTATCCGTTGCAAGTTTACATACTTTTAGTGAGTTATTTGTTCATACATGATTTTTTGAGTGTCAGAGAAAATGAAGCAAGAGAGTAAGCTGCCAGTTCTGTAAGTAAAAGATCAGATAAACTGTGCAAACTACCTTCTGCGAACATTAGCTACACATGTATATCAAACTAACATATTAGTTAAAATATGATTAAAAACGAAAAAGGTCCTGCTTGTTCAGGTTACCTAAGAGGCCAGGTATTTTTACTCATATGTATGTGGCCTAACCGGGTTATCCCGTGACCGTTTTCTAACCTTTCTCTGGCCACCATAAAATGTGCTACTAGTGTGGTTTGAACCTGAAACCTTTTGTGAGGAGGTCAACACGCCAACTAGGTTATCTTGTACAATATGATGTAATAATATAGTAAGAGAAACAGCGATACTATGATAAAATGATGATAAAGTGATAACTACAATTTTTACAGTAGTAACAATATGTATTTGTGTAATAAACTGAAATAAAAACATTGAACCAAAACCTGAATTTCTTTAGGAAATGTGGCACTGAACAGCATTGTTTGTCTTTGACCTGGTGGGGGCATGTCTGTTTGTTCAACTATTTTTCTGATTTGAGGCTCAAATCCCATATCGAGCATCCGATCAGCCTCATCAAGAGCTAGATACCTTATCATTTGTAATGACACTTTTGCCCTTTCTAGTAAATCAACCAACCTTCCTGGAGTGGCCACAAGAATATCAACTCCTCTCTCGAGCTCTCTTAACTAGCCATGCATAACATGCAAAACAACACCAGTAACATATTTTAATGATCAATGATAGAAGCCGTAGCAAAAATTCAAGAAGAAATCTATGTTGTTCAATGGATTACAAAAATATACACACAAGTATTATAAGTAGCGAAAATAAGAACGAATATTTATGTAAAAAGCAAAGCTTTTTCTATGTGGAGGTCTATCTCTCGAATGTAAGTGTCAGTAAACGCCTCATTATTAATATTTATTCTAAATTCTAATATATTATGTTCTTATTTTAATATTCTATCGCTCGTGAATACTTTTTATCTTCTATATGGGTCCTATCAGACCACATGCAATGTTGCAGTGACAAGAACTAGACTTATAAATTATAACAAGCACGATAATTGGAGACCGCATCTCATAAAGGCCCATAAACTAAAATCACATTATAGAGAAAATGCTCATATAGATAATATAAATACATATATGCCCAGTCTAGTCAAACATTTAGGTCAATCATCTGCTGTACGAAGTTTATAATTACATTTTATAATGTTCAAATATCAACAAAAACTAACATTTAATCAATGAGCATAAACATCCATCAATTAATTGTATATCAGTTTCAGCTCCAGTTACCTGTTGATTTATCGGCGTTCCTCCATATACAACCACCACCTTAACACCTGTCTGATAAGAAAACTTTCGTGCCTCCTCGTGTATCTGCATGTAACGCAAATATAAATACACACCAGCTGAAGGAATAGTTTAAAGTATATAAAAATAAAGATCATCTACAAATTTATTCATAATGAGAAACCTGAGAGGAAAGTTCCCTTGTAGGCGATATAATCAAAGCAAGTGGAAATACAGTCCTGGTACCACGTGGTCTCTGCCCAAATTGCCCCCTCAAAATACCACTTATTATAGGAAAACAAAACGCTGCTGTTTTCCCCGACCCGGTCTGTGCACATGCCATTAAATCACGTCCAGCAAGTGAAATTGGAATCGTATAACGTTGTACAGGTGTCGGTTTCACATATTTGCACCTTCTAATATTAAGATTTAAAGCATCCCCTAAATCTATATCCGCAAATGTATTAACTGGAGGTGGCACATTATCCCCACTAGTTTCCACTGGAATATCTTCATAAGCATCAAAATTAATCCCACCACTTTCTTGCTCAGATGTAATCTCCTCATTGGTATCAATAATATCATTACCAAATGGATTAACCTCAACATCTCTACCGCCCCAACCGCCGCCTCTATTTCCCCAACCGCCGCCACCGCGGCCGCCAGTACCATAAGCGGGCCTACCATTTTCATACCTAGGACTAGGAGCAGTACCCCATCGTGACCCACTCGTTTGTCCACTATATCCTGCCTTATCGGGTGGTGCCCCACCATGTGATATACCTGAGCCGCCTACTGGACCAGACGCAGGTGGCGGTGGCCTATTACGAAGATGAGGTGGCACATAAGCGGGTTTACCAGAAGCTCTGGCAGCCCCACCCACCTCGTTACTGTCAGCGCCCGTAGCTGCATTATCAACACTGTCTGCCCATGAAGTGCTCATGACTTGATTAATATCTCAGAAAACACCGAACCACAATACAATCCTATTAATCAAGGCAATAAATAATGTTGATTCCAGAGAGCTTCAAAAAGGGAATGAATCAAGGAAATATAACCTTCAAAGCACGGATAAATCCGTGTGAACATAAATAGAATCTCAAACTTATATACAAAAAAAATATGTAAATATAGGGTAATGATCCTGTAATAACTCCTTATAATGAAAATGGTAGGTAACACTTCATTTTGACACATACAGTCAACAAAATCACTATATTCACAATCAAACTATTCAAAAACGTATATAAGTCGAAAGAGCTATAGATGAATAATTCCAGTATTCCACGCTCTGCATCTGCAATTGTGAATCTACCTTTTTTACGAATATCTAAAAAATGTGCATCCATGATTCAACATAAATATTTCAGATGTATAATAAATGTAAATATAGTGATTCAGTGACAGTCATCTATATGTATCTATATCATGTGCTCTTAAATCATGCAGATAGATAAGATATCAATCAGCAAAATTGTTAAAAGTAACTAACGCAATATAGTATATAAAAAAAGCTACAGCTACACGAACATCTAGGAGAGTATAATCGATCGATTGAAAAAAAATTAAATGTTAATGCACTAAATATTAGAGATATATGAAGGAACCTGAAATAGTGAAATTGAATTTGAATTGGAGAGTGAGTGTATGAAATTGCGGATCGAAGAAAAGTAGAAATTGAGTTGAAATAAGAAACCCTAAATAAAAGGGTAAGAAAGGTGAGCTATATTTATATCTCAGAGATAAAAGAGAATTTAGACAGTGATGAGAAAATATCGGATTGACGAGGGGTGTGGGATTCGATACTGCTTACTTGGCTTTAGGAAGTAATAATATTAATTTAATTTAATATTAATATTAATATTCATATTAATATTAATAATATATTAACTAGAAAATTATCAGCCCGCGCGATGCGGCGGGGTTTTTTGAATTGCGTATTCATATTTAACGTAGCATTATGTATTTACAGATTTAAAAATGCGTTGCTACAGGTATGTTTGGAAACACGTGGTTAATACACAGTATTCCTAATGGACTTCGCGTTTTTAACGCCAGAAAAAATACATAAATAAAGGAACAGATCCATCGATATGACGTGATTAGTTTAGGTTGTTTATTATATGTGTACTGTTATATTTCAGTAGGCTTATAACTACCTTTAGTGGCCTGGTTCAATATATTCAAATTGAAAGAACCAATAAAAGAGAGATGTGTTGTAGAAGATATAGGAGAGAAAGAGGTTGAAGAGAGGTGTGATGTATTTAATGTATATGTGTGTTTTTGTAACTTACATTATGCACATATATATAGTACAAATTTTACTATCCATATTTGACTAATTACCATCCATATTTAACTACTAAATTTACAACACTCCCCCTTGGATGGTAATTTTTTTTAAAGAGCAATTAATACTGCCTCGTTAAAAACCTTGCTAAAGAAAACTCAGTGGGATAAAACTTTAGCTAAGGGAAAAAGAGTGCAGCATAGAGTTGACTCCCCCTCAAGTAGACAACGCTGAGTCGTCACATCTTTTGAACTTGCCTCATGCCAATATTGTGAAAGTATGTTTTGAAAACAACGATTGACAGTGCTTTGGTATAAAGATCAGCAGAGTTGTTGATTGAACGTATCTCATTTTAATCTGGTTGTCTTTTACGAGATCTTGAGTATATGAGATGAATCTGAGGTTTTCATCTGAAACTGTATCATCTAAATCTTTTATGTACAAGTTTGACCCTTGTGATTTGTCTACAGTCTCCTTCATGGTTTGCTCAAACTGTTGTTTCAATTCCTATTCCCTTTCAGTCTTTTTCTGAGCCTTACCAATATACCATTCTTTTCCATCAAACTTATTGAAATGTCCCGTTCTTATTGATTAAAAACGTTCCATATTAATTGATTTCGTTGCGAGGTTTTGACCTCTATATGAGACGTTTTTCAAAGACTGCATTCATTTTAAAACAAACCATAACCTTTATTTCATCAATAAAGGTTTAAAAAGCTTTACGTAGATTATCAAATAATGATAATCTAAAATATCCTGTTTACACACGACCATTACATAATGGTTTACAATACAAATATGTTACAACAAAATAAGTTTCTTGAATGCAGTTTTTACACAATATCATACAAGCATGGACTCCAAATCTTGTCCTTATTTTAGTATGCAACAGCGGAAGCTCTTAATAATCACCTGAGAATAAACATGCTTAAAACGTCAACAAAAATGTTGGTGAGTTATAGGTTTAACCTATATATATCAAATCATAATAATAGACCACAAGATTTCATATTTCAATACACATCCCATACATAGAGATAAAAATCATTCATATGGTGAACACCTGGTAACCGACATTAACAAGATGCATATATAAGAATATCCCCATCATTCCGGGACACCCTTCGGATATGATATAAATTTCGAAGTACTAAAACATCCGGTACTTTGGATGGGGTTTGTTAGGCCCAATAGATCTATCTTTAGGATTCGCGTCAATTAGGGTGTCTGTTCCCTAATTCTTAGATTACCAGACTTAATAAAAAGGGGCATATTCGATTTCGATAATTCAACCATAGAATGTAGTTTCACGTACTTGTGTCTATTTTGTAAATCATTTATAAAACCTGCATGTATTCTCATCCCAAAAATATTAGATTTTAAAAGTGGGACTATAACTCACTTTCACAGATTTTTTTACTTCGTCGGGAAGTAAGACTTGGCCACTGGTTGATTCACGAACCTATAACAATATATACATATATATCAAAGTATGTTCAAAATATATTTACAACACTTTTAATATATTTTGATGTTTTACGTTTATTAAGTCAGCTGTCCTCGTTAGTAACCTACAACTAGTTGTCCACAGTTAGATGTACAGAAATAAATCGATAAATATTATCTTGAATCAATCCACGACCCAGTGTATACGTATCTCAGTATTGATCACAACTCAAACTATATATATTTTGGAATCAACCTCAACCCTGTATAGCTAACTCCAACATTCACATATAGAGTGTCTATGGTTGTTCCGAAATATATATAGATGTGTCGACATGATAGGTCGAAACATTGTATACGTGTCTATGGTATCTCAAGATTACATAATATACAATACAAGTTGATTAAGTTATGGTTGGAATAGATTTGTTACCAATTTTCACGTAGCTAAAATGAGAAAAATTATCCAATCTTGTTTTACCCATAACTTCTTCATTTTAAATCCGTTTTGAGTGAATCAAATTGCTATGGTTTCATATTGAACTCTATTTTATGAATCTAAATAGAAAAAGTATAGGTTTATAGTCGGAAAAATAAGTTACAAGTCGTTTTTGTAAAGGTAGTCATTTCAGTCGAAAGAACGACGTCTAGATGACCATTTTAGAAAACATACTTCCACTTTGAGTTTACCCATAATTTTTGGATATAGTTTCATGTTCATAATAAAAATCATTTTCTCAGAATAACAACTTTTAAATCAAAGTTTATCATAGTTTTTAATTAACTAACCCAAAACAGCCCGCGGTGTTACTACGACGGCGTAAATCCGGTTTTACGGTGTTTTTCGTGTTTCCAGGTTTTAAATCATTAAGTTAGCATATCATATAGATATAGAACATGTGTTTAGTTGATTTTAAAAGTCAAGTTAGAAGGATTAACTTTTGTTTGTGAACAAGTTTAGAATTAACTAAACTATGTTCTAGTGATTACAAGTTTAAACCTTCGAATAAGATAGCTTTATATGTATGAATCGAATGATGTTATGAACATCATTACTACCTTAAGTTCCTTGGATGAACCTACTGGAAAAGAGAAAAATGGATCTAGCTTCAATGGATCCTTGGATGGCTTAAAGTTCTTGAAGCAAAATCATGACACGAAAACAAGTTCAAGTAAGATCATCACTTGAAATAAGATTGTTATAGTTATAGAAATTGAACCAAAGTTTGAATATGATTATTACCTTGTATTAGAATGATAACCTACTGTAAGAAACAAAGATTTCTTGAGGTTGGATGATCACCTTACAAGATTGGAAGTGAGCTAGCAAACTTGAAAGTATTCTTGATTTAATGAAACTAGAACTTTTGGAATTTATGAAGAACACTTAGAACTTGAAGATAGAACTTGAGAGAGATCAATTAGATGAAGAAAATTGAAGAATGAAAGTGTTTGTAGGTGTTTTTGGTCGTTGGTGTATGGATTAGATATAAAGGATATGTAATTTTGTTTTCATGTAAATAAGTCATGAATGATTACTCATATTTTTGTAATCTTATGAGATATTTCATGCTAGTTGCCAAATGATGGTTCCCACATGTGTTAGGTGACTCACATGGGCTGATAATAGCTGATCATTGGAGTGTATATACCAATAGTACATACATCTAAAAGCTGTGTATTGTACGAGTACGAATACGGGTGCATACGAGTAGAATTGTTGATGAAACTGAACGAGGATGTAATTGTAAGCATTTTTGTTAAGTAGAAGTATTTTGATAAGTGTATTGAAGTCTTTCAAAAGTGTATAAATACATATTAAAACACTACATGTATATACATTTTAACTGAGTCGTTAAGTCATCGTTAGTCGTTACATGTAAGTGTTGTTTTGAAACCTTTAGGTTAACGATCTTGTTAAATGTTGTTAACCCAATGTTTATAATATCAAATGAGATTTTAAATTATTATATTATCATGATATTATTATGTATGAATATCTCTTAATATGATATATATACATTAAATGTCTTTACAACGATAATCGTTACATATATGTCTCGTTTAAAAATCATTAAGTTAGTAGTCTTGTTTTTACATATGTAGTTCATTGTTAATATACTTAATGATATGTTTACTTATCATAGTATCATGTTAACTATATATATATCCATATATATGTCATCATATAGTTTTTACAAGTATCATGTTAACCTTTTCTTATTAGTTTTTGTGCCTTCAAATTACTAATAAGATGTAGCTTCGTGTTGCCCTTTTCTCCGTACACCATTAAGGGTTTTCCTTTTTCTCGTATAATGCGAATTGCATTTTTGTAACAAACGATCTCCGCTTTCACTTCTTTCAACCAGTCCATACCGATTATCACATCAAAACTCCCTAACTCTACTGGTATCAAATCAATCTTAAATGTTTCGCTAACCAGTTTAATTTCTCGATTCCGACATATATTATCTGCTGAAATTAATTTACCATTTGCTAATTCGAGTAAAAATTTACTATCCAAAGGCGTCAATGGACAACTTAATTTAGCACAAAAATCTCTACTCATATAGCTTCTATCCGCACCCGAATCAAATAAAACGTAAGCAGATTTATTGTCAATAAGAAACGTACCCGTAACAAGCTCCGGGTCTTCCTGTGCCTCTACCGCATTAATATTGAAAACTCTTCCACGGCCTTGTCCATTCGTGTTCTCCTGGTTTGGGCAATTTCTAATAATGTGGCCTGGTTTTCCACATTTATAACAAACTACATTGGCATAACTTGCTCCGACACTACTTGCTCCGCCATTACTCGTTCCGACACCATTTGTTCCTTTCATTCTATTAACCCCTGGTCCGTAGACCTCACACTTCGCCGCGCTATGACCATTTCTTTTACACTTGTTGCAAAATTTGGTGCAGAACCCCGAGTGATTCTTTTCACACCTTTGGCATAGCTGCTTCTGATTGTTGTTGTTGTTGTTGTTGCGGTTATTATTGTTGTTGGGATGATTGTTGTAGTTGCTGTTGTTGTTGTTGTTGTTGTTGGGCCATTTGTTGTAGTTGCGATTGATGTTGCGATTGTTGGGATAATTGTTGCGATTATTGTTGTAATTGCTGTTGTTGTTGTATTGGTGATTCTTATCACCGTTTTCCTCCCACTTTCTTTTGACTTGCTTCACATTGGCCTCTTCAGCAGTCTGTTCTTTAATTCTTTCTTCAATCTGGTTCACTAGTTTGTGAGCCATTCTACATGCCTGTTGTATGGAGGCGGGCTCGTGTGAACTTATATCTTCTTGGATTCTTTCCGGTAATCCCTTCACAAATGCGTCGATCTTCTCTTCCTCATCTTCGAATGCTCCCGGACACAATAGGCACAATTCTGTGAATCGTCTTTCGTACGTGGTAATATCAAATCCTTGGGTTCGTAACCCTCTAAGTTCTGTCTTGAGCTTATTGACCTCGGTTCTGGGACGGTACTTCTCGTTCATCAAGTGCTTGAATGCTGACCACGGTAGTGCGTACGCATCATCTTGTCCCACTTGCTCTAGATAGGTATTCCACCATGTTAACGCAGAACCTGTGAAGGTATGCGTAGCGTACTTCACTTTGTCCTCTTCAGTACACTTACTTATGGCAAACACCGATTCAACCTTCTCGGTCCACCGTTTCAATCCGATCGGTCCTTCGGTTCCATCAAATTCCAAAGGTTTGCAGGCAGTGAATTCTTTGTAGGTGCATCCTACACGATTTCCTGTACTGCTAGATCCAAGGTTATTGTTGGTATGTAGCGCAGCCTGTACTGCGGCTATGTTTGAAGCTAGAAAAGTACGGAATTCCTCTTCATTCATATTCACGGTGTGTCGAGTAGTCGGTGCCATTTCCTTCAAAATAGTTAAATGGAACAAGTTAATCATACAGAATATTAAGAGTAGTTAATAGTATTTCGTAGCATAATATGAACTCATTTATAAAAGCTTTTTCTTCATATTAGCGTTTTATAAGTTTAAATTCGGGTAGTACCTACCCGTTAAGTTCATACTTAGTAGCTAATATACAATTCAACTACTACAATTCTATATGAAAAACTGATTATAATAATATTTCGCGTTCAAACTTTTATACAATATTTTACAAACTTACAATACCGCTTATTTTACATAAAGCATGAAATATAGCACACAATAACTTTGATACAAGATAGTTGTGAAGATAATTCTAGCTAGTACACAAGTCGTTCAGCAAAGGCAATAAAGACACGTAATTCATACGTCCAGAAACAAGTCATGCATTCTGGTTTTACTAGGAGTACTTCCCATCCTTGGTCTTGTGCAACATAACCGTTATGGCCGTTGATAAGACAGCGTGTTGTAACGTCGTCAAAGGGACGAGGGTTACATAATGTCCAACAGTCCCGTAACAATCTAAAAACCTCATTTCTTACCCCAATTACCGACTCCGTCACTTGTGGAAACGTTTTGTTTAATAGTTGTAGCCCGATGTTCTTGTTCTCACTTTGGTGTGAAGTGAACATTACTAATCCGTAAGCATAACATGCTTCTTTATGTTGCATGTTAGCCGCTTTTTCTAAATCACGAAGTCCAATATTCGGATATATTGAGTCAAAATAATTTCTTAACCCGTTGCGTAAAATAGCATTTGGGTTCCCCGCAATATATGCGTCAAAGTAAAACACATCGTAACTTATGGGTTTCCCAATGTGATATCCCCCATCTTTCAAACGAAAGTCTCTTATAAACTAAGACATTCTTGGAACGTTCTTCGAATGTCTTACAAACTAATCTCGCCTTAAATAGTTGTGCCGAGGAATTCTGACCGACTCTAGACAAGATTTCATCAATCATGTCTCCGGGTAGGTCTCTTAAAATATTGGGTTGTCTATCCATTTTGTGTTTTTAAACTGTAAAATAGACAAGAGTTAGATTCATAAAAAAAATACTTATTAATACAAGCAATTTTTACATATATCATAAAGCATAAGCACACTATATTACATATATTACACCACACGAATACAACTATCTTATTCCGACTCGCTCGTTTCTTCTTCTTCGGTTTTGGTTCGTTTTGTCAAGTTTCTAGGGATATATGATGTTCCCCTAATACTAACTGTCATTTTCCACAACGGTTTAGAAAAACCTGGTGGTTGAGAGGTTTCCGGATCATTGTTACAACTTAAGGACTTCGGGGGTTGACGATACATATAAAGTTCATCGGGATTGGAATTAGATTTCTCTATTTTTATGCCCTTTCCCTTATTATTTTCTTTTGCCTTTTTAAATTCAGTTGGGGTAATTTCTATAACATCATCGGAATTCTCGTCGGAATCCGATTCATCGGAGAATTTGTAATCCTCCCAATATTTTGCTTCCTTGGCGGAAACACCATTGACCATAATTAACCTTGGTCGGTTGGTTGAGGATTTTCTTTTACTTAACCATTTTATTATTTCCCCCACTGGTTCTACTTCTTCATCCAGTTCCGATTCTTCTTCCGGTTCCGATTCTTCTTCCGGTTCCGACTCTTCTTCCGGTTCCTCTTCGGGAACTTGTGAATCAGTCCACGAATCATTCCAATTTACATTTGACTCTTCATTATTATTAGGTGAGTCAATGGGACTTGTTCTAGAGGTAGACATCTATCACATAATATCAAACGCGTTAAGAGATTAATATATCACATAATATTCACATGTTAAAAATATATAGTTTCCAACAAAATTTGTTAAGCAATCATTTTTAAAGAAAACACGGTCGAAGTCCAGACTCACTAATGCATCCTAACAAACTCGATAAGACACACTAATGCAAATTTTCTGGTTCTCTAAGACCAACGCTCTGATACCAACTGAAATGTCCCGTTCTTATTGATTAAAAACGTTCCATATTAATTGATTTCGTTGCGAGGTTTTGACCTCTATATGAGACGTTTTTCAAAGACTGCATTCATTTTAAAACAAACCATAACCTTTATTTCATCAATAAAGGTTTAAAAAGCTTTACGTAGATTATCAAATAATGATAATCTAAAATATCCTGTTTACACACGACCATTACATAATGGTTTACAATACAAATATGTTACAACAAAATAAGTTTCTTGAATGCAGTTTTTACACAATATCATACAAGCATGGACTCCAAATCTTGTCCTTATTTTAGTATGCAACAGCGGAAGCTCTTAATAATCACCTGAGAATAAACATGCTTAAAACGTCAACAAAAATGTTGGTGAGTTATAGGTTTAACCTATATATATCAAATCATAATAATAGACCACAAGATTTCATATTTCAATACACATCCCATACATAGAGATAAAAATCATTCATATGGTGAACACCTGGTAACCGACATTAACAAGATGCATATATAAGAATATCCCCATCATTCCGGGACACCCTTCGGATATGATATAAATTTCGAAGTACTAAAACATCCGGTACTTTGGATGGGGTTTGTTAGGCCCAATAGATCTATCTTTAGGATTCGCGTCAATTAGGGTGTCTGTTCCCTAATTCTTAGATTACCAGACTTAATAAAAAGGGGCATATTCGATTTCGATAATTCAACCATAGAATGTAGTTTCACGTACTTGTGTCTATTTTGTAAATCATTTATAAAACCTGCATGTATTCTCATCCCAAAAATATTAGATTTTAAAAGTGGGACTATAACTCACTTTCACAGATTTTTTTACTTCGTCGGGAAGTAAGACTTGGCCACTGGTTGATTCACGAACCTATAACAATATATACATATATATCAAAGTATGTTCAAAATATATTTACAACACTTTTAATATATTTTGATGTTTTACGTTTATTAAGTCAGTTGTCCTCGTTAGTAACCTACAACTAGTTGTCCACAGTTAGATGTACAGAAATAAATCGATAAATATTATCTTGAATCAATCCACGACCCAGTGTATACGTATCTCAGTATTGATCACAACTCAAACTATATATATTTTGGAATCAACCTCAACCCTGTATAGCTAACTCCAACATTCACATATAGAGTGTCTATGGTTGTTCCGAAATATATATAGATGTGTCGACATGATAGGTCGAAACATTGTATACGTGTCTATGGTATCTCAAGATTACATAATATACAATACAAGTTGATTAAGTTATGGTTGGAATAGATTTGTTACCAATTTTCACGTAGCTAAAATGAGAAAAATTATCCAATCTTGTTTTACCCATAACTTCTTCATTTTAAATCCGTTTTGAGTGAATCAAATTGCTATGGTTTCATATTGAACTCTATTTTATGAATCTAAATAGAAAAAGTATAGGTTTATAGTCGGAAAAATAAGTTACAAGTCGTTTTTGTAAAGGTAGTCATTTCAGTCGAAAGAACGACGTCTAGATGACCATTTTAGAAAACATACTTCCACTTTGAGTTTACCCATAATTTTTGGATATAGTTTCATGTTCATAATAAAAATCATTTTCTCAGAATAACAACTTTTAAATCAAAGTTTATCATAGTTTTTAATTAACTAACCCAAAACAGCCCGCGGTGTTACTACGACGGCGTAAATCCGGTTTTACGGTGTTTTTCGTGTTTCCAGGTTTTAAATCATTAAGTTAGCATATCATATAGATATAGAACATGTGTTTAGTTGATTTTAAAAGTCAAGTTAGAAGGATTAACTTTTGTTTGTGAACAAGTTTAGAATTAACTAAACTATGTTCTAGTGATTACAAGTTTAAACCTTCGAATAAGATAGCTTTATATGTATGAATCGAATGATGTTATGAACATCATTACTACCTTAAGTTCCTTGGATGAACCTACTGGAAAAGAGAAAAATGGATCTAGCTTCAATGGATCCTTGGATGGCTTAAAGTTCTTGAAGCAAAATCATGACACGAAAACAAGTTCAAGTAAGATCATCACTTGAAATAAGATTGTTATAGTTATAGAAATTGAACCAAAGTTTGAATATGATTATTACCTTGTATTAGAATGATAACCTACTGTAAGAAACAAAGATTTCTTGAGGTTGGATGATCACCTTACAAGATTGGAAGTGAGCTAGCAAACTTGAAAGTATTCTTGATTTAATGAAACTAGAACTTTTGGAATTTATGAAGAACACTTAGAACTTGAAGATAGAACTTGAGAGAGATCAATTAGATGAAGAAAATTGAAGAATGAAAGTGTTTGTAGGTGTTTTTGGTCGTTGGTGTATGGATTAGATATAAAGGATATGTAATTTTGTTTTCATGTAAATAAGTCATGAATGATTACTCATATTTTTGTAATCTTATGAGATATTTCATGCTAGTTGCCAAATGATGGTTCCCACATGTGTTAGGTGACTCACATGGGCTGATAATAGCTGATCATTGGAGTGTATATACCAATAGTACATACATCTAAAAGCTGTGTATTGTACGAGTACGAATACGGGTGCATACGAGTAGAATTGTTGATGAAACTGAACGAGGATGTAATTGTAAGCATTTTTGTTAAGTAGAAGTATTTTGATAAGTGTATTGAAGTCTTTCAAAAGTGTATAAATACATATTAAAACACTACATGTATATACATTTTAACTGAGTCGTTAAGTCATCGTTAGTCGTTACATGTAAGTGTTGTTTTGAAACCTTTAGGTTAACGATCTTGTTAAATGTTGTTAACCCAATGTTTATAATATCAAATGAGATTTTAAATTATTATATTATCATGATATTATTATGTATGAATATCTCTTAATATGATATATATACATTAAATGTCTTTACAACGATAATCGTTACATATATGTCTCGTTTAAAAATCATTAAGTTAGTAGTCTTGTTTTTACATATGTAGTTCATTGTTAATATACTTAATGATATGTTTACTTATCATAGTATCATGTTAACTATATATATATCCATATATATGTCATCATATAGTTTTTACAAGTTTTAACGTTCGTGAATCACCGGTCAACTTGGGTGGTCAATTGTCTATATGAAACATATTTCAATTAATCAAGTCTTAACAAGTTTGATTGTTTAACATGTTGGAAACATTTAATCATGTAAATATCAATCTCAATTAATATATATAAACATGGAAAAGTTCGGGTCACTACACTTATGACCGTTAAGACCGTTTATAGCTTTAGCGCCTCGTCAGCATTTATGTTTTGTTCTGTCATTTTTGATACTCTTCTTTCATTTGTACTATGTAAGCTGTATTATCTTCATAGATAGTTGTTGGGCTTTTATAGCGTTCTAGTCCACAAGAATCAATAATGATTTGTATCATTGATCTTAACTAAAATCATTCCCGAGTAGCTTCATGTAATGTAATCACTTCGGCATGATTTGATGATGTTGCAACAAGTGTTTGTTTTGAGAACGTCATGATATTGCGGTGCCTCCATTTAGGAATACATATCCAGTTTGAGATTTAACTTTATGTAGATCAGATAAATAATCTGCATCTGTATAACCAAACAAATCTTGTTTCGAGTTGTTAGAATAAAATAATTATAAATCAGTAATTCCCCGAAGGTATCAAACTATTTGTTTGATCCCATTCCAATGTCTTTTGGTAGGGGCTGAGCTGAACCTTGTCAACAAATTAACTGCAAAAGAAATGTCAGATCTTGTATAATTTGTAAGATACATAAGAGCCCCAATTGCACTAAAATATGGAACTTCTGAACCAAGAAGATCTTCATGATCTTCTAGAGGATGAAATGGATTAGTATCAATATTAAGATCTAACAACCATATGAGTACTTAATGGTTTTTGTCTTGTCCATATTAAAATATTTTAAAATCTTTTCGGTATAAGTTGTTTGATGTATAAGTAAGTCATTAGTTATATGCTCAATATGTAAATCAACGTAATACTTGATTTTTTTTTATTTTAAAATCTTTCTTTAGAAGTTGAATGGCTTTATAGATTTCTTTATTTAAGATAATTGATATAAACAGCTATGATCACATATTCGAACATTGTTTTTATAAAACACACGTGCAAATAAGTTTATATGTATACCCTTTTCTTATCAAGTAGTAATTTAATCGATTATACCACATACGTCCCGATTGTATAAACCCATTTAGAAATCTTTGTGATTTAATTGAATATATTCCCTTGGGTTTTGCATTAGATGCTTATGATACCTTAACCCTTCAGGTATATTCATATATATATCACTATTAAGTTATCCATACAGATAAGTAGTAACAACATCCATGAGATGCATTTAAATAACTACCAGGTTGATTAAGTATCTAATAAGTAATTATATTCATTATAGGAGGATAAGTTTTTCTCCTAATTCATTTCTGGTCTTTGTGGAAAATCTTGAGTTACAAGTCTAGTTTTGCCTTGTAACTTCATTTGCACATTTCTTTTCGGATAAAAATTCATTTGTATCCCATTGTTTCACATCTTTAAAAGTGATAACGATTGATCCAAAAACTTTTCTTTTATTGAGCGATTCTAATTCGGCTCGTATTGCTCCTTTCCGTTGAGTTCAATCACGTCTATTTTGATATTCAATAACAGATTTTGGTTCCAGATCATCATCTTTATTCATGATGTCATTGTAACATTATATGAAAATATCTCATCAAGATTTTTCATTTCATTTCAGTTTCATAATATTGCGTAATTTATTGCAATTTATGTATTTACATTTATCAATATCCTCTGCAGAAGGAGTATTGATTTGTGGTTCTTGTTGAACACTTTCTTTTACCTCGTTATCAGCTGATTTTCTTTTTCGAGGATTTTTATCTTTGGAACCAATTGGTCTCCCACGTTTCTGCCGTAGCAAAGACTCATGAGTGACATTATTGCCAGCTTTTGTAATTTTAATTCTAGCTGAAGCATTTACTGCTGGTATATATGATTTAGTCACTTATTTTTTGTATCTTTAAATGCATAAAGTAATTAATTTGCAAGTTCTTGCATATGCATTATATTTGAACTTTCTTTTCGCATTCTTTTGTGCGATGATCAATATTCCTTAATTGATGTTCACACCATGAAACATCATTTTATTTATATTTCATTTCTTCCCCTAATATAGGGAACAATGTTTCATTAAAGTGACAATCGACAAAACTTACTGTAAAAACATCACCCGTCATGGGTTCAATATATCTTATGATTGAAGATGTTTCATATCTAACATATATTTCAATCCTTCTTTGAGGAACCATTTGTTGTGGTTGTTCAATTAAAAATACAGTGCACAACCAAATGTTCTAAGATGGAAAATATTTGGTCTCCACCAAAATTAAGTTCGTAATGGAGAATATTTATAACTTGCACTTGATTTAATGCGAATTAATGTCACATCATGTAAATTTACATGTCCCCATATAAATATTGAGAGTTTTGTACTCATTTCTAATTGTCTAGTTATTAGCTGTAAGCGTTTATCTATTGATTCAGCTAAACCAATTTTGTGTATGCACATGAGCAACTGGATGTTCAACAACAATCCTTGTAGACATATAATAATCATTAAAAGCTTGAGATGTTAACTCACCAGCATTATCAAGTCTCATCCTTTTAATGGTGTAATCAGAATAATGTGTTCTTAATTTAATAATTTGTGCTAGAAACTTTGCAAATGCCATATTATGGCTTGATAACACACAAACATGAGACCATGCGTTAGATGCGTCTATTAGAAAAATGGTCCACATGATGGATGAATTGGTCCATATATATATCCTTGAATTCTTTCAAGAAACATTGGTGATTATTTCTCAATGTGCTTTTCATTAATCGCCATATGTGATTTTCATTAATCACCATATGTTTTTTTCGTTAATCACTATATGTGTTTTTCATTAATCACTATATGTGCTTTTCATTAATCACCATATATGATTTTCATTAATCACCATATGTGCTTTTCATCATATATCATTTTCATCATATGCGCTTTTAATCATATGTGCTGCGCTTTTCGTCATATGCACTTTTCATTATATGCGCTTTTAATTATATGCGATGCGCTTTTCATCATATGCGCTTTTTATCATATGCGCTTTTAATCATATGCGCTGCGCTTTTCATCATATGCGCTTTTTATCATATGCGCTTTTAATCCTATGCGCTTTTCGGTGCTACATAGATATTTCTCATTTTCGATTATCATTGACTGATAATCATATCCATTATGATATATATCAGAGAAACTTAACAAATTTCTCTTTGATTTGGGAGAAAACAAGACATTGTTTACCAAAAAATTCGTACCATTTGGTAATATGAAATTTTGCCTTTTTCGTTTCTTATATCAAGTTTGCAAGAGCTGATATAGTATTTATAATTCCTTCATTTGATTTAAATCAATGAAATATTTCTTAAATTTGATCATAGTGTGTATGTTACTACTATCTGCAATACATAGGTCTTTACCATTTAATTGATGTTGTATTTCTGCAGGATTCATACTAAAACTTCAAATAAGATAAGCAAATAATGAGTTATATTTCAGCAAGATAATCAAATTATATTACCTGCAAACAAGTTATAATCTAAAGTACATAAAAGATAACACTTAATAAAACATATGTGTTATGGTCTAAAACCATTTATTTATGAGTGATACATAAAAAAACTAGGCATCTTAGAAAATTCAAACCATTCAAGTCTCAAGGTAGCTCAGGGTTAATTTAATCAAGATTTGTCAACAGATTCACTCTCGTTTTCTTTTCTTTTGGGACTTATTTGTAGAGCTAAACAAGATGTTCATGTATTCAAGAAATACTAGACTGATGATCCACGTTACCAGATCATTAATAAGAATCTCCGGAATTCTTATAAGAGCGTCTACTAATATCTTTAATTTTATTCTTTCATGGATCACCGTTATTATTTTTTTTATTTTATTTTATTTTATAATTAATATCGTATCTATCTTTGAGTATTTTCCATAATACACTTGGATTTTCGATCATATAATATGTAGATTCTAAGGACTCGTCAATATGTTTGCTAAGAAAAATACTTACTATTGCTTTCTCTTGTTCGGAATAATTGTTATTTTCATTCAGGGTTTCTAAAATACCGTTTGATTCGAGATGTTTTTCTACATTCATAACCCATGTTAAGTAGTTGTTCCCACTTGTTCTAAATGAGCAAATTTAAGCCTTTTCAAATTCGACATTTTCTATTATCAAAAAGATGAATAACATAAATCATAATCATAATCAACTTCTATTCATAGACAAATAATAAAATAAAATTAGAATCATTTTAAATTCATAAGTAGCAAACAACAGAATAATGGTATGATTACAAATAATAAAATCACAAGGGCAGGATAGAATATAGGTTCACCCGGTGGTATATTAGCAACAATGATGATAGTTAATATGACCAATACAATAGGAAAAATCATCCTTGTGTGAATCATTTTTACAAAAACTTTTTGAGAGTAGTAATCTGAAAAATGAAGATTGATTTGTGAAAATGTGAAAACGGAGATGTTTATTTTATATTTGAAAAATATAGTTGTTGTAACGTCGTCAGTTGACGTTAACAACCGTTATGTATATATGACCGTTGTAACGTCGTTAGTTGACGTTAACGAATAAAGTCACTATATCAAAACGCGTATGAGTAATATAAAGGACAAGATTTTTTTTTCTTATTTTAACTTTTAAGATTTACTTTTAATAAAAATATAAACTACTTTTTCTTATTTTAACTTTTAAGATTTACTTTTAATAAAAATACAAACTACTTTTTCTTATTTTAACTTTTAAGATTTACTTTTAATAAAAATACAAACTACTTTTCTTATTTTAACTTTTAAGATTTACTTTTAATAAAAATACAAACTACTTTTTCTTATTTTAACTTTTAAGATTTACTTTTAATAAAAATACAAACTATTTTTTCTTATTTTAACTTTTAAGATTTACTTTTAAGAATAAACATTAGTATGCATGAAATAAATAATGATTAATTGCATAAGTAATCATAAATGTTAGATAACATATAAAGACCCCATCGTATTCGTATTGATCGGAATTAATCTCGACCCATGGTACCGTGTTGTCAAATGACGTGTTGCGTACATAAAGTACCGTGTTGTCAAATGACGTGTTGCGTACAATCATGAGGTCTTGATTAGTGACGTGTGCTTGCTTAGATAAACCTTGATTATACGGAGCACTTCGTGCTGATAACGTGTTATATTTCAGTAGGCTTATAACTACCTTTAGTGGCCTGGTTCAATATATTCAAATTGAAAGAACCAATAAAAGAGAGATGTGTTGTAGAAGATATAGGAGAGAAAGAGGTTGAAGAGAGGTGTGATGTATTTAATGTATATGTGTGTTTTTGTAACTTACATTATGCACATATATATAGTACAAATTTTACTATCCATATTTGACTAATTACCATCCATATTTAACTACTAAATTTACAACATGTACATATATGTGAAAAATATCCCGAAGTATTTAGCGTACTATAAAAATAGTCTGTTTCGCGCATAGCTAGTTGCGTTGTGTTCGTAAAATTATTTGGAGTTGAACGGTGAAGTCGGAAAAATTTAACTCACGACGAGCGGAAAGATATAGACCGTTGAAAATTCGGGTGGTTTTTGTTTAAGTTAATTTAATAAAATAACGAATTTATGATTTTTACTATGAAAAATTTGAGAAGTTAACAAAGTTGGGGGTATTTTTGAAAGTTGGTGATGTCGTTTTGATGTAGATAAACGATCAAAATTTCGAATGGTTTTTTAGTATATAGGATTAATATTAATATTAATATTAATATTAATATTAATATTAATATTAATAGTTATTAAATATATTGATTTAATAAATATTTAATTTATATTTATATTTATATTTATTCCTGTTTCTAGTAATGTCTCTTATATACTATATACTATTATAATTATAATTATAATAATAATAATTTCAAAATTAGATTAGCTTTTTAACCAAAGTAACACATGGAAAACGATGACCGAATCTTCAAATTATAATCACTAAATCAAGAAAAATTTACCCCGTTGGTACCTGTAGTTTGTTTACATTATCATGACAACACTTAAATGTTTTTTTTTGCGTAGTTGGTACCCAGGTTTTGTTTAACTTGCGTGGTTGGTACTCCTATCTAACTACAGTCAAATTTTAATAGTTAACCCGTGCCAAACATGTGAGGGTATTTTCGTCATTTCTCAACAAGTATCACTTCATCTAGATCCTTAAAAGATAACTTGGCATCTCTCGGGGAATTTTCAACAGGTTTTTAAGCCTGTAATGAAGTTTGAAACTTATCATTTCTCTTTCAAACAGTTTGAAGAATTAGAAAGACGGCATATAAAAAATGTTCCCCAACCAAATCACCGTTTACTCCATTATGGAAATCAAGTACTAGTAATAAAATGGGTGAGTCTGGCAAGTTTGGTACAGGTTAAAGGATCACTTTGATCAACTTGATTTTTGCCAGAACAAACTCTAAGATTAATTCAAGAATAAATAGGTTTTTTTATCAACCGATTTCGTTTGTGCAAAAACTAAATAAATTAACATATTTCAATTCGTTTGACTCATTTTGTATACAGCTAAAATTTTAAATATATACATTTCACTAGCTAGAACAGGGATGAACTTTAACTTATGAACACAAAATCAAAATTCATGATCTACTTGTTTTCAGGCCATTAATCCTTCATGAAAACTGTTCTAAATACGTTTTTTAACACTATAATCAAGTTCGTTGTCTAAAACAACCTGTATCACTCGAATTTGATCATGAACAATACGGTTGACTTTTGAATCCGGGCCTTTGACTACAAAATTCGAGATCGATTCTTCGAATTGGAAGCTATAACTTTACAGAAACGTTCACTTGAATATTTAGAACAACTCTGCGTTTTTCTTAAATACTTCCAGATTGATCCAGAGACTAAAAAGGTTTGAGTTTTCGATGAACGAAGAACACGATCCAATTTGCCTTGATTTCGAACTTGTTTAACTAAATATCAATGATCACGAAGTTTCTTTTTCTGTTATAGATCACGAATCTGAAACTATGATTGTGTCTAAAATCATCAAGTGTTGATTCACAATTTTGAACTCATGAAGATAATGAAGAACGAGTACTGTAGAATTTTTAGTTATCATCTTCTTCAACGGATTCTTGTTTTCACTTGTGATTTACTCATGTCTTTTTAAATTAGTTTTCTTCTGAAGGGGTTTATTGAAGATAGTGGTTGAATGTGTGTTGTTACCTGAAATGAAACAACAAGAATTATTGTGTATGAATTAAAGATAACAGGATCAAGGATTTCAATATGAGTAGTTTATTTATTTAAAACAAAAAGAAGAAAAAAAAAATTAGATTATACAAAAAAGAAATAGAGAAATGACGAAAATACCCTCACATGTTTGTCACATGTGAGGGGTTAACCATTAAAATTTGACTGTATTTAACTAGGGGTACCAACCACGCAAGTTAAACAAAACCTAGGTACTAACTACACAAAATGAAAGTTTAGGTGTTGTCATGATAATGTAAACAAACCACAGGTACTAACGGCGTAATTTTTTCCTAAATATATCCATTTATTTACAAATACATCTACAAATACATCAAACCACTTGTTTTAGTAAACTTGTTATACCTTTTTTTTTTAAGCGAGGAAACCCTCCTATGAACGAGCACATTGGCTCACTCATAGAAGGTAAAACCTCGGGTAATCAAGCCCCCCGAGCGCAAGACATGGTACCGGGTGAATTGCGAATTATGCGCACCCTCTAATCACACTCCCTTTTTGAACAATTTGGCATAGTCAGGAATTGAACCCGAGTGGTGTGCTTCATTGGGCAACTCGATGGCCACTCAGGCAAGCCTGAATGGTTAAACCCTTAACCAAAATATAATACGGTATTTAAAGCATTTAATTAAAATTAAAAAAAAAATAGGAACAAAAAATTATATCATGCACAAGTTCGTTTCAGAGAAAATGACGAGCAAAAAATCATCAAATATAAACTTGAGTAACCTAACTCCAAATCAAAGCGAAAATGGACGACTAGAAGTATGGCGTATACATAATTTTTTCCCTATACATTTTTATGACAAAATCATTCGATCTTTTGCTAATTATTGCTAAAATTTGGGTTTCAGCCAAAATCACAATGTAGTAAATTTGACGTTTTAATAGTTAGTCGTTCATTGTAATTTATTGTTATCTGTTGTTTTTTAGTGTGATTTTCATTTTGTAGAATTCATTTGTTGAAAAATTGTTTTATACTTTTTAAATTTTATATCTTAAGTTTTTTTTTTCTTGATTTAATTTGTTAACCTAAACAAGTGCTGTGACGACTTGAAAAATTTCGACTAATTTTAAATCAAACTCTTGATACGATTTAATATTTTTGACACGATAAGCAAAGTCTGTTAGGTTGAGTCTCAAAAATTTTGAACTGTTTCATATATTCAATTGTCCTTCGACCATTTCCGACGATTCACGAACAACTGTTTGTAAATAGATATGTATATAAATATATATGTATATAATAACTTGTAACGTATTAATATATAATATATACATATTACCTATGTGTAAATGATGTAATATATTATATATCTACTTATCTTACGTGTTATTTAACTATGTAATAAATAATGTTGTAATATACTAATTATGTAACTCATGCTTGTTATATTATTATTATTATTATTATTATTATTATTATTATTATTATTATTATTATTATTATTATTATTATTATTATTCAATCTATATGATGTAAATATGTAATTTATAACATAATAATATATTCATGAGATTAAAATGTTATGTGTCTTACAGTTGTATTTTATATATATATATATATATATATATATATATATATATATATATATATATATATATATATATATATATATATATATATATATATATATATATATATATATATATATATTAACATGTCATATATATTATAACTTGTCATCTTACGAAATATTACGATGTTTATTTATATATAGGTGATTGATAATTTCGGTAGGGTAAAGGAATATGATAATTAATTAAAGTATCGGTCTCTATCTCATTTTCTTTCATGTGAGTCTTAAAGTCATAAACATATACCCTACATACATTACATTCATGCATGTACAACCATCACAATTTTTCCTTTCTTTCCTACTAACATTGTAATGACCCGGAATTTTCCGACCAAATTATACTTATGAGATTAATATTTACCTAAATTAAACCATACCAATATGATAAGCAATTCAAATTGTTGAGACTTGTGTTTTTGAAAAGAGCTTTACACAACGTTTGACCGTCCAATATGACCGATGATATCACGAACTATATAACATACGATAATTATACGTTTGTGTATATATATGTATTTATATATATTTAACATGATCTAAGGATGGTTTAACATCTCATTGTGTACTAATGACAATGAGTTATAAGTATATTTTGAAACTACTAACTTAAGTTTTCAAAACGATAACTATACGTAACATTCTTTAATATATATACTTATAATATATAATGCTTATACACGTATCGTATATATAAAGTATTTAATCACTTTTTTAGGACATAAATACATAAAACAATATAAGTATATTCACAAAAGATAGCTATATTTGAATTCTCGTTCCGTTTCCTCAAGATTTCTATACGTATATCTAGGGTATATGTACCCATATCATACCCAGCTTCTATACGTATTTACTATTGGTATATACACATCAAATCAACATCCTAATCAACATTATTACTGCCCTAGATATGAGGTAACTAGGATTTGTCAAGTAGTATGAATTATTAGTAAGAAAACAAAATTAGGTATCTTTTTCTTTCTTTATAAACTAAAAACGTTTTTATAAATGAACATCATTTCTTCACTCCATTTTCTCATACCTACACCCTCATTTCTCTCTCAAAATACTCCTAACTTCATACTTGATCATCTCTAAGCATTTTCCCCATCATTTAGCTTCAATTACAAGCCTTAAACACCATAAGAAAACTCTTTCAAGAACATATCAAAATAACCACCCATTTGAAGAAGTTTACTTCCAACCTTTTGATCTAACTCCACCACTCTTTGATTCCAAGATTATTTCTTATCTTTTGCAGTAATTTTATCCAAGTAACTTGAGGTAGTAACCTTGTTCATAATCTTATTCAATTCATATTCATATAGCTATCTTATTTTGTGGTATAAAATTTTAACAATAAGAACATAGTTTGAATGATTTCAAACTTGTTCGCAAACTAAATAGATCCTTCTAACTTGAATTTTAAAACACTTCAAGACCTGTAATATATCATAATGATATGCTAACCTAACAAGATATAACTTGGTTTTACAAAGAACATCTTAAAAACTGAATCTACGTCGTCGGAGTGCAACCGGGGGCTGTTTTGGGTTGGATAATTAAAAACCATTTTGAACTTTGAATTGGAAGTTCATGTTCTGGAAAAATGATATTTCTTATGAATATGTTAACACATAAAAATTTCATGGTTTAACTCAAAGTGTAAGTATTTTTAGAAAAATGATCATTAAATGTTGTTTTTATGATGGAAAATGATCACTTTCATAAGTTTCACCAAAGTTTGACCTATAACCTATGATTTCGAATACAAACTAAGGTATTTTCAGTTCATATTCTTAAAATTTGACTCGATCCAAGGAAGTGGCAAGTTGAACCAACAAAAACGGAGTTGTAATGAAGAAACTACGACTAAAAAAAGATTGGGTATCCGAAGCTAGTTTAGCTACGAAAATATTTGGAGAAAAAGTAAATTAATCATATCTTTTCTAATTAATATGATATTTTATATATAATTACTTATGATTTGATTTTATATATTTCAGGACCACCCGTAAACAACACGAGAAGATTAATCATAAGACCTCATGATTGTACGCAACACGTCATTTGACAACACGGTACTTTATGTACGCAACACGTCATTTGACAACATGGTACCATGGGTCGAGATTAATTCTGATCAATACGAATACGATGGGGTCTTTATTTATTTTATTTAAGCAACTAATTGTGGACCACTAACATCGGACTGCTAACTACGGACTAAGAAAATATTAAAAGTATTAATAGTATATATATATATGTAACGATTACTTAAAAAAGAAAATATGTTGATATATTATATATATGGTTAGGTTCGTGATATCTATCGGAGACCAAGTCGAATTAAATACCTTCAAGGCAAAAGTGAGTTTCATTTGCTCCCTTTTATATATATTTTTGGGACTGAGAATACATGCGCTGTTTTTATAAATGTTTTACGAAATAGGCACAAGTACTAAAACTAATTCTACGTGGGTTTAAACCAGAAATATACCCTTAGCTTGGTAACATTAAACTACTTGTCTATGTACGGTAGGCGCGAATCCTAAAGATAGATCTATTGGGCCTGACAAACCCCATCCTGACTATGGGATGCTTTAGTACTTCGAGGTTATTTTAAACACACCTGATCTGGTGTACTTCAGAGGGTAAAATATGAACGTTAAGGCTTGTTACCGGGTGCCTACAACTTATAGAATACTTTTATACACTTGCGAGTGTACATATATTTATAAACGGAAATCTTGTGGTCTATTAATATATTGAAATGATTGTTATGATAAACCTATGAACTCACCAACCTTTTGGTTGACACTTTAAAGCATGTTTATTCTCAGGTATTAAAGAAATCTTCCGCTGTGCATTAGCTCACTTTAAGGATATTACTTGGAGTCATTCATGGCATATTTTGAAAGACGTTGCATTCGAGTCATTGAGTTCATCAAGATTATTTTTAAGTCAATTATAGTTGGATATATTATGAAATGGTGTGCATAACATCAATTTTCGTTGTAAAGAAAGTTTGTCTTTTAAAAATGAATGCAATGTTTGTAAAATGTATCATATAGAGGTCAAATACCTCGCGATGTAATCAACTATTGTGAATCGTTTATAATGTATATGAACGGGTCCTTTCAGTTGGTATCAGAGCGGTGGTCGTAGCGAACCAGGTCTTGCATTAGTGTGTCTAACTAGTAGTTGTTAGGATGCATTAATGAGTCTGGACTTCGACCGTGTCTACATGTCAAAAGTTTTGCTTATCATTTCTAGTCGGAAATCATCTGCTTATCATCCTTAGGAAATTACCTGCTTATCATTCATAAGTCTAGACACGTTTTACTGCATTTACTGCATTGATAGTGTATAGACGAATTCTTATCTTAGCATATCTGTTATTGCGAACTTTGACTGATATCTTTTCAAAGATTCTCCGTAATTTACGGGATTTTGGTATTATATATACATATGTAAATTATGTATTGAAGAGTACCAAATCTAACTCCTATAATCTATTCCATACCAAAAATTCATTTTCCCCATTATACAAGATGGATTCCGCATCTAGTTCGAATTCTTCAGATTCCGACAGTTATGCCGATATGGATTTCCATTCGGGCTCCGAAAGCAGCGTCACCGGAATGGATCAACCAATTTCCCATCATCTATTCTGGATGAATTGGGGATGGGTTCGTAATATACTAAATCACTGGAGACAAGAAGAAGGTGATCCATTCCATCCACCAAATTGCCCTCTTGGCGATGAACCTGAAGCACTTACCGGCGAACCTATTCGAAACACCATTTTCTCTCTCATTTCTAGAGTATCTCATCACGATTATATACTATCCCATAATACAAATCTTGTTCATTCGCTAGCTCCAACCGCCAATCATCCTGGTGTACTAGCAGAAGTTAACGAACTTCGCGCTCGCGTGACGGCTTTGGAGAACATGGTGCGAAGGTTGCAAACACCAGCAGCAGCACCAGCAGCATAATCAGCACCACCATCAATAACATCAACAATACCATCATCACCACTAACAAACAACATCCGCATCACACGTCTCGACATCATAATCTGTCCCACAAACATCAACATCATACGCACCATAGATACCAAGGAGTACCAACAATAATGAACGATGAAGTATTGATCCATAACTTCATTGATGTTCTGCGAAGAATATGTGGTTTCAAAAAGTTTTAGAGATTTCTTATTTTAGCTCAAACCGAAAAACAAATGAGATTAATATCATATTAACTCATTAAATTCATGATTTCATCTGAAGAAAATATATATGTATATATGTTTTCATAAAGATTGTAATTAAAAGTTTTTTTGTACAAAATATTAATGGTGAAATTTTTTTTAACGGGTAGGTAATACCCGAGGAATAATTAGATTTCATCTTAATAAGTTACATTGTACATTCGTCGAAGCTGATTCAACAGTCATTTACTGTCCTACTTACAATCACCGATATACGTATCCGTTCACCGCAGAATAACCATTTTCATTCAATTTCATATTTGGATTTTGACTTCCCAGAATCCAACAAGTGGCATATGAAGAAAACATATGACAAAATAAAATCTGTTAGAAACAAACAAATTAACTATGAAAATTTTTGTTAAGAATCCACGCTAACTGTTCCAGCTAACTGTTCCTTGCTAACTGATTACATTTTATTTATCGCAGTTTATTTATCGCAATTTAATTATCGTACTTTTATTTATTGTCATTTAATTTCTGTAATTATTTTACGCACTTTAAATATCGGGACACGTATACAATGTTTTGACATATCATATCGACGCATCTATATATATTATTTGGAATCACCATAGACACTCTATATGCAGTAATGATCGAGTTCTCTATACAGGGTTGAGGTTGATTCTACAATAATATATATAGTTTGAGTTGTGATCGAGTCTGAGATGTATACGGGTCACGACACGTATTAATTAATTCGTATATTATATATTAAACTATATATGAATTATTGGACTGTTACTGTGGACTATCGACTGTGGACTAATGACATTGGACAATTAAAATGAATTAAAATATTGATTATAACATATGAAACTAAACATTTCTTCAAGATTGCCACTTGATTTCATCTTAAACCTCATTGTATCTCGACGATTACAATCAGCGTTCAAATCTATCATGATTCTTAAAAACACCTCAATCGAGAGGATAAACCAACCGCACTTCATCTACGGAAGAAAAGATTGATGCATATAGTTATGCACCTGGAAAATCCTCGGAAACTGAGTAAACGTTTGACACGTATCTGTTCTAGTTCCTTTGACATTGTTATTACCGAAGATCGTTTTGCAATCCCTTTTCAAAGTAGCTAATTTTGTCACAGCTCCAGCAAGTCAACTTCGACTTTTCATCCGAAACAACTTTATTATAACCGCGATATATATGCGTACTCTTTATTGTTACTGGGGAACCTTTTATATTCCACAATATTACCATCAGCGATTAATCATTCTAAAAACACAATTCTCATGAAACTACCTCGGTTTGATAACCGATGACCCAGATCAGTTAACTTTGAAAATGCTGACGAAGCAGCATGTTGTAGATGATCTTAATGGCCAAAAGTTTGATGATAAAGAAAGGAGTGTTAGGAACGCTCGATAGAAAATTTAGTACCGAAAAGCGGATTATGCGAAACTATGAAGAAAGCCGTGGACAAATCACAAAGAATAAGTTTGCCTTCAAAGAATCCAAATGATTCTGTGCCTGCTGAAATCGTTAGCAAACATCTTATTTCTCATTCTAAACCTTCACAGACAAATCTTCTTCATCATCCATTGATATTAGAAATTCTAAGATATTCTCGTATGTTCTATTATAAATATCCTCCATATTTCTGGCGATATTTTCACAACTATTCTTATCTGAGATCATTTATCTCTCCGTAATATCTGCAACATAAAAGAAACTGTGTTAGTTTCTAAATTCTGAAACCTTCGAGTTTAAAATATGAATGTTTTGAAGTAGTGTTGGGAACTGAAGCATGGATTAGTATAATATAATGACACTTGATCAACGTCATTATATTACAGTAAGTCATGCTGAGTTTCTAATGAAGCATGATGATTCACAGTACCATCATCATGTGCCATTTATACGACTCTTACATTCTATCTAATCTCTAAACATATCAAGAGAATATTTTTCTGGATGACTCGGTCTTCTCCAGGGTATTCTGGTAATTTAACAAATCAAAATCGTTCTATTACCATTTTCTTCTTAGAGCATTAGCTATGTTCATTCTGAATTTCATATCTACGAATTCCGGACCATTACTCGCTTGACTCGAAGTCGGGAAGAGAAAACGAAAGCATGAAGCTCCGAAAAATAATGAAGAATATAAACTCCGATAATAACCTCGAAATTACAAACCTTGTATATCGATGCAGATAGCAATATAGAGACACGGGAGAATTAGAAACACTATAAACACAATGGTATAGTAGAAGTAAATAGATTCTTCTGGTGGTAGATGAAAAAGAAGAATGACAGATATAAAAGTTAGGAGTATATCAAAAATCAGGACTGGATGGAGCATATTGATGAATGCTTTAAAGTAAGAATCAAGGGAGAAAGAATAGAAGGTGTGAGTCGTGGAAAATAAGGAAACGAAGGGGTGAATTTATAGTGAAATATCCGACAGAGCAATCGAAACAGATTATTGCATATAATCAAAGAAGATCCTGATTTCCTTAATCACCAAAGAACCAAATCTTGTTACGTAAGATTCTCTTTAAATCCCTTAAATCCCGGAAATCAATCATAACTACGTCATCGGTTAAGACGAATATATTTTACTCATCTCACTTTTTTACGATAGTCTCATTTATATTCTTCGCATAATAGAATCGTTTTATCTACATTACTCAATAATGATAAAACTCCATTATCACCTTATATTTGTCATGAAAACCTTCTTATTGTTATCCATAACAACCTCTATCAAATTTCGGGGACGAAATTTCTTTAACGGGTAGGTACTGTAATGACCCGGAATTTTCCGACCAAATTATACTTATGAGTATTTACCTAAATTAAACCATACCAATATGATAAGCAATTCAAATTGTTGAGACTTGTGTTTTTGAAAAGAGCTTTACACAACGTTTGACCGTCCAATATGACCGATGATATCACGAACTATATAACATACGATAATTATACGTTTGTGTATATATATGTATTTATATATATTTAACATGATCTAAGGATGGTTTAACATCTCATTGTGTACTAATGACAATGAGTTATAAGTATATTTTGAAACTACTAACTTAAGTTTTCAAAACGATAACTATACGTAACATTCTTTGATATATATACTTATAATATATAATGCTTATACACGTATCGTATATATAAAGTATTTAATCACTTTTTAGGACATAAATACATAAAACAATATAAGTATATTCACAAAAGATAGCTATATTTGAATTCTCGTTCCGTTTCCTCAAGATTTCTATACGTATATCTAGGGTATATGTACCCATATCATACTCAGCTTCTATACGTATTTACTATTGGTATATACACATCAAATCAACATCCTAATCAACATTATTACTGCCCTAGATATGAGGTAACTAGGATTTGTCAAGTAGTATGAATTATTAGTAAGAAAACAAAATTAGGTATCTTTTTCTTTCTTTATAAACTAAAAACGTTTTTATAAATGAACATCATTTCTTCACTCCATTTTCTCATACCTACACCCTCATTTCTCTCTCAAAATACTCCTAACTTCATACTTGATCATCTCTAAGCATTTTCCCCATCATTTAGCTTCAATTACAAGCCTTAAACACCATAAGAAAACTCTTTCAAGAACATATCAAAATAACCACCCATTTGAAGAAGTTTACTTCCAACCTTTTGATCTAACTCCACCACTCATTGATTCCAAGATTATTTCTTATCTTTTGCAGTAACTTTATCCAAGTAACTTGAGGTAGTAACCTTGTTCATAATCTTATTCAATTCATATTCATATAGCTATCTTATTTTGTGGTATAAAATTTTAACAATAAGAACATAGTTTGAATGATTTCAAACTTGTTCGCAAACTAAATAGATCCTTCTAACTTGAATTTTAAAACACTTCAAGACCTGTAATATATCATAATGATATGCTAACCTAACAAGATATAACTTGGTTTTACAAAGAACATCTTAAAAACTGAATCTACGTCGTCGGAGTGCAACCGGGGGCTGTTTTGGGTTGGATAATTAAAAACCATTTTGAACTTTGAATTGGAAGTTCATGTTCTGGAAAAATGATATTTCTTATGAATATGTTAACACATAAAAATTTCATGGTTTAACTCAAAGTGTAAGTATTTTTAGAAAAATGATCATTAAATGTTGTTTTTATGATGGAAAATGATCACTTTCATAAGTTTCACCAAAGTTTGACCTATAACCTATGATTTCGAATACAAACTAAGGTATTTTCAGTTCATATTCTTAAAATTTGACTCGATCCAAGGAAGTGGCAAGTTGAACCAACAAAAACGGAGTTGTAATGAAGAAACTACGACTAAAAAAAGATTGGGTATCCGAAGCTAGTTTAGCTACGAAAATATTTGGAGAAAAATTAAATTAATCATATCTTTTCTAATTATATGATATTTTATATATAATTACTTATGATTTGATTTTATATATTTCAGGACCACCCGTAAACAACACGAGAAGATTAATCATAAGACCTCATGATTGTACGCAACACGTCATTTGACAACACGGTACCTTATGTACGCAACACGTCATTTGACAACATGGTACCATGGGTCGAGATTAATTCTGATCAATACGAATACGATGGGGTCTTTATTTATTTTATTTAAGCAACTAATTGTGGACCACTAACATCGGACTGCTAACTACGGACTAAGAAAATATTAAAAGTATTAATAGTATATATATATATGTAACGATTACTTAAAAAAGAAAATATGTTGATATATTATATATATGGTTAGGTTCGTGATATCTATCGGAGACCAAGTCGAATTAAATACCTTCAAGGCAAAAGTGAGTTTCATTTGCTCCCTTTTATATATATTTTTGGGACTGAGAATACATGCGCTGTTTTTATAAATGTTTTACGAAATAGGCACAAGTACTAAAACTAATTCTACGTGGGTTTAAACCAGAAATATACCCTTAGCTTGGTAACATTAAACTACTTGTCTATGTACGGTAGGCGCGAATCCTAAAGATAGATCTATTGGGCCTGACAAACCCCATCCTGACTATGGGATGCTTTAGTACTTCGAGGTTATTTTAAACACACCTGATCTGGTGTACTTCAGAGGGTAAAATATGAACGTTAAGGCTTGTTACCGGGTGCCTACAACTTATAGAATACTTTTATACACTTGCGAGTGTACATATATTTATAAACGGAAATCTTGTGGTCTATTAATATATTGAAATGATTGTTATGATAAACCTATGAACTCACCAACCTTTTGGTTGACACTTTAAAGCATGTTTATTCTCAGGTATTAAAGAAATCTTCCGCTGTGCATTAGCTCACTTTAAGGATATTACTTGGAGTCATTCATGGCATATTTTGAAAGACGTTGCATTCGAGTCATTGAGTTCATCAAGATTATTTTTAAGTCAATTATAGTTGGATATATTATGAAATGGTGTGCATACCATCAATTTTCGTTGTAAAGAAAGTTTGTCTTTTAAAAACGAATGCAATGTTTGTAAAATGTATCATATAGAGGTCAAATACCTCGCGATGTAATCAACTATTGTGAATCGTTTATAATGTATATGAACGGGTCCTTTCAAACATTGTCGACTTCCACAAACATTTTTAGTGAACTATTCAAGCCAATTAGAAAACCACTTGCTATTACTTCCATTTATTATTATTTATTTTGTCGAATGAAAACATGTCTTTGTTTCTCTTCCTTGTTTTCGTTTACTATCCTAAGAACCGAAATGCATGAGGTACATGCTAGCTTTTGACCTCAAAATCACATCATATCATAACTGTTATCATATGTTGCTCGTACAAATACAACAAACCATCAATCTTTCTGTTGATCCTCATCCTACCATCATTTCCCTCTTATTTGATGAATCATCTACCACCTTCGTTATCTTCATCAAGCACCAACCGAAAGCCATAAGAACACCACCTATCTCTCTCCCTCTCCTATTTTTGTTCAAACCCACAACAAACCAAACATCAACCACAACCTTCACCATCATGCTATCGGTTCCTAGATACTGCTGCTACCTTCGCTTCCTTTATGTTTTAAAACGCAAGACAAATCAACCACCATGATATTGTTGTTGCTAATATATTCGGCTACTAATGCTTAATACCCATCGAAAACAACCATCATTGAACACTTTTTAAACCAACATAACTGCTACTTCTTCGTTACTGTTTCTGTCATCATTGAATACCACTAACCGTCATCAACTACTACTGCTGTTCATGTTATTGTTACGATCAAACCACCACCAAGAACGCACACACAAGTAAGCTACTGCTATTAATTATTTTTGTTCGAATAGTACAACCCAAAACAAAACCCACTTGAGCATTGTTATTGTTCGGTTCAATAATCACTGCTATAATCATCGTGAGTTGCTGTTGTTTGAAGACCCACTTCACCACCATCGAAAAACCACCATCAATCCATCATCAACAACGTGTCACCAACCCACATACCACCATCGGTCACTGTTTCTGTCTTCGAATCACAACAACCCACCTTGATCACCACCTTATATGTTGTAGTGACCCGAACTTTTCCATGTTTATATATATTAAATGAAATTGATATTTATATGATTAAGTGTTTCCAACATGTTAAGCAATCAAACTTGTTAAGACTTGATTAATTGGAATAGGTTTCATATAGACAAATGACCACCCAAGTTGACCGGTGATTCACGAACATTAAAACTTGTAAAAACTATACGATGACATATATATGGTTATATATATAGTTAAAATGATTTTATTATAAGTATGTATCTCATTAGGTATTTTAACAATGAGTTATATACATAAAAATGAGACTATTAAATTAAGAAACTCGAAAACGATATATATAACGATTATCGTTATAACAACGTCTTACTAGGTACATATGAATCATATTAAGATATTGATACACTTGGTTAATTATGTTAAATGATAAGTAAATATATCATTAAGTGTATTAACAATGAACTACATATGTAAAAATAAGACTACTAACTTAATGATTTCGAAACGAGACATATATGTAACGATTATCGTTGTAACGACATTTAACTGTATATATATCATACTAAGATATATTATATATAATAATATCATGATAATGTAACAATTTAACATCTCATTTGATATAATAAACAATGGGTTAACAACATTTAACAAGATCATTAACCTAAAGGTTTCAAAACAACATTTACATGTAACGACTAACGATGACTTAACGACTCAGTTAAAATGTATATACATGTAGTGTTTTAATATGTATTCATACACTTTTGAAAGACTTCAAGACACTTATCAAAATACTTCTACTTAACAAAAATGCTTACAATTACATCCTCGTTCAGTTTCATCAACAATTCTACTCGTATGCACCCGTATTCGTACTCGTACAATACACAGCTTTTAGATGTATGTACTATTGGTATATACACTCCAATGATCAGCTCTTAGCAGTCCATGTGAGTCACCTAACACATGTGGGAACCATCATTTGGCAACTAGCATGAAATATCTCATAAAATTACAAAAATATGAGTAATCATTCATGACTTATTTACATGAAAACAAAATTACATATCCTTTATATCTAATCCATATACCAACGACCAACATCACCTACAAACACTTTAATTATTCAATTTTCTTCATCTAATTGATTTCTCTCAAGTTCCATCTTCAAGTTCTAAGTGTTCTTCATAAATTCCATAAGTATAGTTTCATAAAAATCAAGAATACTTCCAAGTTTGCAAGTCTACTTTCATGCTTTCTAATCCATTCCAAGTAATCATCTAAGATCAAGGAACCTTTGTTATTTACAGCAGGTTATCTTTATAATTCAAGGTAATATTCATATTTAAACTTTGATTCAATTTCTACAACTATAACAATCTTATTTCGAGTGAAAATCTTACTTGAACTGTTTTCGTGTCATGATTCTGCTTCAAGAACTTTCAAGCCATCCAAGGATCCTTTGAAGCTAGAACCATTTTTCTCATTTCCAGTAGTTTTATCCAGAAAACTTGAGGTAGTAATGATGTTCATAACATCATTCGATTCATACATATAAAGCTATCGTATTCGAAGGTTTAAACTTGTAATCACTAGAACATAGTTTAGTTAATTCTAAACTTGTTCGCAAACAAAAGTTAATCCTTATAACTTGAGTTTTAAAATCAACTAAACACATGTTCTATATCTATATGATATGCTAACTTAATGATTTAAAACCTGGAAACACGGTGAACACCATAAAATCGGATATACGCCGTCGTAGTGAAACCGGGGGCTGTTTTGGTTTGGATAATTAAAAACTATGATAAACTTTGATTTAAAAGTTGTTCTTCTGGGAAAATGATTTTTCATATGAACATGAAACTATATCAAAAAATCTTGGTTAAACTCAAAGTGAAAGTATGTTTTTCAAAATGGTCATCAAGATGTCGTTCTTTCGACGGAAATGACTACCTCTTTAGTAATTGACATGTAACTTAAATTTCCGACTATAAACCTATACTTTTTATGTTTGGATTCTTAAATTAGAGTTCAATATGAAACCATATCAATTTGATTCACTCAAAACGGATTTAAAATGAAGAAGTTATGGGTAAAACAAGATTGGATATTTTTGATCTTTTTAGCTATGGGAAATGTTTAACAAATCTATACAAATCATATCCTAGCTAAAATATATTATATTATACATGTATTCTAATATATTATGTAATCTTGGGATACCATAGACACGTATGCAAATGTTTTGACATATCATATCGACCCATGTATATATATTATTTGGAACAACCATAGACACTCTATATGCAGTAATGTTGGAGTTAGCTATACAGGGTTGAGGTTGATTCCAAAAATATATATACTTTGAGTTGTGATCTAGCCTGAGATGTGTATACACTGGGTCATGGATTGATTCAAGATAATATATATCGATTTATTTCTGTACATCTAACTATGGACAACTAGTTGTAGGTTACTAACGAGGACAGCTGACTTAATACACTCAAATCTTTAAAACATAATAAAAATGGTTGTAATTATATTTTGATCACACTTTGATATATATGTACATATTTGTATAGGTTCGTGAATCGATCCGTGGCCAAGTCTTATTTCCGAGGAAGGAAATATCTGTGAAAGTGAGTTATAGTCCTACTTTTAAAATCTAATATTTTTGGGATGAGAATACATGCAGGTTTTATAAATGATTTACAAAATAGACACAAGTACGTGAAACTACATTCTATGGTTGAATTATCGAAATCGAATATGCCCCTTTTTATTAAGTCTGGTAATCTAAGAATTAGGGAACAGACACCCTAATTGACGCGAATCCTAAAGATAGATCTATTGGGCCTAACAAACCCCATCTAAATTATCGGATGCTTTAGTACTTCAAAAATTATATCATATTTGAAGGGTGTCCTGGAATGATGGGGATGTTCTTATATATGCATCTTGTTAATGTCGGTTACCAGGTGTTCACCATATGAATGATTTTTATCTCTATGTATGGGATGTGTATTGAAATATGAAATCTTGTGGTCTATTGTTACGATTTGATATATATAGGTTAAACCTATAACTCACCAACATTTTTGTTGACGTTTAAAGCATGTTTATTCTCAGGTGAATACTAAGAGCTTCCGCTGTTGCATACTAAAATAAGGACAAGATTTGGAGTCCATGTTTGTATGATATTGTGTAAAAACTGCATTCAAGAAACATATGTCGATGTAATATATTTCTGTTGTAAACCATTATGTAATGGTCGTGTGTAAATAGTATATTTTAGATTATCATTATTTGATAATCTACGTAATGTTTTTAAAACCTTTATTGATAAAATAAAGGTTATGGTTGTTTTAAAAATGAATACAGTCTTTGAAAAACGTCTCATATAGAGGTCAAAACTTCACAACGAAATCAATTAATATGGAACATTTATAATCAATATGAACGGGACATTTCAGTTGGTATCCGAGCGTTGGTCTTAGAGAACCAGCAAATTTGCATTAGTGTGTCTTATCGAGTTTGTTAGGATGCATTAGTGAGTCTGGACTTCGACCGTGTTTTCTTTAAAAATGATTGCTTAACATTTTTGTTGGAAACTATATATTATTAACATGTAAATATTATGTGATATATTAATCTCTTAACATGTTTGATATTGTGTGATAGATGTCTACCTCTAGCACAAATCCCATTGACTCACCTAATAATAACGAAGAGTCGAATATATATTGGCAAGATTCACAAGTTCCCGAAGAACCGGAAGAAGAGGAAACAGAACCGGAAGAAGAGGAACCAGAAGAAGAGGAACCGGAAGAAGAAGAGGTTCCGGAGGGGGGAATAGTAGGAACCACAGAAAACCGGTCAAATAAAAGAAAATCCTCAACCAATGGACCAAAGTTAATAATGGTCAATGGTGTTTCCGCTAAGGAAGCAAAATATTGGGAAAATTACCAATTTTCCGATGAATCGGATCCTGATGAGGATTCCGATGATGTTATAGAAATTACTCCGACCCAATTTAATGAGGCAAAAGAAAATAATAAGGAAAAAGGCATCAAAATAGAGAAATCTGATTCCGACCCCGATGAACTTTATATGTACCGTCAACACCCGTATTTTCAATATCGTGACAATAACCCGGGAACCTCTAAACCACCAGGTTTTTCTAAACCAATGTGAAAAATGACGACTCGTATTCGAGGAACACCATATATTCCTAGAAAATTAGGAAAACGAACCAAGTCCGAAGAAGAAGAAACCAGTGATTCAGATTAGAAGGTTGTAATCATGTTGTGTATTATATGTATCATAGTGTACTATATTTCATGTTATATGTAATATAGCGAAGTTGTAAGTTTGAAGAATATTTGTATGTGATATATTATTATAATCAGTTTTTCATATGGAATTGTAGTAGTTGAATTGTATATTAGCTACTAAGTATGAACTTAACGGGTAGGTAGTACCCGAATTTAAACTTATAAAATGCTAATATGAAGAAAAAGCTTTTATAAATGAGTTCATATTATGCTACGAGATACTATTGACTACTCTTAATATTCTGTATGATTAAATTGTTTCATTTGACTATTTTGAAGGAAATGGCACCGACTACTGGACACACCTTGAATATGAGCGAAGAGGAATTTCGTGCCTTTCTTGCTTCAAACATAGCCGCAGTACAGGCCGCGCTACATACCAACAATAACTATGAATCTAGCAATACAGCTAACGGCGCAAGAAATCGTGTAGGATGCTCCTACAAGGAATTCACTGTCTGCAAACCTTCAGAATTTGATGGGACCGAAGGACCAATCGGATTGAAACGGTGGACCGAGAAAGTTGAATCGGTGTTTGCCATAAGTAAGTGTGCTGAAGGAGACAAAGTGAAGTACGCTACGCATACCTTCACAAGTATTGCGTTAACATGGTGGAATACCTATCTAGAGCAAGTGGGACAAGATGCTGCTTACGCGCTACTGTGGTCAGCATTCAAGCACTTGATGAACGAGAAGTACCGTCCCAGAACCGAGGTCAATAAGCTCAAGTCAGAACTTAGAGGGTTACAAACACAGGGATTCGATATTACTTCGTACGAAAGACGATTCACAGAATTGTGCCTATTGTGTCCGAGAGCGTTCGAAGATGAGGAAGAGAAGATCGACGCGTTTGTGAAAGGGTTACCGGAGAGAATCCAAGAAGATATAAGTTCACACGAGCCTGCCTCCATACAAAAGGCATGTAGAATGGCTCACAAACTAGTGAACCAGATTGAGGGAAGAATTAAAGAACAGGCGACCGAAAAGGCCAACGTGAAGCTAGTCAAAAGAAAGTGGGAGGAAAACGGTGATAAGAGTCACCAATACAACAACAACAATCCCAACAATCGCAACATCAATCGCAACTACAACAAACGGCACAACAACAACAACAACTACAACAATCATCCCAACAACAATAACAACCACAACAACAACAACAATCAGAAGCAGTTATGCCAAAGGTGTGAAAAGTATCACTCGGGGTTCTGCACCAAATTTTGCAACAAGTGTAAAAGAAATGGTCATAGCTGTGAAGACCCGTCCTAATCCATCCAGACGAAGTCCATATTGATTATAAATGATTCACAACAGTTGATTACATCGCGAGGTACTTGACCTCTATATGATACGTTTTACAAACATTGTATTCGTTTTTGAAAAGACAATCTTTCATTACATCGAAAGTTGACAACATGCATACCATTTCGTAATATATCTTACTATAATTGACTTAATAATAATCTTGATGAACTCAACGACTTGAATGCAACGTCTTTTAAAATATGTCATGAATGACTCCAAGTAATATCTCTAAGATGAGCAAATGCACAGCGAAAGATTTCTTTCATACCTGAGAATAAACATGCTTTAAAGTGTCAACCAAAAGGTTAGTGAGTTCATTAGTTTAACATAAATAATCATTTCATAATTTTAATAGACCACAAGATTTCATATTTCCATTTCTCATAAACATACGTCCCATGCATAGAGACAAAATATCATTCGTATGGATTGAACACCTGGTAACCGACATTCACAATATGCATATAAGAATATCCCCATCATTCCGGGATCCTCCATCGGACATGATATAAATTTCGAAGTACTAAAGCATCCGGTACTTTGGATGGGGCTTGTTGGGCCCCGATAGATCTATCTTTAGAGTTCGCGTCAATTAGGGTGTCTGTTCCCTAATTCTTAGATTACCAGACTTAATAACAAGGGGCATATTCGGTTTAATAATCCAGCCATAGAATGTAGTTTTAAGTACTTGTGTCTATTTCGTAAAACAGTTATAAAAGTAGCGCATGTATTCTCAGTCCCAAAATATATATTGCGAAAGCATTTAAAAAGGGATTAATGAAACTCACGCATATAAATATTGTAAAACAGTTAATAAAGCATTTGCATGTATTCTCAGCCCAAAAATGTAAAGAGTAAAAAGGGCAAATGAAACTCACCTATTGTATTTTGTAGTAAAAATACATATAATGACATTGAACAACTGAACAATGCAGGGTTGGCCTCGGATTCACGAACCTATATCATTCACATATATATATTAAAGTATATAATTGTATTTGAATAAGTTTATATATTATTATTAATAATCATACTTGTTATATTACGTGTTATATAGATAAATTTAATTTTTTTAAATTTATATGTTTTATATCACTAATATTCATTATAACATAATAATAATACTAATTTATATTAAGGTTTATATATACTAAAATATTTATATTTATATATTTATATATTTATGGATATATTTTAGATATAGCTTAATTACTATAATTTTAGTAACAAAATAAAATGGTATGTAATGTTAATATTATTGTAGTATTTTTATAAAAATATCTATTCGTAATAATACTTTATTTTAACCATAAAATGATAATAATAATAATAATAATAATAATATTGTTTATGATAATAAGTTTGATCATAAACTACGAGTTGAATTTTTATATTTCAAGTTACAGTTTCAATAACTAAATTTCATAATCATAATCATAATTGTACAGATATTCATATATTGTATAACCAGTTTCCAAATTTTTACCTTTACAACTTTTATTGCCAATATCATCATATAGTTATTATTAACATGTTCGTAATCGTATTAGTTAATGATAATAATGATAGTATAAATATTCCTACTTATAATAATAATACTAATGATAATAATAATAATATTAATACTAATACTAAGGTTTGTAAGGACAATAATTTTATTAATCATTCTTATACTAATGATCATAATAATAATAATAATAATAATAGTAATAGTAATAATAATAATAATAATAATAATAATAATAATAATAATAATAATAATTCTAACAATAATGACAATAATATTAATTGTATTAATGATAATAATAATAATAATAATAATAATAATAATAATAATAATAATAATAATAATAATAATAATAATAATAATAATAATAACAAATAAAGAGAATAGGCTACCTTAAAAGAAGTCCCAAAAAAATGTAATGTCTCAGCCGGGTCTCGAACCCACGACCTCTCGAAAACCCGTTCACACTCTTAACCATTGGGCCGTTGCCCTTTATCCGAAATATTACTGATGTGTTTTATACTTAACCCGATTTACATGCTTCCTATCTCCTTCTTCCTCCTAAATTTTCAACTTCCATTCAACTCACATCTTAATTCTTATCTTCACTAATTATCAGATATAATACAGAAACGATGTATACTTGTAATATCAACTAACAGAAAAATAAATTTTTTTGAGGAGCACAACAGCCCTCTCTGCTCTCGTCGCTGTGATGAAGAAAGAAAAAAAATTATTTTGCAAGTGGTTACGATTTTGATGAAGATTATAACATGAATTAGTTTGTAAAGCGTTTATAGAAACTCATGGATTCATAAATTTTACCTTAATCTTAACATATAGCACTAATTTGAGTGAAGAACATTGGTTGACTTTTTAAGAACAAAACTTTGACTTCAAAATTGGTACTTGTTAGGAAGAATTGGAGATTGAAATTTTGAGGATAGTTTAAAAATAGAATTCCTATCGGAACTACATTTATACATTTTGGGATTTGATTTGATTTCGTAATTTCAGTTTAAAGAAGATGATACAGAGGGTTCGAGCCTGTAAGGGAAAAAAAAACAAATAAATAAATAAATTTCGTTTAATATTTAATTTGCAGAGCATAGAGAAATCGAAAATGATATTGAGATATCAATTGTCTTGCTTCTCATATTGGATTTGCTAGATTGAGTTATAGTCAAGAAAGTGATAGACAAAAGAAAAAGTTTCAGTACGTACGAATAAGAAAAAAAATTATTAATTAATGATAAAGGGGATTGTGATGTGTAACCAATTGATACAAAAACAAAAATTACTTACAGTACAACTGATTTTGTTTGGATACAGATTTGAATTCACTATGTAATCAAGAGTTGGGACAGTAATACAAATTTTATAAAGGTTGAAAGCAACCTAAAACCAAATCGTACTCAAGATTAGGAATTGATAATTAATTAAAATTTTATTAATATTAATAATATAATTAATAATAATAAATATAATATTATCAAATAATACTAAAATTTGATATTAATAATATTATTAAAGGTAAATGTAATATATTGTATTATTTTTTATTATATTAATGTTGATAACTATAATAATAATGATGATGATGATAATATTACTCATGTTACTAATAATATTATTAATTACAATAATATTAGTAATAGTAATATAACAATTTGTATCTATATTTACTTTCATAAAAATATTAATAATACTAGTATAGATGTTAATGTTGAAAGTAATAATATTATTACTATAACAATTATGGTTCAACTTATATTTACATCTATTATATTAGATATTAACATTACATGTTAGTAATTACTATATGATATATAATAATAATAATAATAATAATAATAATAATAATAATTCTTAGTGACAATACTTAATAATAAAAATTCTTAATTTGAATGATTAGATTTTATTATTTTCAATTATTATGTATTTATCTCTATATACGTATACACCTGTACATATTTGTTTTAAAAAAATTGTTCGTGAATCGTCGGGAATAGTCAAGGTCAAATGGATACATAGACAAAGTTCAAAATCTTAAGACTTAACATTACAGACTTTGCTTATCATGCCAAAATCATATAAAGATTAAGTTTAAATTTGGTCGGAAATTCCCGGGTCATCACAATAGCGCGGCGAAGTGTGAGGTCTACGGAGCAGGGGTTAACAGAGCAAAAGGAACAAATGGTGTCGGAACGAGTAATGGCGGAGCAAGTAGTGTCGGAGCAAGTTATGCCAATGTAGTTTGTTATAAATGTGGAAAACCGGGGCACATTATTAGAAATTTCCCGAACCAGGAGAACACAAATGGACAAGGCCGCGGAAGAGTTTTCAATATTAATGCAGCAGAGGCACAGGAAGACCCGGAGCTTGTTACGGGTACGTTTCTTATTGACAATAAATCTGCTTACGTTTTATTTGATTCGGGTGCGGATAGAAGCTATATGAGTAGAGATTTTTGTGCTAAATTAAGTTGTCCATTGACGCCGTTGGATAGTAAATTTTTACTCGAATTAGCAAATGGTAAATTAATTTCAGCAGATAATATATGCCGGAATCGAGAAATTAAACTGGGTAGCGAAATATTTAAGATTGATTTGATACCAGTAGAGTTAGGGAGTTTTGATGTAATAGTTGGCATGGACTGGCTGAAGGAGATGAAAGCAGAGATCGTATGTTACAAAAATACAATTCGCATTGTACGAGAAGAAGGAGAACCCTTAATGGTGTATGGAGAAAAGGGCAACACGAAGCTACATCTTATTAGTAATTTGAAGGCACAAAAACTAATAAGAAAAGGTTGCTATGCTGTTCTAGCACACGTCGAGAAAGTACAAACTGAAGAAAAGAGCATCAATGATGTTCCCGTCGCAAAAGAATTTCCCGATGTATTTCTGAAAGAATTACCAGGACTACCTCCACATCGATCTGTTGAATTTCAAATAGCTCTTGTACCAGGAGCTGCACCAATAGCTCGTGCTCCTTACAGACTCGCACCCAGCGAGATGAAAGAACTGCAAAGCCAACTGCAAGAACTATTAGAACGTGGTTTCATTCGACCAAGCACATCACCATGGGGAGCTCCTATTTTGTTTGTCAAGAAGAAGGATGGTACATTTAGGTTGTGTATTGACTACAGAGAGTTGAATAAACTTACCATCAAAAACCGTTATCCACTGCCGAGAATTGACGACTTATTTGATCAACTACAAGGCTCGTCGGTTTATTCAAAAATCGATTTACGTTCTGGATATCATCAAATGCGAGTAAAGGAGGATGATATTCCAAAAACTGCTTTTAGGACGCGTTATGGTCATTACGAGTTTATGGTTATGCCGTTTGGATTGACTAACGCACCAGCTGTGTTCATGGACCTTATGAACCGTGTGTGTGGGCCATATCTTGACAAGTTTGTCATTGTTTTCATCGATGACATACTTATTTACTCAAAGAATGATCAAGAGCACGAAGAACATTTGAGAAAAGTGCTAGAAGTATTGAGGAAAGAAAAATTGTACGCTAAGTTTTCAAAGTGTGCATTTTGGTTGGAAGAAGTTCAATTCCAAGGTCACATAGTGAACAAAGAAGGTATCCAGGTGAACTCGGCAAAGATCGAAACCGTTGAAAAGTGGGAAACCCCAAAAACTCCGAAGCATATACGTCAATTTTTAGGATTGGCTGGTTACTACAGAAGATTCATCCAAGATTTCTCCAAAATAGCAAAACCCTTGACTGCATTAACGCATAAAGAGAAAAAATTTGAATGGAAGGATGAACAAGAGAAGGCGTTTCAGTTATTGAAGAAAAAGCTAACTACGGCACCTATATTGTCATTGCCTGAAGGGAATGATGATTTTGTGATTTATTGTGACGCATCAAAGCAAGGTCTTGGTTTTGTATTAATGCAACGAATGAAGGTGATTGCTTATGCGTCTAGAAAATTGAAGATTCACGAGCAAAATTATACGACGCATGATTTGGAATTAGGCGCGGTTGTTTTTGCATTAAAGACTTTCAACACATATTTAATCAGAAACAACTGAATATGAGGCAGCGTAGGTGGATTGAATTATTGAATGATTATGACTTTGAGATTCGTTACCACCCGGGGAAGGCAAATGTGGTAGCCGACGCCTTGAGCAGAATGGACAGAGAACCCATTCGAGTAAAATCTATGAATATAATGATTCACACTAACCTTACTACTCAAATAAAGGAGGCGCAACAAGGAGTTTTAAAAGAGGGAAATTTAAAGGATGAAATACCCAAAGGATCGGAGAAGCATCTTAATATTCGGGAAGATGGAACCCGGTATAGGGCTGAAAGAATTTGGGTACCAAAATTTGGAGATATGAGAGAAATGGTACTTAGAGAAGCTCATAAAACCAGATACTCAATACATCTTGGAACGGGGAAGATGTACAAGGATCTCAAGAAACATTTTTGGTGGCCAGGTATGAAAGCCGATGTTGCTAAATACGTAGGGGAATGTTTGACGTGCTCTAAGGTCAAAGCGGAGCATCAGAAACCATCAGGTCTACTTCAATAACCCGAAATCCCGGAATGGAAATGGGAAAACATTACCATGGATTTCATCACTAAATTGCCAAGGACTGCAAGTGGTTTTGATACTATTTGGGTAATAGTTGATCGTCTCACCAAATCAGCACACTTCCTGTCAATAAGAGAAGATGACAAGATGGAGAAGTTAGCACGACTGTATTTGAAGGAAGTCGTCTCCAGACATGGAATACCAATCTCTATTATCTCTGATAGGGATGGCAGATTTATTTCAAGATTCTGGCAGACATTACAGCAAGCATTAGGAACTCGTCTAGACATGAGTACTGCCTATCATCCACAAACTGATGGGCAGAGCGAAAGGACAATACAAACGCTTGAAGACATGCTACGAGCATGTGTTATTGATTTCAGAAACAGTTGGGATCGACACCTACCGTTAGCAGAATTTTCCTACAACAACAGTTATCATTCTAGTATTGAGATGGCACCGTTTGAGGCACTTTATGGTAGAAAGTGCAGGTCTCCAATTTGTTGGAATGAATTGGGGGATAGACAGATTACGGGTCAGGAGATAATACAAGAAACTACCGAGAAAATCATCCAAATTCAACAACGATTGAAAACCGCCCAGAGTCGACAAAAAAGCTACGCGGACAGTAAAAGAAAAGATATAGAGTTTGAAATTAGAGAAATGGTCATGCTTAAGATTTCACCTTGGAAAGGCGTTGTTCGATTTGGTAAACGGGGGAAACTAAATCCAAGGTACATTGGACCATTCAAGATTATAGATCGTGTCGGACCAGTAGCTTACCAACTGGAGCTACCTCAACAACTCGCGGCTGTACATAACACTTTCCACATCTCAAATTTGAAGAAATGTTTTGCTAAAGAAGATCTCACTATTCCGTTGGACAAAATCCAAATCAATGAAAAACTTCAATTCATTGAAGAACCCGTCGAAATAATGGATCGTGAGGTTAAGAGACTTAAGCAAAACAAGATACCAATTGTTAAGGTTCGATGGAATGCTCATAGAGGACCCGAGTTCACCTGGGAGCGTGAAGATCAGATGAAGAAGAAATACCCGCATCTATTTCCAGAAGATTCGTCAACACCTTCAACAGCTTAAAATTTCGGGACGAAATTTATTTAACGGGTAGGTACTGTAGTGACCCGAACTTTTCCATGTTTATATATATTAAATGAAATTGATATTTATATGATTAAGTGTTTCCAACATATTAAGCAATCAAACTTTTTAAGACTTGATTAATTGGAATAGGTTTCATATAGACAAATGACCACCCAAGTTGACCGGTGATTCACGAACGTTAAAATTTGTAAAAACTATACGATGACATATATATCATTACATATATAGTTAACATGATTTTATTATAAGTATGTATCTCATTAGGTATTTTAACAATGAGTTATATACATAAAAATGAGACTATTAAATTAAGAAACTCGAAAACGATATATATAACGATTATCGTTATAACAACGTCTTACTAGGTACATATGAATCATATTAAGATATTGATACACTTGGTTAATTATGTTAAATGATAAGTAAATATATCATTAAGTGTATTAACAATGAACTAGATATGTAAAAATAAGACTACTAACTTAATGATTTCGAAACGAGACATATATGTAACGATTATCGTTGTAACGACATTTAACTGTATATATATCATACTAAGATATATTATATATCATAATATCATGATAATGTAACAATTTAACATCTCATTTGATATAATAAACAATGGGTTAACAACATTTAACAAGATCGTTAACCTAAAGGTTTCAAAACAACATTTACATGTAACGACTAACGATGACTTAACGACTCAGTTAAAATGTATATACATGTAGTGTTTTAATATGTATTCATACACTTTTTAAAGACTTCAAGACACTTATCAAAATACTTCTACTTAACAAAAATATTTACAATTACATCCTCGTTCAGTTTCATCAACAATTCTACTAGTATGTACCCGTATTCGTACTCATACAATACACAGCTTTTAGATATATGTACTATTGGTATATACACTCCAATTGAAATGTCCCGTTCTTATTGATTAAAAACGTTCCATATTAATTGATTTCGTTGCGAGGTTTTGACCTCTATATGAGACATTTTTCAAAGACTGCATTCATTTTTAAACAAACCATAACCTTTATTTCATCAATAAAGGTTTAAAAAGCTTTACGTAGATTATCAAATAATGATAATCTAAAATATCCTGTTTACACACGACCATTACATAATGGTTTACAATACAAATATGTTACAAAAAAAATAAGTTTCTTGAATGCAGTTTTTACACAATATCATACAAGCATGGACTCCAAATCTTGTCCTTATTTAAGTATGCAACAGCGGAAGCTCTTAATAATCACCTGAGAATAAACATGCTTAAAACGTCAACAAAAATGTTGGTGAGTTATAGGTTTAACCTATATATATCAAATCATAATAATAGACCACAAGATTTCATATTTCAATACACATCCCATACATAGAGATAAAAATCATTCATATGGTGAACACCTGGTAACCGACATTAACAAGATGCATATATAAGAATATCCCCATCATTCCGGGACACCCTTCGGATATGATATAAATTTCGAAGTACTAAAGCATCCGGTACTTTGGATGGGGTTTGTTAAGCCCACTAGATCTATCTTTAGGATTCGCGTCAATTAGGGTGTCTGTTCCCTAATTCTTAGATTACCAGACTTAATAACAAGGGGCATATTCGATTTCGATAATTCAACCATAGAATGTAGTTTCACGTACTTGTGTCTATTTTGTAAATCATTTATAAAACCTGCATGTATTCTCATCCCAAAAATATTAGATTTTAAAAGTGGGACTATAACTCACTTTCACAGATTTTTACTTCGTCGAGAAGTAAGACTTGGCCACTGTTGATTCACGAACCTATAACAATATATACATATATATTAAAGTATGTTCAAAATATATTTACAACACTTTTAATATATTTTGATGTTTTAAGTTTATTAAGTCAGCTGTCCTCGTTAGTAACCTACAACTAGTTGTCCACAGTTAGATGTACAGAAATAAATCAATAAATATTATCTTGAATCAATCCACGACCCAGTGTATACGTATCTCAGTATTGATCACAACTCAAACTATATATATTTTGGAATCAACCTCAACCCTGTATAGCTAACTCCAACATTCACATATAGAGTGTCTATGGTTGTTCCGAAATATATATAGATGTGTCGACATGATAGGTCGAAACATTGTATACGTGTCTATGGTATCTCAAGATTACATAATATACAATACAAGTTGATTAAGTTATGGTTGGAATAGATTTGTTACCAATTTTCACGTAGCTAAAATGAGAAAAATTATCCAATCTTGTTTTACCCATAACTTCTTCATTTTAAATCCGTTTTGAATGAATCAAATTGCTATGGTTTCATATTGAACTGTATTTTATGAATCTAAACAGAAAAAGTATAGGTTTATAGTCGGAAAAATAAGTTACAAGTCGTTTTTGTAAAGGTAGTCATTTCAGTCGAAAGAACGACGTCTAGATGACCATTTTAGAAAACATACTTCCACTTTGAGTTTAACCATAATTTTTGGATATAGTTTCATGTTCATAATAAAAATCATTTTCTCAGAATAACAACTTTTAAATCAAAGTTTATCATAGTTTTTAATTAACTAACCCAAAACAGCCCGCGGTGTTACTACGACGGCGTAAATCCGGTTTTACGGTGTTTTTCGTGTTTCCAGGTTTTAAATCATTAAGTTAGCATATCATATAGATATAGAACATGTGTTTAGTTAATTTTAAAAGTCAAGTTAGAAGGATTAACTTTTGTTTGCGAACAAGTTTAGAATTAACTAAACTATGTTCTAGTGATTACGAGTTTAAACCTTCGAATAAGATAGTTTTATATATATGAATCGAATGATGTTATGAACATCATTACTACCTCAAGTTTAGTAGGTAAACCTACTGGAAGTGACAAGAAATGATCTAGCTTCAAAGGATCTTGGATGGCTTGAAAGTTCTTGAAGTAGGATCATGACACAAAAACAAGTTCAAGTAAGATTTTTGCTCGAATTAAGATAGTTTATAGTTATAGAAATTGAATCAAAGTTTGAATATGAATATTACCTTGAATAAGAAAGATAACCTACTGTATATAACAAAGGTTTCTTGATCTTAGATGATTACTTGGAATGGATTAGGAAGCTTGGAAGTAAATTAGTAAACTTGAAGGGATTTTTGAAGTATTCTTGAAGTGTTCTTCCTATGATGATTATAGCTTGATTCTTGAAGTGATTTTTGATGAAGATGATGATTAACTACTGGAAAAATACGTTCATAATAGTGTGGGTGTGTTGAGAGAGAATTAGAAAGAGATTTGGAAGTGAAATGGAGTGAATGATGAGTGTTAATTGGTGAGTGGTGAGTGGGGTTAAAAGGAGTTCTAGTTAGTTGACTAGCTCATGGTAGAAGTTAAAATTGATTAGTCATACATGACATAATCAAGAGTGGAATCCCATGCTAGTTCCTATTGGTATATACCCATAGTAAGTACGTTTTGAAGCTGTGTATAATACGGGTAAGAATACGACTAGAATTCTTGATGAAAGAAAAGAATGGGAAAGTAACTGTAACCATTTTCGTTAAGTATGAGTGTTTTGATATATGTCTTGAAGTCTTCCAAAAGTATTTTAATACATCTAAATACACTACATGTATATACATTTTAACGGAGTCGTTAAGTCATCGTTAGTCGTTACATGTAAGTGTTGTTTTGAAACCTTTAAGTTAACGATCTCAATTAATGTTGTTAACCCATTGTTTATTATATCTAATGAGATGTTAAATTATTATATTATCATGATATTATGATATATTAATATATCTTAATATGATATATATACATTTAAATGTCGTTACAACGATAATCGTTACATATATGTCTCGTTTCGAAATCCTTAAGTTAGTAGTCTTGTTTATATGTATATAACTCATTGTTAATATACTTATGGAGATACTTACTTATCATAATCTCATGTTAACCATATGTATATCCATATATATATCGTCAAGTCGTTTTTACAAGTTTTAACGTTCGTGAATCGCCCGTCAACTTGGGTGGTCAATTGTCTATATGAAACATATTTCAATTAATCAAGTCTTAACAAGTTTGATTGCTTAACATGTTGGAAACATTTAATCATGTAAATATCAATCTCAATTAATATATATAAACATGGAAAAGTTCGGGTCACTACACCAATGATCAGCTCTTAGTAGCCCTTGTGAGTCACCTAACACATTTGGAAACCATCATTTGGAAACTAGCATAAAATATCTCATAAAATTACAAAAATATGAGTAATCATTCATGACTTATTTACATGAAAATAAAATTACATATCCTTTATATCTAATCCATATACCAACGACCAAAATCACCTACAAACACTTTAATTATTTAATTTTCTTCATCTAATTGATCTCTCTCAAGTTCCATCTTCAAGTTCTAAGTGTTCTTCATAAATTCCATAAGTATAGTTTCATAAAAATCAAGAATACTTCCAAGTTTGCAAGTCTACTTTCATGCTTTCTAATCCATTCCAAGTAATCATCTAAGATCAAGGAACCTTTGTTATTTACAGTAGGTTATCTTTATAATTCAAGGTAATATTCATATTTAAACTTTGATTCAATTTCTACAACTATAACAATGTTATTTCGAGTGAAAATCTTACTTGAACTGTTTTCGTGTCATGATTCTGCTTCAAGAACTTTCAAGCCATCCATGTGATGACCCGGGAATTTCCGAACAAATTTAAACTTTAATCTTTATATGAATCCGACACGATAAGCAAAGTCTGTAATGTTTAGTCACAAAAATTTTGAACTGTTTCATGAATGCATTTGACTTATGACATTACCCCGACGATTCACGAACAAATAACTATATATATGGATATAAATATAAATATAAATATAAATATAAATGTATTTATAAAATTTTGAATTAATAAAGTACAATTAATCAATTGGAATTAAGAATGTAAAATAATAAATAGAATAATTAAATCACTATTATATGAATATATATAAACATTTATATATATATGACTACTATTAATAATAATAATAATTATTATTATATTGTAATATAAGTAAAATATATAAATATTCAATATTCAATAAATGTTGTCATGTAATATATGATATAATTATTAAATTACATAATTAGTAAATTGTAATATCAATATAATGTAATTACAAGTTTATTTATAGTTCTTATTTTATTATTATTATTATTATTAATATTAATATCTATACTACTAGTATATCTAAATATAATTTCATGAAATTTGATACATATGAATTGTTATGCTATTATTATCGTTATAATATCAAGTAACAATCCAATCCAAATTCTATTTACAGTTATTATCTACATCTTTTAATTATTTATATTTATCCTGAGTAATTCGTTTAGAGGGAAATCTTTACTCTCTTTGTCTGATTATGGATATCAATCTATATCAAACAGTTAATTCCAAATCTTAAGGTCAATTACTCACCTAATTCTGTTAGCAATCCTTTTCTTCTATTATATTTTTTTATCTTATTTATGTATCTCATAAAAGATGCTGTCGACTCTCCCTTCTACATAACAAGGGAGTAATTTCCAACTAATAAGGATTCATTGAACTTACTACTACCTTCATCTGTCACAAACCCAATTAGTCATTTTTGTTTTCTGTTAAAATCAATTCAAGACATACACATTACAACCACACACCACCTTCATTTGTTATTCACACTTAGAACCCCATCATCAACTTGGCACTACTACGGTTAACTACTTCTTCTATTCGACTCGACCCTCAACCAAACCTCATTAAATTACTGCTACCTTGTATTATGATGTCCACCAAAACAACCATCATATTCAACCATCTTTAAAGTCGCCACCTTTCATCTTCATCACCATCAAGTCTCTCTCCTCTCTCTTTATTCTTATCGTGATAAACACCTTTAATCTCAAAACCACCACCTGCAGAAAGGGCCACGAAACTGTAACTGCTATCCTATCTTTTATGTTATAAACCGAGAATGCTACAATGATATTACTTCTTCCGTATTTTCTGCTTTTACAATCAATTCCACATCACTTCACCACCTCTATAAAACCCATCACCTTCTAAACACCAAACCCACCACCCGTCACCTATATCTCCCCTATTTTTCTGTTTCGTTATCGTGAACCCAATAAACACCCTTAACCAAATCACCTCATCTAAACCCATTTAAACGAACATCACCACCTCTAATTTTTTTCCTTCTCTCTTCTTTGTTCTTGTTGCTACCGTTAATATTTTGTTTTCTACTCATGTTTCGAGCTAACATTGCAACCATCGAATCCGATTTAATTGGATGCTATACGCCTCCTGTTACAGCTCAATATCATGAGCTTTCAAACACAAAACATACGAAATTCTGTTGCAAGATATATTCTATTTTTTTTCTGCAAACCGAAATAATAATGATGATACAATGGCGAGAATAATTGTGATTTATGATGGTGTTAGGATGAGTTGTAAAGTAGATGAGATAGCGACTGTATTTTGTTCTTGTTCCAATTCTATGGCCGACATACAAGGTAGCAAATTGGAATTGTTTATTAAAAATTGAGAAAACCGTAACCCTATTCATGTTTTAAAGATACACAAACTTGTTAATATTTTGGGCTAAAGAACAAGCTTATTTAATTGGGTCGAATTTTTTTCTCTGTTGGGCCGAATTTATTGTGGGCCGTGTATTGTTTTCATTGGGCCGATATCCTTCTTTTTGCATATAGACCGTAAGTGGTGATGATGGGAACCGAATTAGGTGTTAAATATATTTGGTATGTAACTTGAGCTAGAAAAACGGAAACGGAAGAGTGGATGGGCGTGTTGTGTTTAAGCGAGGGGTCTTAAGTTCGAGCCTAGGCCGAGACATTTATTTATTTTTAGCTTGCTTAAAGGTAGCCTTCTTTTCCTATTATTATTATTATTATTATTACAACTATTATTATTATTTACAGTATTGATATTATTGTTGTTATCATTAATTGATAAAGATATCATTATTAGTAAAGGTATTATTATTATTATTATTATTATTATTATTATTATTATTATTATTATTATTATTATTATTATTATTATTATTATTATTATTATTATGTAAATTATGTAATTACAAAAAAATCAATATTATAACTATCATTAATAGTGGAATTAATACTTTTCACAAATATTATTGTTAATATCACTATTATTATCATTAATAGAGTTATTATTAACATTACTACCTTTACTAATAATATTAAGTATTAACACTGTTATAAATTTTGCCATTTCTAAGATTATGATAAAACTACTAATATTCTATTTTTAACAAACAAATAATATATACATATATAAAAATATATTTAATACATATAACATAACGAAAAGTAATACATTATATAACAAAAATAAATATATAAAACATATATATATTATTAATATAAAAAGTATATAATTAATAAATTAATATATATATATATATATATATATATATATATATATATATATATATATATATATATATATATATATATATATATATATATATATATATATATATATATATATATATATATATATATATATATATATATATATATTGTTCGATTACAACTATGTATATTAATAATTATACAAATGATATAGGTTCGTGAATCCAAGGCCAACCCTATACTTGTTCAATGTCATTCTATGTATTTTTACTACAAAATACATTAGGTGAGTTTCATTTGCTCCCTTTTTAAATGCTTTTGCAATATATATTTTTGGGACTGAGAATACATGCACTACTTTTACAATTGTTTTATTTAATGCTTTTGAAATATATTTTGAACTGCGAATACATGAAATGCTTTTATATATGTTTGACGAGATAGACACAAGCAAAACATTCCTCGAATGAATTATTATGCAGACAGAAGTTCTGCGGATTATTATTGAATTATGTGGACATGATAATTGCCACCATTGAATTATGTGGACATGATAATTGCCACCATTGAATTATGTGGACAATGATAATTGCCACCATTGAATTATGCGGACATGATAATTGCCACCAGTTGATGTGAACGTTATATATCGAGAGAATGATTTTATACACAGGTTATGTGTATGTTATTTTGTGTACAAGATATGTGTACGGTTACTATGATTTATAAAAATGGTTTTGTACACGAGAAATATGTACTGTATTTAAAAGATATAGCATGTACATTACAGGTGGGTATAGGATTCGGGCCCATTTGTACCATGCAGGATTTAAATTTTGTGGTCTATCAAAATGATGAATTTTATTGTTTTAAGATAAACCTATGAACTCACCAACCTTTTGGTTGACACTTGAAAACATGTTTATTCTCAGGTATGAAAGAAATCTTCCGCTTTGCATTTGCTCATTTTAAGGACATTACTTGGAGTCGATCATCGCTCTAAGATCAAATGTTGATGACTTCGTCCAGATGTATTAGGACGGGGTATTTCAGTTGGTATCAGAGCGGTGGTCTTAGCGAACCAAGTCTTGTATTAGTGTGTCTAACTGATAGTTGTTTAGATGCATTAGTGAGTCTGGACTTCGACCGTGTCTGCATGTCAAAAGTTTTGCTTATCATTTAGTGTCAAAAATTATTTGCTTATCATCCTTAAAGTCTAGACACGTCTTACTGCCTCTATTGCATAGACAGTGTATAGATAAATTCATATCTTAGTGTATCTGCTAATCCATATCTTAGCGTACTTGTTACTGTAAACTTTGCCTGTCGTATTCCGTAGATTCCTCCGCAACTTATGGGATTTTAGTATTATATATGCATATGTAAATTATGTATTGCAGGATACTAATCTACATCCTATAATCTATTTCGTATTAAAAAGTCCTTCATCTGATCGTACGAGATGAATCCCTCAACCAGTTCAAATTCCTCGGATTTCGACAGTTATTCCGATATGGAGTTTCACTTATCAGTGTCACCAGAATGAACCAACCAATCAGTCATCCCCAAATCATCTGATGGGTTCGTAGTCGACTTAATCAATGGAGATGCGAAGAAGATGATCCCTTCCACCAACCGAATTTACCTCTTGGCGATGAACCTGAAACACTTATCGGCGAACCTGTTGTAATACTATTTTCTCTCTCATTTCCAGAATATCTCGCCACGACTATATCATAACTCAGATTCTAAACCTTATTCATTCGCTCGTTCCTACCGACAATCATCCCGGAGTAATAAGTCAACGAGCTTCGCACCCGAGTTGTAGCCTCGAAAAGTATGGTGTAAAACGTACCAGCTTCAGCAACATCACTGGCACCAACATTACCACCACCAACAGCAACATCCGCATCCCACACCTCAACATCACAATCTGTCCCATGAACATCAACATCATACGCATCATAGATATCAAGGAGTACCAACAACAATTAGCAATGAAGTACTGAACCATAACTTCATTAATATTCTGTGAAGAATATGTGGATCCTAATAACTAACGATATTGATCCATAATTTCATTAATATTCTGTGAAGAATATGTGGATCCTACTAGTTTTAGAGATTTCTTATTCTAGCTCAAATCGAAAAATCAAATGAGTCTAATATTATATTGACTCATTAAATCAATGATTACATCTAAAGAAAATATGTATGTATATATATTTTCATAGGGATTGTGAATAAAAATTCTTTCGTACAAACTGTTAATGGTGAAAATATTTTAACGGGTAGGTAATACCCGAGGAATATTTAAATTTCACATTAACAAGTTACACTGTACATTCTTCAATTCAGATTTAGCAGTCATTAACAACACTGCTCAAATTCACACATATACGTATCCGCTCACCAAAGAACAACAATTTTCATCCAAGTTCAATTTCATATTTAGATTTTAACCTATCAGAGTCCAACAAGTGGCATAACGAAGAAAACATTAGACGGAATAAAATTTGTTAGAAACAAACAAACTAACTATGAGAAATTTTGTTAAGAATCCACGCTAACAAAATCCTAGCTAACTGTTCCTAGCTAACTGTGGATTAAACAACTGAGGACTATCAACAGTGGAAAATTAAAATGAATTAAAATATTGATTATAACATATGAAACTAAATAATTCTTCAAGTTGCCACTTGATTTCATTCTTAAACCTTATTTGTATCTTGAAGATTACAATCTGCGATCAAACCTTTCATAATTCTTGAAAACACCTCAATTGAGAGGATGAACCAAACGCACTTCATCTACGGAAGAAAAGTTTGATGTAAATAGTTATGCATCTGAAAAATACTCGGAACCTGAGTAAACGTTTAACACGTAGCTGTGCTAATTCCTTTAGCGTTATTATTACCGAAAATTACTTTGCATCTGTTGTTCGAGATAGCCCGTTTTGTCACAGCTCCAGCAAGACAACTTCGACTTTTCGTTCGAAACAACCTTATTATAACATTGATATATACGCGTGCTCTTTTATTGTTACCAGGGAACTTTTCATATTCCACCATATTACCATCAGTGTTTAATCATCTAAAAACACAATTTTCCTGAAACCACCTCGGATTAATAACCGATGATCCAGATATCATAGCATTAAATACAGAGGAAACAAAAAAAAATGGTAGATGGTCTAAACGACCAAAAGTTTGATGATAAAGAAAGGAGTGTTAGGAACACTCGATAGAAAATTGGGTATTGAAAAACAGATTGAGCTACCCATGAAGGAGACCAAGGACAAATACAAGGACCAAACCCTATATTCAAAGGATTTAGGTAATTCTGGATCCGTTGAAATCTTTAGAGAATATCTTACTCCAAAGTCATGTTAAAATCTTGCGGAAAATCTTTCTCCATCAACCATCAAACTTAGAAATTCCAAAATATCATCATCAATATCTTTGATATTTCTGAGGATATTTTCATAAATATTCTTGTCCGAAATTATATACCACCTCGTGCTTCCTGTGTATCATTATATTGGAAACATTCAATAGAAAATTTAGTACCGAAAAGCGGATTATGCGAAACTATTAAGGAAGCCGTGGACAAATCACAAAGAATAAGTTTGATTTCAAAGAATCCAAATGATTCTGTTTCTGATGAAATCTTTAGCAAATACCTTGCTTCCGAATCTAAACCCTTACGAATAAATCTTCTTCATCATCCATCGACGTTAGAAATTCCAAGATATTATCGTATCTTTCATTATAAATATCCTCCATATTTCTGAAGATATTTCCATAACTATTCTTATCTGAAATCATTAATCTCCTCCTGATATCAGTGTTACATCATATAGAAACTGTTAGTTTCTATATTCTGTAAACTTTCGAGCTTAAAATATGAATGTTATTGAAGTAATGTTGGGAACTGATGCATGAGTTAGTATAATATAATGACACTTGATCAACGTGATTATATTACAGTAAGTCATGCTGAGTTTCTAAATGGAACATGATGATTCACAGATTATAACGTCATCATGTGCCATGTTACATAACTCTTTCATTCTGCTTAACTTCTGAACATATCAAGAAAATATATTCTTGATAGTTCAATTCTCAGTGATTCAGGTAATTTGACAAAACAAATCGTGTTACTATCTTTCCTTCCTACCTTGTATATTACGATAACTCGAAACTCCATACCTATGAATTCTGGACCGTTACTTGCGAAAAGTAAACAAAAGCATGTAGCTCCGAAATAGAAAGGGGGTATAAATCGCAGCAAATAAGAGAGCACATTAACTGTGAATGAAAATAATTATAGGAGACAGGAGCAGTGTCATTGAAATATAAGGGAAGATATAAAACCCAATAAAAATACAGAAGTTACAAACCGTGGATATTAATACGAATAACAATATAAAGACACGGGAGGATTATAAATACAATAATCCCTAGAGCATAATAGAAATAAACAGATTCTTCAGGTGGGAGTTGGAAAAGAAGAACGATCATTACGATAGTTAGAATAAGAACAAGGATCAGAACAGGGTTAAGCATTTTCATAAATCTTTTGAATTTGGGAATTGAGTATAGAAGTGGTGAAAACAAATGGGAAAGAAAAGGTAAATTTATAAAGGAAATATCAGACGTAGTAATCGGGGCAGATCACCGTATTTAATTAAAGAGATCTTAATTTCCATAAATCCCGAAGAATCAGATCTTATAGATCTTCAAGATTTTCTTTTAAATCCCTTGAATTACGGAATTCAAACCTGACTACGTCAAAAGCTAAAAACAAATCTTTGTTTCTCATTTCATTTTTTTGTGATAGCTTCACTCGTACGCTTCGAGTAATCGAATCGTTTTAATCAAATTACTCAATAATGATAAAACTCTATTTATCAGCTTATATTCGTCAGGAAAACATATTTATTGTTAGCCATGACAACCTCACTCAAATTTCGGGACGAAATTTCTTTAACGGGTAGGTACTGTGATGACCCGGGAATTTCCGAACAAATTTAAACTTTAATCTTTATATGAATCCGACACGATAAGCAAAGTCTGTAATGTTTAGTCACAAAAATTTTGAACTGTTTCATGAATGCATTTGACTTATGACATTACCCCGACGATTCACGAACAAATAACTATATATATGGATATAAATATAAATATAAATATAAATATAAATATAAATGTATTTATAAAATTTTGAATTAATAAAGTACAATTAATCAATTGGAATTAAGAATGTAAAATAATAAATAGAATAATTAAATCACTATTATATGAATATATATAAACATTTATATATATATATGACTACTATTAATAATAATAATAATTATTATTATATTGTAATATAAGTAAAATATATAAATATTCAATATTCAATAAATGTTGTCATGTAATATATGATATAATTATTAAATTACATAATTAGTAAATTGTAATATCAATATAATGTAATTACAAGTTTATTTATAGTTCTTATTTTATTATTATTATTATTAATATTAATATCTATACTACTAGTATATCTAAATATAATTTCATGAAATTTGATACATATGAATTGTTATGCTATTATTATCGTTATAATATCAAGTAACAATCCAATCCAAATTCTATTTACAGTTATTATCTACATCTTTTAATTATTTATATTTATCCTGAGTAATTCGTTTAGAGGGAAATCTTTACTCTCTTTGTCTGATTATGGATATCAATCTATATCAAACAGTTAATTCCAAATCTTAAGGTCAATTACTCACCTAATTCTGTTAGCAATCCTTTTCTTCTATTATATTTTTTTATCTTATTTATGTATCTCATAAAAGATGCTGTCGACTCTCCCTTCTACATAACAAGGGAGTAATTTCCAACTAATAAGGATTCAATGAACTTACTACTACCTTCATCTGTCACAAACCCAATTAGTCATTTTTGTTTTCTGTTAAAATCAATTCAAGACATACACATTACAACCACACACCACCTTCATTTGTTATTCACACTTAGAACCCCATCATCAACATGGCACTACTACGATTAACTACTTCTTCTATTCGACTCAACCCTCAACCAAACCTCATTAAATTACTGCTACCTTGTATTATGATGTCCACCAAAACAACCATCATATTCAACCATCTTTAAAGTCGCCACCTTTCATCTTCATCACCATCAAGTCTCTCTCCTCTCTCTTTATTCTTATCATGATAAACACCTTTAATCTCAAAACCACCACCTGCAGAAAGGGCCACGAAACTGTAACTGCTATCCTATCTTTTATGTTATAAACCGAGAATGCTACACTGATATTACTTCTTCCGTATTTTCTGCTTTTACAATCAATTCCACATCACTTCACCACCTCTATAAAACCCATCACCTTCTAAACACCAAACCCACCACCCGTCACCTATATCTCCCCTATTTTTCTGTTTCATTATCGTGAACCCAACAAACACCCTTAACCAAATCACCTCATCGAAACCCATTTAAACGAACATCACCACCTCTAATTTTTTTCCTTCTCTCTTCTTTGTTCTTGTTGCTACCGTTAATATTTTGTTTTCTACTCATGTTTCGAGCTAACATTGCAACCATCGAATCCGATTTAATTGGATGCTATACGCCTCCTGTTACAGCTCAATATCATGAGCTTTCAAACACAAAACATACGAAATTCTGTTGCAAGATATATTCTATTTTTTTTCTGCAAATCGAAATAATAATGATGATACAATGGCGAGAATAATTGTGATTTATGATGGTGTTAGGATGAGTTGTAAAGTAGATGAGATAGCGACTGTATTTTGTTCTTGTTCCAATTCTATGGCCGACATACAAGGTAGCAAATTGGAATTGTTTATTAAAAATTGAGAAAACCGTAACCCTATTCATGTTTTAAAGATACACAAACTTGTTAATATTTTGGGCTAAAGATCAAGCTTATTTAATTGGGTCGAATTTTTTTCTCTGTTGGGCCGAATTTATTGTGGGCCGTGTATTGTTTTCATTGGGCCGATATCCTTCTTTTTGCATATAGACCGTAAGTGGTGATGATGGGAACCGAATTAGGTGTTAAATATATTTGGTATGTAACTTGAGCTAGAAAAACGGAAACGGAAGAGTGGATGGGCGTGTTGTGTTTAAGCGAGGGGTCTTAAGTTCGAGCCTAGGCCGAGACATTTATTTTTTTTAGCTTGCTTAAAGGTAGCCTTCTTTTCCTATTATTATTATTATTATTATTACAACTATTATTATTATTTACAGTATTGATATTATTGTTGTTATCATTAATTGATAAAGATATCATTATTAGTAAAGGTATTATTATTATTATTATTATTATTATTATTATTATTATTATTATTATTATTATTATTATTATTATTATTATTATTATTATTATTATTATTATTATTATTTTATTATTATTATTATTATTATTATTATTATTATTATTATTATTATGTAAATTATGTAATTACAAAAAAATCAATATTATAACTATCATTAATAGTGGAATTAATACTTTTCACAAATATTATTGTTAATATCACTATTATTATCATTAATAGAGTTATTATTAACATTACTACCTTTACTAATAATATTAAGTATTAACACTGTTATAAATTTTGCCATTTCTAAGATTATGATAAAACTACTAATATTCTATTTTTAACAAACAAATAATATATACATATATAAAAATATATTTAATACATATAACATAACGAAAAGTAATACATTATATAACAAAAATAAATATATAAAACATATATATATTATTAATATAAAAAGTATATAATTAATAAATTAATATATATATATATATACATATATATATATATATATATATATATATATATATATATATATATATATATATATATATATATATATATATATATTGTTCGATTACAACTATGTATATTAATAATTATACAAATGATATAGGTTCGTGAATCCAAGGCCAACCCTATACTTGTTCAATGTCATTCTATGTATTTTTACTACAAAATACATTAGGTGAGTTTCATTTGCTCCCTTTTTAAATGCTTTTGCAATATATATTTTTGGGACTGAGAATACATGCACTACTTTTACAACTGTTTTATTTAATGCTTTTGAAATATATTTTGAACTGCGAATACATGAAATGCTTTTATAAATGTTTGACGAGATAGACACAAGCAAAACATTCCTCGAATGAATTATTATGCAGACAGAAGTTCTGCGGATTATTATTGAATTATGTGGACATGATAATTGCCACCATTGAATTATGTGGACATGATAATTGCCACCATTGAATTATGTGGACAATGATAATTGCCACCATTGAATTATGTGGACATGATAATTGCCACCAGTTGATGTGAACGTTATATATCGAGAGAATGATTTTATACACAGGTTATGTGTATGTTATTTTGTGTACAAGATATGTGTACGGTTACTATGATTTATAAAAATGGTTTTGTACACGAGAAATATGTACTGTATTTAAAAGATATAGCATGTACATTACAGGTGGGTATAGGATTTGGGCCCATTTGTACCATGCAGGATTTAAATTTTGTGGTCTATCAAAATGATGAATTTTATTGTTTTAAGATAAACCTATGAACTCACCAACCTTTTGGTTGACACTTGAAAGCATGTTTATTCTCAGGTATGAAAGAAATCTTCCGCTGTGCATTTGCTCATTTTAAGGACATTACTTGGAGTCGATCATCGCTCTGAGATCAAATGTTGATGACTTCGTCCAGATGTATTAGGATGGGGTATTTCAATCCAAGGATCCTTTGAAGCTAGAACCATTTTTTTCATTTCCAGTAGTTTTATCCAGAAAACTTGAGGTAGTAATGATGTTCATAACATCATTCGATTCATACATATAAAGCTATCTTATTCGAAGGTTTAAACTTGTAATCACTAGAACATAGTTTAGTTAATTCTAAACTTGTTCGCAAACAAAAGTTAATCCTTATAACTTGACTTTTAAAATCAACTAAACACATGTTCTATATCTATATGATATGCTAACTTAATGATTTAAAACCTGGAAACACGGTGAACACCATAAAATCGGATATACGCCGTCGTAGTGAAACCGGGGGCTGTTTTGGTTTGGATAATTAAAAACTATGATAAACTTTGATTTAAAAGTTGTTCTTCTGGGAAAATGATTTTTCATATGAACATGAAACTATATCCAAAAATCTTGGTTAAACTCAAAGTGAAATTATGTTTTTCAAAATGGTCATCAAGATGTCGTTCTTTCGACGGAAATGACTACCTCTTTAGTAATTGACATGTAACTTAAATTTTCAACTATAAACCTATACTTTTTCTGTTTGGATTCTTTAATTAGAGTTCAATATGAAACCATATCAATTTGATTCACTCAAAACGGATTTAAAATGAAGAAGTTATGGGTAAAACAAGATTGGATATTTTTGATCTTTTTAGCTACGGGAAATGTTTAACAAATCTATACAAATCATATCCTAGCTAACATATATTGTATTATACATGTATTCTAATATATTATGTAATCTTGGGATACCATAGACACGTATGCAAATGTTTTGACATATCATATCGACCCATGTATATATATTATTTGGAACAATCATAGACACTCTATATGCAGTAATGTTGGAGTTAGCTATACAGGATTGAGGTTGATTCCAAAAATATATATACTTTGAGTTGTGATCTAGCCTGAGACGTGTATATACTGGGTCGTGGATTAATTCAAGATAATATATATCGATTTATTTCTGTACATCTAACTGTGGACAACTAGTTGTAGGTTACTAACGAGGACAGCTGACTTAATACACTCAAATCTTTAAAACGTAATAAAAATGGTTGTAATTATATTTTAATCATACTTTGATATATATGTAAATATTTGTATAGGTTCGTGAATCGATCCGTGGCCAAGTCTTATTTCCGAGGAAGGAAATATCTGTGAAAGTGAGTTATAGTCCCACTTTTAAAATCTAATATTTTTGGGATGAGAATACATGCAGGTTTTATAAATGATTTATAAAATAGACACAAGTACGTGAAACTACATTCTATGGTTGAATTATCGAAATCGAATATGCCCCTTTTTGTTAAGTCTGGTAATCTAAGAATTAGGGAATAGACACCCTAATTGACGCGAATCCTAAAGATAGATCTATTGGGCCTAACAAACCCCATCCAAAGTACCGGATGCTTTAGTACTTCGAAAATTATATCATATCCGAAGGGTGTCCCGGAATGATGGGGATATTCTTATATATGCATCTTGTTAATGTCGGTTACCAGGTGTTCACCATATGAATGATTTTTATCTCTATGTATGGGATGTGTATTGAAATATGAAATCTTGTGGTCTATTGTTACGATTTGATATATATAGGTTAAACCTATAACTCACCAACATTTTTGTTGACGTTTAAAGCATGTTTATTCTCAGGTGAATACTAAGAGCTTCCACTGTTGCATACTAAAATAAGGACAAGATTTGGAGTCCATGTTTGTATGATATTGTGTAAAAACTACATTCAAGAAACATATGTCGATGTAATATATTTCTATTGTAAACCATTATGTAATGGTCGTGTGTAAACAGTATATTTTAGATTATCATTATTTGATAATCTACGTAATGTTTTTAAAACCTTTATTGATAAAATAAAGGTTATGGTTGTTTTAAAAATGAATGCAGTCTTTGAAAAACGTCTCATATAGAGGTCAAAACTTCGCAACGAAATCAATTAATATGGAACGTTTATAATCAATATGAACGGGACATTTCATATGTAGGGATGACAATGGATTGGATATGGATCGGATGATGCCATATCCACATCCATATCCATTTAATTTTTTCTCATCCATATCCATATCCATATCCATTTAATTTCAGTTCATCCGTCCATATCCATATTCGATGGATTAAGCGGGTTAATGGATATCCGTTGGATATGAAATGAAATTTTAATATAACGATATTATCAATTAATATAGATTATAACAAATGTAAATATTAATCTTTATGTTTTTAATTTGTTATAGCTGTTTTGATTGTAAATTGTCGCTGATTGTGAATTTAATTGAGCAAAATGCATAATAATATAACTAAATATACGTTTAAACTAATCTAAATATTTAACTTTGAATATTGTTAGTAATAATTTAATAATTGTGACTATCACAACCCTTATTTTCGTTAATAATTTAAGAATTTGTAGATTATATGTATATGTATATCGATATGTAGATGTATATGCATATATTTTCGTACGTATATATGTACATATAGATATATTTCAGGTGATAATGGATATATCCGTGGATGATAAATTGTCATCCATATCCGATCCACGAAATATTTAGATCATCCATATCCATATCCATATCTGTTAGTCATCCATTTACATCATCTATATCCATTATAAATGGATCGGATCGGATGGATGTCTATGGATGAAACATCAATTGCCATCCCTACTTATATGTTGCTTGCTACTGTACACGATTACTCTTAAGAGCCTGCAACTCCTTTTTGTTTGTTGATCTACTATTCCGATCACCTGCAACTGTTGGAATAAATTCTTTCTTGCTGTAACTCGCTGTTTCGATTTATCACCACAACAACACCACTTGCAAGCTGTTGCCTTCGTTTTCTGTTTTCTGAATTCACTTCGGTTACCATCGAACAACATCACCATCGGTCAAATACCTCCTAATTTAATGCTACTGTACGATTGATTATACGATGATGATGATGATAATGATTAACGATGATGAAAATTTATGATGATTAATGATCAACGATAGCTGATGATGAAACAATCGATGATGATAATTGATGAAGAATCAGGATCGAATTGATGTTCTTTCTGTAGATCTCATGAACCCCACACGCTTTATTTTTATTAGGTATAAAGATTTTTATTTTGGTATCAATATTATCTACATTTATATTATTATTATGATATTTATTAAAAATATAATCAAGGGTTTTTAAAGCTGTAAATGTATTGTATAACAGAAAAATCGAAGTAGCACAGTTGGTTAACATCCTCATTCACATTCTAAGGGGTTCGGGTTCGATCCCATGCCCCAACATTTTTATGATTTAATATTTCATGTTACTCCTAGACTATTGTTGTTATTATTATTATTGTTATTATTATTATTATCACAATTAACATTATTATTAGATATTAATATTATTAAGTATTATTATTAGAACTATTATTATAATAAAAATTATCATTTATATTAAAATTATTATTTTTATTAAAAATTATCGTTATTATTATTATTATTATTATTATTATTATTTTTTTTTATCATAATTACAATTATTATCATTATTAGAAAAATTATCTTTTTATTAAAATTATTATTTTTACTAAAACTATCATTATTATTATTATTATTATTAATTATCATTTTTATTGTTATTACTATCATTATTATTATTAGTATTACAATTATTAGTATTATTATTATTACAACAAATATTCTTTATATAAAATATAATTATTACATGCAACATAAATATAACTAATATTATTATCATTATTGCAATAAAAATTAGTCATATAAAAATATACTTAACAAAACTATATTAATATTTTTATTTATTTAAAGTATACAAAATAAATACATTTTTTTTTTTGAAAGGCATGTTAGTTTTCATCGCACGGTTAGTGGTTAGATCGCATCGCACTTTCCAGGAGGAAACCGCCACCATCCAAACGGGCAGGTGGGGAAAACCCCCTGGTGAGACTCGAACCCGGGTCTCCTCGAAACCATGCAAGCATGGTTACCAATGAGGCAAATTGATTAAGTTATTAATGAAACACATAATTTATTAAGATAACATTTATAATATATAAATCTGTTCGATTACAATTAGAGGTGTTAATATATATACTTGATATAGGTTCGTGAATCCGAGGCCAACCCTACATTGTGCAATTCCGTCGTATGCATATTTTTACTACAAAATATCGTATCGTGAGTTTGTTTGCTCCCTTTTTACTAAATGCTATTGCAATATATATTTTGGGACTGAGAATACATGCGCTTTTATAAATGTTTTAAAAAATAGACACAAGTACTTAAAACTACATTCTATGTTGGATTATTATACCGGATATCGCCCCTTTTAGCTTGGTAGCCTAAGAATTGGTGTTTATTATAATTGCCACCAATTGACGCGAATACTAAAGATAGATCTATCGGGTCCAACAAGCCCCATCCGGATTACGGATGCTTTAGTACTTCGATTTATCATGTCCGATGAGAGTCCCGGAATGATGGGGATATTCTAGATGCATTTTGTTAATGTCGGTTACCATGTGCTCATCATATGAATGGATTTTATAGCAGTGAGCAGACCTGCACTTTAAAACGAAAATGAAATCTTGTGGTCTATTGAAATTATTGAAATGATTGTTTATGATAAACATATGAACTCACCAACCTTTTGGTTGACACTTTTAAGCATGTTTATTCTCAAGTATTAAAGAAATATTCCGTTGTGCATTTGCTCATTTTAAAGACATTACTTGGAGTCGTTCATCGCAATGGACCAGATGTTATTGCATTCGTCCATATGAATTTGGACGGGTCACGACATGTGCCATGGATGATAATCGAAGTTGTCAACTCTTCTGTAGACACTAGGGGCGAATTTAGGTGTAAGCTCGTGGGGTCACGGTATATCACTATTTTGAAAATTTTTAGTAAAAAATACCGTTAAATTGTATAGGACAGCATTAGATTTAATTGGCGGACCCCATATATTTTTCAAAGCTATAATTTTTCTTTTAAATTGTACAGGAAAATATTACTCCGTAAATTTAACTACTCAGATCCCATATATTTTTCGAATTTGTAAATTTTAATGTAAATTACCACTAAAATAGTATTCAAATATAATTAGTACTAACAAAAATTCGGGACCCCATTGAATTGTAATCGCCACCGGTAGACATCGACCATTGATGAGACCATTGATGTTGCTACAATTGTTGTTAACACAACCTTCTAGAAACATCTAACGATTTGATAACGTTGGGTTTGATACACTATTTTTTGCATTTCTATTATTCACATGTTCTTTATGTTTTCATACTTCTACATAATTTTTGTTTGTCTGGAATATAAGTTGAATGTTGTTCTGACTTGGCCATATTAATTTAGAACACCGTATTAGACTATAGATTCTTAGTATGGCACAAGTTGATTATAGGTTTGAGTCCATTAGATTTTGATTAAGTTTAGGATTTCATTGTATTCTATAAATAGATGATTAATACGAAGTAATATGTTATATCTACGGATTTTTATTATTCAACAAGGTATCAAAATAGGTTGACACTCTATACCAACAGAAAAAACCTAAAAATTCCTAACCCACGATGTAGCCCTCAAAGAAACATGAAGCAACTCCCCTTTTTTCTTCATTCCAACTAGTGACTCAATGTTCCAACTGCAATTAATTACCGTAATTATTTACATCTAAATTTCCATTGCAACCTTGCTTTCCTGCCTTATTTCTTTCGTTTTTTTTCTTCCTTTTTCTATTTTTTCTCTAACATCCTTGATTTCAGTTGATCTCAATTGACATGTGGATGAGTCGGTTAACTTAACTAGGTTCAAAACTCATTTTTTACGTTATCAATATGTATATCCAACCGCAAAAATAATTAAAATATATATCAACAATACTAAACTAGAGTGACAATCAACCTGACCTCCAAATGATACTTTTGACAATGAAATCCCACTTCTTATTTAACTTACTATAAAGGTAGAATGTAAATATGCACCTATATTTATTTCTATAACTTAGAAACATAAACTTAGTTCCAATAAATTAACATGCATTCAAATACACACTATTTTTTATTTGTTCTTTTGTTTTCTAAGATCAAACAAGGCCCGATCTTTCTATTATTATCGGGTTTAAGAGAGTTATCAACACAGTTTGGAAATTTTCATCCGGCCAATATTTGTTTCTTTATGATTTAACCACCGGCCACTTTACAACCAAATGCAGTATCATCATTTTTGTTCAATTGGTAGAAATGAAACTAAAGTAAAAGTTTGAGTCGTAATTTTTTTGACATTTTTGTACATTGATGGCATGTTCGTAACCATTGACCATTTACAAATTCGGTAGTCTCTTCGTACATTTAGCTTGTTCATTATGGTTTCCAAGCAAAGTAAAAGCATAAATGTAGTTGAAGCGGTTGGCAACATGTCTATCTAATTATTTATTTATCTCTCCGCGTGAGCCAAAAAGAAGTTCTAGTAATAAAAAACTAACGATGTTGTTCACTGCATGTCTGCATCTATGCGGAACTAAAGGATATGCGAGTGACTACTGCTGTTGCATTAATATTCTTCGCACTATTTAAACAAGCTCGTCTTCAAATTCTTGGGAATGGAATATGAAATCGGCTGTTTTTTAGAACCTGTAAATTAATTATGGTAAGAAACTGAACATGAAACTCCTACACATGACTGCAACCAGTGGCGGTGGTGGCACGTGCAACTAGTTAATTTGATCTTCCTAGTACTCATCTGCTTATTATCTACGGTTTATTTCGTGCATATATCGATGTTTCATGAAAAAACAAGATTTCACGTATTCTGTTAACGGAGAGAAGCCTACTCAATTACAAAGAAGATGAATTGACATTGAATGGTGCGCAATTTGTAGTAGGATATTTTTTAACTTTTTAAATTAAACCTTTTAATTTATTTGAATACACACTTTTACCCCTTAATTCTTTAGTTCTTTTTAAATTAACCTTAAATTTCTATCTAAACAGTATGGAGTATAGACTACTACGTATAACTTTTTAATCATCCTATTAATTAATACTTTTATTTTACAATGTACTAGCTGAAGACCCGCGAATTCGCGGGGTTTTTTTTGGAGATGAATCTCCATTGACTTGTTAGAATCATTATATTTTATATAGTATTTGTTAAGTTTATAATAGATCGATTCAGTTACAATAGTAGTGTTAAATGACTTATAATCAATGTAGCTATTTATAACTTAAAAACAATATATGTATAAAATAAAATAGAAAGGTCAAACATTATATAAAAAAAGGTTTACTTTGTAAACAAAAGTGAAAGTGCATAAGTACTTAAGCAGGTCTTTACGTTACGTTATAAAACGATAAACTGTTGCTACGTTGAACCACTATCGATTTGCATGTTTGTTTGGTTAGAGCTTGGTGTCGGCTTTCTCCTTTTCCATGTAGCTGCCACAATCTACCATATCAAATAATATGATCAATAGGCAAATAATATTATATGCAATAAAAGTGCATTGACTACAATAAATGATCACATTCACACGTTCACATGCTAATCAAACTAAAAACCATTTAGAGAAATAACCATTTTAAGAGAAATAACCATTTAGCTCACCAAAACTTTATTACTGACGCTTAACCCTCATGACCTCACAAATAACTTTATAGTTGAACACTTATATATAGTCATTTAAGTGTCATCAATAGCTTATTCGTGTAACTACTAAATGACATTCATCCATGTATGCATCCATTGATCCATCTTTTAATTAAAATAAAATACATGTGGGTGGAAATCTAAGCACTGGTCAAAGTCAATGATAGTCATAACTGAATCAAAAAGACTATCAACATATTAGGCAATAACAATATAAAATGCAAATGCGACTAAAATACTAACAAACATTATAATATATATTATAATATATGTAACTTTATATAAAATGAAAATAAGATACCATCACCGGACGACCCGTCACTCCATCTAGAGGCATGATTAAAACAAAAAGCCCCAACAACATCTACGCATTTAATAAAGTAGTGACATTAGAACATTACCAATTGTTATCAATATAGTAGTAACATTAGAACATTACCAATTGTTAAAACATCAACACCATCTTTAGAACATAAATATAATATAATATAATATAATTAGAACATAAATATAATTTACCTAAAAGTATAAGACATAATGTAGTAACATTAGAACATTACCAATTGTTAAAACATCAGCACCAACAGCTATGCAGACATCGCTGGATAGAATAACATCATTCGTTTGCACATCGTCAACACCACTCATTATTTCATCATTCTCATTCAATACAGAGCCATTTAGAAGTCAAATTTTTTTTTTTTTTTTTTTTTGATATGACTAAGAAGTATAACAAAACTTTATACAGTATAGGAAGTTAGAATACATACCTCATCAAGATCACTTGATGAAACTATCACCTTTGATTCTCTGTGTCAGAAGATTCTTCATATTTGCAAACTTCACAAGTGACCATATTCATCATTCCTTCCTTATTCACGTGTTAAGTGTATGTCTTCTTGTTGTTTTTTCTCACCTTCAAGCATTATCATTTGAAGGACCTGTTGATGTCAGAGAATAATATTTATAGTTTAACAGTGTGTGAAAAATAAACATTGACATCACCTCTGTACTATGTACCGGAGCTAAATATATCTGGCACTACGTTAAAAATTGTGACCCTATCTCACCAATGGCCCGCGGGACGACTTTACTTCTCATCACAGTGTGACGACCCGTCCAAATCCATTTAGACGAATACATCATTCATCAATTTCACAGTGAGGTACTGACCTCTACATGATACGTTTTGTAAACATTGCATTCTTTTGAAAAGGCACATCATAATTGAATATCAAATTCCAAGGTTTTTGACGTTTGATGATTTCTACATATAGACAATCACTGTAGTTAATAGTTTACAATACTACATCCGTTGATAATGTAGTCAAAATAAGATACATGGTGATGATTTTGTGAATGCAACGTTTTCTCGAATAAAGCATGTATAACTCCATGCACATAGCTTGTATCACATATAAGCAAACAGCAGAAGACTTTTAGGAACCTGAGAATAAACATGTTTTCAAGTGTCAACACAAAGGTTGGTGAGTTCATAGTTTTAACGTTGCGCATAATCCGTATATAAAGGTGGATCACAAGATTTCAGTTGTTTCTGAAATGTCCCGTTCTTATTGATTAAAAACGTTCCATATTAATTGATTTCGTTGCGAGGTTTTGACCTCTATATGAGACGTTTTTCAAAGACTGCATTCATTTTAAAACAAACCATAACCTTTATTTCATCAATAAAGGTTTAAAAAGCTTTACGTAGATTATCAAATAATGATAATCTAAAATATCCTGTTTACACACGACCATTACATAATGGTTTACAATACAAATATGTTACAACAAAATAAGTTTCTTGAATGCAGTTTTTACACAATATCATACAAGCATGGACTCCAAATCTCGTCCTTATTTAAGTATGCGACAGCGGAAGCTCTTAATAATCACCTGAGAATAAACATGCTTAAAAAGTCAACAAAAATGTTGGTGAGTTATAGGTTTAACCTATATATATATCAAATCATAATAATAGACCACAAGATTTCATATTTCAATACACATCCCATACATAGAGATAAAAATCATTCATATGGTGAACACCTGGTAACCGACATTAACAAGATGCATATATAAGAATATCCCCATCATTTCGGGACACCCTTCGGATATGATATAAATTTCGAAGTACTAAAGCATCCGGTACTTTGGATGGGGTTTGTTAGGCCCAATAGATCTATCTTTAGGATTCACGTCAATTAGGGTGTCTGTTCCCTAATTCTTAGATTACCAGACTTAATAAAAAGGGGCATATTCGATTTCGATAATTCAACCATAGAATGTAGTTTCACGTATTTGTGTCTATTTTGTAAATCATTTATAAAAACCTGCATGTATTCTCATCCCAAAAATATTAGATTTTAAAAGTGGGACTATAACTCACTTTCACAGATTTTTACTTCGTCGGGAAGTAAGACTTGGCCACTGGTTGATTCACGAACCTATAACAATATATACATATATATCAAAGTATGTTCAAAATATATTTACAACACTTTTAATATATTTTGATGTTTTAAGTTTATTAAGTCAGCTGTCCTCGTTAGTAACCTACAACTAGTTGTCCACAGTTAGATGTACAGAAATAAATCGATAAATATTATCTTGAATCAATCCACGACCCAGTGTATACGTATCTCAGTATTGATCACAACTCAAACTATATATATTTTGGAATCAACCTCAACCCTGTATAGCTAACTCCAACATTCACATATAGAGTGTCTATGGTTGTTCCGAAATATATATAGATGTGTCGACATGATAGGTCGAAACATTGTATACGTGTCTATGGTATCTCAAGATTACACAATATACAATACAAGTTGATTAAGTTATGGTTGGAATAGATTTGTTACCAATTTTCACGTAGCTAAAATGAGAAAAATTATCCAATCTTGTTTTACCCATAACTTCTTCATTTTAAATCCGTTTTGAGTGAATCAAATTGTTATGGTTTCATATTGAACTCTATTTTATGAATCTAAACAGAAAAAGTATAGGTTTATAGTCGGGAAAATAAGTTACAAGTTGTTTTTGTAAAGGTAGTCATTTCAGTCGAAAGAACGACGTCTAGATGACCATTTTAGAAAACATACTTCCACTTTGAGTTTAACCATAATTTTTGGATATAGTTTCATGTTCATAATAAAAATCATTTTCTCAGAATAACAACTTTTAAATCAAAGTTTATCATAGTTTTTAATTAACTAACCCAAAACAGCCCGCGGTGTTACTACGACGGCGTAAATCCGGTTTTACGGTGTTTTTCGTGTTTCCAGGTTTTAAATCATTAAGTTAGCATATCATATAGATATAGAACATATGTTTAGTTGATTTTAAAAGTCAAGTTAGAAGGATTAACTTTTGTTTGCGAACAAGTTTAGAATTAACTAAACTATGTTCTAGTGATTACAAGTTTAAACCTTCGAATAAGATAGCTTTATATGTACGAATCGAATGATGTTATGAACATCATTACTACCTTAAGTTCCTTGGATAAACCTACTGGAAAAGAGAAAAATGGATCTAGCTTCAACGGATCCTTGGATGGCTCGAAGTTCTTGAAGCAGAATCCTGACACGAAAACAAGTTCAAGTAAGATCATCATTTGAAATAAGATTGTTATAGTTATAGAAATTGAACCAAAGTTTGAATATGATTATTACCTTGTATTAGAATGATAACCTACTGTAAGAAACAAAGATTTCTTGAGGTTGGATGATCACCTTACAAGATTGGAAGTGAGCTAGCAAACTTGAAAGTATTCTTGATTTTATGTAACTAGAACTTGTAGAATTTATGAAGAACACTTAGAACTTGAAGATAGAACTCGAGAGAGATCAATTAGATGAAGAAAATTGAAGAATGAAAGTGTTTGTAGGTGTTTTTGGTCGTTGGTGTATGGATTAGATATAAAGGATATGTAATTTTGTTTTCATGTAAATAAGTCATGAATGATTACTCATATTTTTGTAATTTTATGAGATATTTCATGCTAGTTGCCAAATGATGGTTCCCACATATGTTAGGTGACTCACATGGGCTGCTAAGAGATGATAATTGGAGTGTATATACCAATAGTACATACATCTAAAAGCTGTGTATTGTACGAGTACGAATACGGGTGCATACGAGTAGAATTGTTGATGAAACTGAACGAGGATGTAATTGTAAGCATTTTTGTTAAGTAGAAGTATTTTGATAAGTGTATTGAAGTCTTTCAAAAGTTTATAAATACATATTAAAACACTACATGTATATACATTTTAACTGAGTCGTTAAGTCATCGTTAGTCGTTACATGTAAGTGTTATTTTGAAACCTTTAGGTTAACGATCTTGTTAAATGTTGTTAACCCAATGTTTATAATATCAAATGAGATTTTAAATTATTATATTATCATGATATTATCATGTATGAATATCTCTTAATATGATATATATATACATTAAATGTCTTTACAACGATAATCGTTACATATATGTCTCGTTTAAAAATCATTAAGTTAGTAGTCTTGTTTTTACATATGTAGTTCATTGTTAATATACTTAATGATATGGTTACTTATCATGGTATCATGTTAACTATATATATATATCCATATATATATGTCATCATATAGTTTTTACAAGTTTTAACGTTCGTGAATCACCGGTCAACTTGGGTGGTCAATTGTCTATATGAAACATATCTCAATTAATCAAGTCTTAACAAGTTTGATTGCTTAACATGTTGGAAACATTTAATCATGTAAATATCAATCTCAATTAATATATATAAACATGGAAAAGTTCGGGTCACTACAGTACCTACCCGTTAAATAAATTTCGTCCCGAAATTTTAAGCTGTTGAAGGTGTTGACGAATCTTCTGGAAATAGATGTGGGTATTTCTTCTTCATCTGATCTTCATGCTCCCAGGTGAACTCGGGTCCTCTACGAGCATTCCATCAAACCTTAACAATTGGTATCTTGTTTTGCTTAAGTCTTTTAACCTCACGATCCATTATTTCGACGGGTTCTTCGATGAATTGGAGTTTTTCGTTGATTTGGATTTCATCTAACGGAATAGTGAGATCTTCTTTAGCAAAACATTTCTTCAATTCGAGACGTGGAAAGTGTTATGTACAGCCGCGAGTTGTTTTGGTAACTCAAGTCGGTAAGCTACTGGTCCGACACGATCAATAATCTTGAATGGTCCAATATACCTTGGATTTAATTTCCCTCGTTTACCAAATCGAACGACGCCTTTCCAAGGTGCAACTTTAAGCATGACCATCTCTCCAATTTCAAATTCTATATCTTTTCTTTTAATGTCAGCGTAGCTCTTTTGTCGACTTTGTGCGGTTTTCAACCGTTGTTGAATTTGGATGATCTTCTCGGTCGTTTCTTGTATAATCTCCGGACCCGTAATCTGTCTATCCCCCACTTCACTCCAACAAATCGGAGACCTGCACTTTCTACCATAAAGTGCTTCAAACGGTGCCATCTCAATGCTTGAATGGTAGCTGTTGTTGTAGGAAAATTCTGCTAACGGTAGATGTCGATCCCAACTGTTTCCGAAATCAATAACACATGCTCTTAGCATGTCTTCAAGCGTTTGTATCGTCCTTTCGCTCTGGCCATCAGTTTGTGGATGATAGGCAGTACTCATGTCTAGACGAGTACCTAATGCTTGCTGTAGTGTCTGCCAGAATCTTGAAATAAATCTGCCATCCCTATCAGAGATAATAGAGATTGGTATTCCATGTCTGGAGACGACTTCCTTCAAATACAGTCGTGCTAACTTCTCCATCTTGTCATCTTCTCTTATTGGCAGGAAGTGTGCTGATTTGGTGAGACGATCAACTATTACCCAAATAGTATCAAAACCACTTGCAGTCCTTGGCAATTTAGTGATGAAATCCATGGTAATGTTTTCCCATTTCCATTCGGGGATTTCGGGTTGTTGAAATAGACCTGATGGTTTCTGATGCTCAGCTTTGACCTTAGAACACGTCAAACATTCTCCTACATATTTAGCAACATCGGCTTTCATACCCGGCCACCAAAAATGTTTCTTGAGATCCTTGTACATCTTCCCCATTCCAGGATGTATTGAGTATCTAGTTTTATGAGCTTCTCTAAGTACCATTTCTCTCATATCTCCAAATTTTGGTACCCAAATCCTTTCAGCCCTATACCGGGTTCCGTCTTCCCGAATATTAAGATGCTTCTCCGATCCTTTGGGTATTTCATCCTTTAAATTTCCCTCTTTTAAAACTCCTTGTTGCGCCTCCTTTATTTGAGTAGTAAGGTTAGTGTGAATCATTATATTCATAGATTTTACTCGAATAGGTTCTCTGTCCTTTCTGCTCAAGGCGTCGGCTACCACATTTGCCTTCCCCGGGTGGTAACGAATCTCAAAGTCGTAATCATTCAACAATTCAATCCACCTACGCTGCCTCATATTCAGTTATTTCTGATTAAATATGTGTTGAAGACTTTTGTGGTCGGTATATATAATACTTTTGACCCCATATAAGTAGTGCCTCCAAGTCTTTAATGCAAAAACAACCGCGCCTAATTCCAAATCATGCGTCGTATAATTTTGTTCGTGAATCTTCAATTGTCTAGACGCATAAGCAATCACCTTCGTTCGTTGCATTAATACACAACCGAGACCTTGCTTTGATGCGTCACAATAAATCACAAAATCATCATTCCCTTCAGGCAATGACAATATAGGTGCCGTAGTTAGCTTTTTCTTCAATAACTGAAACGCTTTCTCTTGTTCACCATTCCATTCAAATTTCTTCCCTTTATGCGTTAATGCAGTCAAGGGTTTTGCTATTCTGGAAAAGTCTTGGATGAACCTTCTGTAGTAACCAGCTAGTCCTAAAAACTGGCGTATGTGTTTCGGAGTTTTTGGGGTTTCCCACTTTTCAACAGTTTCTATCTTTGCCGGATCCACCTTAATACCTTCTTTGTTCACTATGTGACCGAGGAATTGAACTTCTTCCAACCAAAATGCACACTTTGAAAACTTAGTGTACAATTCTTCCTTCCTCAATACTTCTAACACCTTTCTCAAATGTTCACCGTGTTCTTGGTCATTCTTTGAGTAAATAAATATGTCATCAATGAAAACAATGACAAACTTGTCAAGGTATGGTCCACATACTCGGTTCATAAGGTCCATGAACACAGCTGGTGCATTAGTTAAACCAAACGGCATGACCATAAACTCGTAATGACCGTAACGTGTTCTGAAAGCAGTCTTTGGAATATCATCTTCTTTCACCCGCATTTGATGATACCCGGAACGTAAGTCAATCTTTAAATAAACAGACGAGCCTTGTAGTTGATCAAATAAGTCGTCGATTCTCGGTAGTGGGTAGCGGTTTTTGATGGTAAGTTTATTCAACTCTCTGTAGTCAATACACAACCTAAATGTACCATCCTTCTTCTTGACAAACAAAACAGGAGCTCCCCATGGTGATGCGCTTGGTCGAATGAAACCACGCTTTAAAAGTTCTTGTAATTGGCTTTGCAGTTCTTTCATCTCGCTGGGTGCGATTCTGTAAGGAGCACGAGCTATTGGTGCAGCTCCTGGTACAAGATCTATTTGAAATTCAACGGATCGATGTGGGGGTAATCCCGGTAATTCTTTCGGAAATACATCGGGAAATTCTTTTTCAATGGGAACATCATTGATGCTCTTTTCTTCAGTTTGTACTTTCTCGACGTGTGCTAGAACAGCATAGCAACCTTTTCTTATTAGTTTTTGTGCCTTCAAGTTACTAATAAGATGTAGCTTCGTGTTGCCCTTTTCTCTGTACACCATTAAGGGTTTTCCTTTTTCTCGTATAATGCGAATTGCATTTTTGTAACAAACGATCTCTGCTTTCACTTCTTTCAACCAGTCCATACCGATTATCACATCAAAACTCCCTAACTCTACTGGTATCAAATCAATCTTAAATGTTTCGCTAACCAGTTTAATTTCTCGATTCCGACATATATTATCTGCTGAAATTAATTTACCGTTTGCTAATTCGAGTAAAAATTTACTATCCAACGGCGTCAATGGACAAATTAATTTAGCACAAAAATCTCTACTCATATAGCTTCTATCTGCACCAGAATCAAATAAAACGTAAGCAGATTTATTGTCAATAAGAAACGTACCCGTAACAAGCTCCGGGTCTTTCTGTGCCTCTGCCGCATTAATATTGAAAACTCTTCCGCGGCCTTATCCATTTGTGTTCTCCTGGTTCGGGCAATTTCTAATAATGTGGCCCGGTTTTCCACATTTATAACAAACTACATTGGAATAACTTGCTCCGACACTACTTGCTCCGCCATTACTCGTTCCGACACCATTTGTTCCTTTCGTTCTGTTAACCCCTGGTCCGTAGACCTCACACTTCACTGCGCTATGACCATTTCTTTTACACTTGTTGCAAAATTTGGTGCAGAACCCCGAGTGATACTTTTCACACCTTTGGCATAGCTGCTTCTGATTGTTGTTGTTGTTGCGGTTGTTATTGTTGTTGGGATGATTGTTGTAGTTGCTGTTGTTTTTGTTATTGTTGTTAGGCCGTTTGTTATAGTTGCGATTGATGTTGCGATTGTTGGGATAATTGTTGCGATTATTATTGTAATTGCTGTTGTTGTTGTATTGGTGATTCTTATCACCGTTTTCCTCCCACTTTCTTTTGACTTGCTTCACATTGGCCTCTTTAGCCGTCTGTTCTTTAATTCTTTCCTCAATCTGGTTCACTAGTTTGTGAGCCATTCTACATTCCTGTTGTATGGAGGCGGGCTCGTGTGAACTTATATCTTCTTGGATTCTTTCCGGTAATCCTTTCACAAACGCGTCGATCTTCTCTTCCTCATCTTCGAACGCTCCCGGACACAATAGGCACAATTCTGTGAATCGTCTTTCGTACGTGGTAATATAAAATCCTTGGGTTCGTAACCCTCTGAGTTCTGTCTTGAGATTATTGACCTCGGTTCTGGGACGGTACTTCTCGTTCATCAAGTGCTTGAATGCTGACCACGGTAGTGCGTAAGCATCATCTTGTCCCACTTGCTCTAGATAGGTATTCCACCATGTTAACGCAGAACCTGTGAAGGTATGCGTAGCGTACTTCACTTTGTCCTCTTCAGTACACTTACTTATGGCAAACACCGATTCGACCTTCTCGGTCTACCGTTTCAATCCGATCGGTCCTTCGGTTCCATCAAATTCCAAAGGTTTGCAGGCAGTGAATTCTTTGTAGGTGCATCCTACACGATTTCCTGTACTGCTAGATCCAAGGTTATTGTTGGTATGTAGCGCAGCCTGTACTGCGGCTATGTTTGAAGCTAGAAAAGTACGGAATTCCTCTTCATTCATATTCACGGTGTGTCGAGTAGTCGGTGCCATTTCCTTCAAAATAGTCAAATGGAACAAGTTAATCATACAGAATATTAAGAGTAGTTAATAGTATTTCGTAGCATAATATGAACTCATTTATAAAAGCTTTTTCTTCATATTAGCGTTTTATAAGTTTAAATTCGGGTAGTACCTACCCGTTAAGTTCATACTTAGTAGCTAATATACAATTCAACTACTACAATTCTATATGAAAAACTGATTATAATAATATTTCGCGTTCAAACTTTTATACAATATTTTACAAACTTACAATACCGCTTATTTTACATAAAGCATGAAATATAGCACACAATAACTTTGATACAAGATAGTTGTGAAGATAATTCTAGCTAGTACACAAGTCGTTCAGCAAAGGCAATAAATACACGTAATTCATACGTCCAGAAACAAGTCATGCATTCTGGTTTTACTAGGACTACTTCCCATCCTTGGTCTTGTGGAACATAACCGTTATGACCGTTGATAAGACAGCGTGTTGTAACGTCTTCAAAGGGACGAGGGTTACGTAATGTCCAACAGTCCCGTAACAATCTAAAAACCTCATTTCTTACCCCAATTACCGACTCCGTCACTTGTGGGAACGTTTTGTTTAATAGTTGTAGCCTGATGTTCTTGTTCTCACTTTGGTGAGAAGCGAACATTATTAATCCGTAAGCATAACATGCTTCTTTATGTTGCATGTTAGCCGCTTTTTCTAAATCAAGAAGTCCAATATTCGGATATATTGAGTCAAAATAATTTCTTAACCCATTGCGTAAAATAGCATTTGGGTTCCCCGCAATATATGCGTCAAAGTAAACACATCGTAACTTATGGATTTCCCAATGTGATATCCCCCATCTTTCGAACGAAAGCCTTTTATAAACCAAGGCATTCTTGGAACGTTCTTCGAATGTCTTACAAACTGATCTCGCCTTAAATAGTTGTGCCGAAGAATTCTGACCGACTCTAGACAAGATTTCATCAATCATGTCTCCGGGTAGGTCTCTTAAAATATTGGGTTGTCTATCCATTTTGTGTTTTTATACTGTAAAATAGACAAGAGTTAGATTTATAAAAAAAAAATACTTATTAATACAAGCAATTTTTACATATATCATAAAGCATAATCACACTATATTACATATATTACACCACCCGAATACAACTATCTTATTCCGACTCGCTTGTTTCTTCTTCTTCGGTTTTGGTTCGTTTTGCCAAGTTTCTAGGGATATATGATGTTCCCCTAATACGAGCCGTCGTTTTCCACATTGGTTTAGAAAAACCTGGTGGTTTAGAGGTTCCCGGGTCATTGTTACAACTTAAGGACTTCGGGGGTTGACGATACATATAAAGTTCATCGGGGTTGGAATTAGATTTCTCTATTTTTATGCCCTTTCCCTTATTATTTTCTTTTGCCTTTTTAAATTCAGTTGGGGTAATTTCTATAACATCATCGGAATTCTCGTCGGAATCCGATTCATCGGAGAATTGGTAATCCTCCCAATATTTTGCTTCCTTGGCGAAAACACCATTGACCATAATTAACCTTGGTCGGTTGGTTGAGGGTTTTCTTTTACTTAACCGTTTTATTATTTCCCCCACCGGTTCTATTTCTTCATCCGGTTCCGATTCTTCTTCCGGTTCCGATTCTTCTTCCGGTTCCGACTCTTCTTCCGGTTCCTCTTCGGGAACTTGTGAATCAGTCCATGAATCATTCCAATTTACATTTGACTCTTCATTATTATTAGGTGAGTCAATGGGACTTGTTCTAGAGGTAGACATCTATCACATAATATCAAACGCGTTAAGAGATTAATATATCACATAATATTCACATGTTAAAAATATATAGTTTCCAACAAAATTTGTTAAGCAATCATTTTTTAAGTAAACACGGTCGAAGTCCAGACTCACTAATGCATCCTAACAAACTCGATAAGACACACTAATGCAAAATTCTGGTTCTCTAAGACCAACGCTCGGATACCAACTGAAATGTCCCGTTCTTATTGATTAAAAACGTTCCATATTAATTGATTTCGTTGCGAGGTTTTGACCTCTATATGAGACGTTTTTCAAAGACTGCATTCATTTTAAAACAAACCATAACCTTTATTTCATCAATAAAGGTTTAAAAAGCTTTACGTAGATTATCAAATAATGATAATCTAAAATATCCTGTTTACACACGACCATTACATAATGGTTTACAATACAAATATGTTACAACAAAATAAGTTTCTTGAATGCAGTTTTTACACAATATCATACAAGCATGGACTCCAAATCTCGTCCTTATTTAAGTATGCGACAGCGGAAGCTCTTAATAATCACCTGAGAATAAACATGCTTAAAACGTCAACAAAAATGTTGGTATGTTATAGGTTTAACCTATATATATATCAAATCATAATAATAGACCACAAGATTTCATATTTCAATACACATCCCATACATAGAGATAAAAATCATTCATATGGTGAACACCTGGTAACCGACATTAACAAGATGCATATATAAGAATATCCCCATCATTCCGGGACACCCTTCGGATATGATATAAATTTCGAAGTACTAAAGCATCCGGTACTTTGGATGGGGTTTGTTAGGCCCAATAGATCTATCTTTAGGATTCGCGTCAATTAGGGTGTCTGTTCCCTAATTCTTAGATTACCAGACTTAATAAAAAGGGGCATATTCGATTTCGATAATTCAACCATAGAATGTAGTTTCACGTACTTGTGTCTATTTTGTAAATCATTTATAAAAACCTGCATGTATTCTCATCCCAAAAATATTAGATTTTAAAAGTGGGACTATAACTCACTTTCACAGATTTTTACTTCGTCGGGAAGTAAGACTTGGCCACTGGTTGATTCACGAACCTATAACAATATATACATATATATCAAAGTATGTTCAAAATATATTTATAACACTTTTAATATATTTTGATGTTTTAAGTTTATTAAGTCAGCTGTCCTCGTTAGTAACCTACAACTAGTTGTCCACAGTTAGATGTACAGAAATAAATCGATAAATATTATCTTGAATCAATCCACGAACCAGTGTATACATATCTCAGTATTGATCACAACTCAAACTATATATATTTTGGAATCAACCTCAACCCTGTATAGCTAACTCCAATATTCACATATAGAGTGTCTATGGTTGTTCCGAAATATATATAGATGTGTCGACATGATAGGTCGAAACATTGTATACGTGTCTATGGTATCTCAAGATTACATAATATACAATACAAGTTGATTAAGTTATGGTTGGAATAGATTTGTTACCAATTTTCACGTAGCTAAAATGAGAAAAATTATCCAATCTTGTTTTACCCATAACTTCTTCATTTTAAATCCGTTTTGAGTGAATCAAGTTGCTATGGTTTCATATTGAACTATATTTTATGAATCTAAACAGAAAAAGTATAGGTTTATAGTCGGAAAAATAAGTTACAAGTCGTTTTTGTAAAGGTAGTCATTTCAGTCGAAAGAACGACGTCTAGATGACCATTTTAGAAAACATACTTCCACTTTGGGTTTAACCATAATTTTTGGATATAGTTTCATGTTCATAATAAAAATCATTTTCTCAGAATAACAACTTTTAAATCAAAGTTTATCATAGTTTTTAATTAACTAATCCAAAACAGCCCGCGGTGTTACTACGACGGCGTAAATCCGGTTTTACGGTGTTTTTCGTGTTTCCAGGTTTTAAATCATTAAGTTAGCATATCATATAGATATAGAAAATATGTTTAGTTGATTTTAAAAGTCAAGTTAGAAGGATTAACTTTTGTTTGCGAACAAGTTTAGAATTAACTAAACTATGTTCTAGTGATTACAAGTTTAAACCTTCGAATAAGATAGCTTTATATGTATGAATTGAATGATGTTATGAACATCATTACTATCTTAAGTTCCTTGGATAAACCTACTGGAAAAGAGAAAAATGGATCTAGCTTCAACGGATCTTTGGATGGCTCGAAGTTCTTGAAGCAGAATCATGACACGAAAACAAGTTCAAGTAAGATCATCACTTGAAATAAGATTGTTATAGTTATAGAAATTGAACCAAAGTTTAATATGATTATTACCTTGTATTAGAATGATAACCTACTATAAGAAACAAAGATTTCTTGAGGTTGGATGATCACCTTACAAGATTGGAAGTGAGCTAGCAAACTTGAAAGTATTCTTGATTTTATGTAACTAGAACTTGTAGAATTTATGAAGAACACTTAGAACTTGAAGATAGAACTTGAGAGAGATCAATTAGATGAAGAAAATTGAAGAATGAAAGTGTTTGTAGGTGTTTTTGGTCGTTGGTGTATGGATTAGATATAAAGGATATGTAATTTTGTTTTCATGTAAATAAGTCATGAATGATTACTCATATTTTTGTAATTTTATGAGATATTTCATGCTAGTTGCCAAATGATGGTTCCCACATGTGTTAGGTGACTCAAATGGGCTGCTAAGAGCTGATCATTGGAGTGTATATACCAATAGTACATACATCTAAAAGCTGTGTATTGTACGAGTACGAATACGGGTGCATACGAGTAGAATTGTTGATGAAACTGAACGAGGATGTAATTGTAAGCATTTTTGTTAAGTAGAAGTATTTTGATAAGTGTATTGAAGTCTTTCAAAAGTGTATAAATACATATTAAAACACTACATGTATATACATTTTAACTGAGTCGTTAAGTCATCGTTAGTCGTTACATGTAAGTGTTATTTTGAAACCTTTAGGTTAACGATCTTGTTAAATGTTGTTAACCCAATGTTTATAATATCAAATGAGATTTTAAATTATTATATTATCATGATATTATCATGTATGAATATCTCTTAATATGATATATATACATTAAATGTCTTTACAACGATAATCGTTACATATATGTCTCGTTTAAAAATCATTAAGTTAGTAGTCTTGTTTTTACATATGTAGTTCATTGTTAATATACTTAATGATATGTTTACTTATCATAGTATCATGTTAACTATATATATATATCCATATATATATATGTCATCATATAGTTTTTACAAGTTTTAACGTTCGTGAATCACCGGTCAACTTGGGTGGTCAATTGTCTATATGAAACATATCTCAATTAATCAAGTCTTAACAAGTTTGTTTGCTTAACATGTTGGAAACATTTAATCATGTAAATATCAATCTCAATTAATATATATAAACATGGAAAAGTTCGGGTCACTACAGTTTCATCCAGAAACGTTTATCAAAATATTCTACAAGATTGAGCACCCTGGTAACTAAACTTTAACGTTATAATAAGTACCCCTGTTTTAACATACATGCAACCAACATGTACAATACACGCAATCCAACGTGCATTAACTCAAATAGCATACGTCTGTTTTATAGTTCAGGCTAAGGTTTCTATACCTGGAACAGACGGGGATGTCAAGCCCTATGGATCCATATACAACTACTCGCGCCCACTAGTTCTTCTAACTGGCAGTTACTAATTACCAAAGCTAAGGGATTTTCGGTTCAAACTCAGTGTAGAATTTAGTATGTACTTGTATCCATTGCGTTTAAAATAAAGTGCATGTATTCTCAGCCCAAAAATATAGATTGCAAAAGCAATTAAAAAGGGATCTATAAACTCACCTTAGCAGCACATAAAGTCGTTCACCGAAATGTGACCGAAACTCGGAATGTCAAATAACTGTAGATCTCAACCTAGAGAACATATGTTGGTCAATAAATGTCTAACAAGCTAGGTCAGGTCATAGTGTATCACAATCCTAATGCTCGAGACTGACATGCAAAAGTTAACAAAAGTCATCTCAAAAAGTCAACCTGACTCAATAGTGACTTTTAAAATCTATACTATAGTTGAATGATCATGGCAATCGAAAACATTTTAACATTTTGCAATACTTGTAAGATTAGACTATAGTTTTTATAAAGCTTTAAAATATGATAAAACAGTCAATTTTGACAATTGTTCAACAAAACGAGACGTGCCTTATATAAGGATTTATTTACTTGGCTGGTAATATTTAAAAATCCAATTAATCAATCTTATGAACAAGTTGTTTAAATATTAATTGCAGATTCAAAAGCAATTTCAATTAACGTTAATCATAATTCAGTTGACCATATCTTTTAATCTGTTCATCGAAATCACGCGATCTCTAAATGAAAAGTTATTAATTTTTCGCCAGCTTTCCAATAACATGCATATCATATACCTTATATCAGTAGTATATGTATTAAATTCGTGATTCATCGTTAAACTATCTAATGACGAAATTTAGCATACAAGCATGTATAAACATATATACTCGAGCACTAGACATGGATACACTATTAATATTTAAAAGATAAGATATTAATGCTCATGTATCAATATTATGATTCAATATTGCAAGAAAGTACATAGACGCAACGGAGATGATAAACACTAGGTTTGACTTGCGAATAATACCCACGAACATTACCCATAACCTCCATAGCTATAACCCATAATTTCCTTAGCTCTATCCCGCTCGAAAACCCGTTTTGAAAATAACACGCTCATGACTCGTCGTAGTATTTTATGTAAAATACTTAATAATAATAATTCTATTAATAATAATAATAAGATTAATATTAATAATATTAATCTTAATCTTAATAATAATATAAATAATATAAATAATAATAATAATAATAATAATAATAATAATAATAATAATAATAATACGGAGATAGATAGATGTGAATATGTGTGTGTAATCGAGCCAAAATTCTTCGAGCTTTATAGACCTCTCCTGGCCAGCCACCTCATGCGATCGCATGGGTTTAAAGGCCATTGGCCATGCAATCGCATGGCCTTCTTTTTCCAGCTCACCTTGTTTTGTTGTTTTGCTTGTCGACATAATTAAATAAATATATAATATATATAATTATTATTAATTAATTATATATTATATTATATTCTCGTGCCTAGTTAACTTGTAATTTTCGTTCCGATAACTTGTACGTTGACGCTTGACTTATGTCCCGTTTCTGGTTGTTTCGAACGTCCTTTCGTACGTTTAGAAAACTAGCACTTTACGTTTTGCGACGTGTACCTTTATTAATAATTAGACTTAATCATTGATAGACTATATTACCCGAAGTATAACTTATACATTTGAGTAATTTGGTCATTTGCTTCTATAAATCAACTCCTCGTTGTTTATTAAAATATATTTAATAATATCGAAACGTTTTATATCTAATTTAATTCTATACATTATCACATTGTAAAATATATATTTTCGTTTAGAAAAATATAAATTTGTATATAACATTTATTTATCAAACGAAAAAATAAACGGGTGTTACTATCGTTTACAAAAATAATTTCGAACCTTAATATATATATATATATATACAATATATATAAATACTTTTTATATACACGTTGCAGGTTATTTATATATTTAATTCAAATACAGTCAAAAAGGAAAGATTTCTTAAATCAACGTGGACCTCACATGTAGTGACCCGAACTTTTCCATGTTTATATATATTAAATGAAATTGATATATACATGATTAAGTGTTTCCAACATGTTAAGCAATCAAACTTGTTAAGACTTGATTAATTGAAATAGGTTTCATATAGACAATTGACCACCCAAGTTGACTGGTGATTCACGAACGTTAAAACCTGTAAAAACTATATGATGACATATATATGGATATATATATATATATATATATATATATATATATATATATATATATATATATATATATATATATATAACATGATATTATGATAAGTATGTATCTCATTAGGTATTTTAACAATGAGTTATATACACAAAAATGAGATTATTGAATTAAGAAACTCGAAAACGATATATATAACGACTATCGTTATAACAACGTCTTACTATATACATATGAATCATATTAAGATATTGATACACTATGTGTAGTCATGATAAATGATAAGTAAACATATCATTAAGTATATTAACAATGAATTACATATGTAAAAACAAGACTACTAACTTAATGATTTCGAAACAAGACATATATGTAACGATTATCGTTGTAACAACATTTAACATTTAACTAAGATATATTAATATAACATAATATCATGATAATGTCATAATTTAACATCTATTTAGATATAATAAACAATGGGTTAACAACATTTAACAAGATCGTTAACCTAAAGGTTTCAAAACAACACTTACATGTAACTACTAACGATGACTTAACGACTCAGTTAAAATATATATACATGTAGTGTTTTAATATGTATTCATACACTTTTGAAAGACTTCAAGACACTTATCAAAGTACTTCAACTTAACAAAAATGCTTACAATTACATCCTCATTCATTTTCATCAACAATTCTATTCGTATGCACTCGTATTTGTACTCGTACAATACACAACTTCTAAATGTATTTACTATTGGTATATACACTTCAATGATCAGCTCTTAGCAGCCCATGTGAGTCACCTAACTATGTGGGAACCATCATTTAACATCTAGCATGCAATATCTCACAAAATTACAAACTAATGGAGCCTATATGGAACCCCTAATCTCACGTGAATTAGAGTACTCACAAACACACTTTCATTTCAATTTTATTGAATCAAATTACTCTCTCTCAAGTGTTCTTACATTGTTCTAAGTGTTCTTAATCATCTTCATCAAAATCTAGCTCAATCTAGTTCATAAATCCATACATAAACCAAGTTACAAAACAACTACTCAAGAAAACACCAACAACACTTTCAAGTTTACTAGCTTACTTCCAATCTTGCAAATCCATTTCAAGTGATCATCCAATCTCAAGAAATCTTTCTTATTTACAGTAAGATATCTTTCTAATACAAGGTAATACTCATATTCAAAATTTGATTCAATTTCTATAACTTTAACAATCTTATTTCGAGTAGAAATCTTACTTGAACTTGTTTTCGTGTCATGATTCTACTTCAAGAACTTTCAAGCCATCCAAGGATTCTTTGAAGCTAGATCCATTTTTATCATTTCCAGTAGGTTTATCCACAAAACCTGAGGTAGTAATGATGTTCATAACATCATTCGATTCATATATATAAAACTACCTTATTCGAAGGTTTAAACTTGTAATCACTAGAACATAGTTTAGTTAATTCTAAACTTGTTCGTAAACAAAAGTTAATCCTTCTAACTTGACTTTTAAAATCAACTAAACACATGTTCTATATCTATATGATATGCTAACTTAATGATTTAGAACCTGAAAACACGAAAAACATCGTAAAACCGGATATACACCGTCGTAGTAACACCGCGGGCTGTTTTGGGTTAGTTAATTAAAAACTATGATAAACTTTAATTTAAAAGTTGTTCTTCTGGAAAAATGATTTTTCTTATGAACATGAAACTATATCCAAAAATCATGGTTAAACTCAAAGTGGAAGTATGTTTTCCAAAATGGTCATCTAGACGTCGTTCTTTCGACTGAAAGGACTACCTTTACAAAAATGACTTGTAACCTGTATTTCTGACTATAAACTTATACATTTTCTGTTTAGATTCATAAACTTAAGTTCAATATGAAACCATAGCAAATTGAATCACTCAAAACGGATTTAAAACGAAGAAGTTATGGGTAAAACAAGATTGGATATTTTTGCTTGTTGTAACTACGTCAAAATTGGTAACAAATCTATATTAATAATATCCTAGCTAAATCATATTGTATTATACATGTATTCTAATTTATTATGTAATCTTGGGATACCATAGACACGTATGCAAATGTTTTGACATATCATATCGACCCATGTATATATATTATTTGGAACAACCATAGACACTCTATATGCAGTAATGTTGGAGTTAGCTATACAGGGTTGAGGTTGATTCCAAAAATATATATACTTTGAGTTGTGATCTAGCCTGAGACGTGTATACACTGGGTCGTGGATTAATTCAAGATAATATATATATCGATTTATTTTCTGTACATCTAACTGTGGATAACTAGTTGTAGGTTACTAACGAGGACAGCTGACTTAATAAACTTAAAACAGTAAAACGTATTAAAAATGTCGTAAATATATTTTGAACATACTTTGATATATATGTACATATTTGTTATAGGTTCGTGAATCGACCAATGGCCAAGTCTTACTTCCCGACGAAGTAAAAATCTGTGAAAGTGAGTTATAGTCCCACTTTTAAAATCTAATATTTTGGGATGAGAATATATGCAGTTTTGAAAATGATTTACAAAATAGACACAAGTATTGAAACTACATTCTATGTTGAATCGTTATACCGGATATCGCCCTTGTTGAACTTGGTAGCCTAAGAATGGGTGTTTATTATAATTGCCACCAATTGAAACGAATCCTAAAGATAGATCTATGGGCTTTGACACGCCCCAGTCAGAGAATTTGAACTGCTTTAGTACTTTGATATTTATGGAGATATTCTAGATGCATTTGTTAATGTCGGTTACCAGGTGTTCAACCATATGAATGATTTTTATGCAGATTGCATGTTATTGAAAGATGAAATCTTGTGGTCTATTATTACAATTTGATATATAGGTTAAACCTATAACTCATCAACATTTTTGTTGACGTTTAAAGCATGTTTATTCTCAGGTGATTATTAAGAGCTTTCCCTTTGTTGCATGCTAATTTATGGAAAGAGCTGGAGTCAACATGCTTGTATAATATTGTTTAAAAACTACATTCGAAGACATATATATTGTTGTGTAATATTATTGTAAACCATTATGTAATGGTCGTGTGAAAACGCTATATTTTAGATTATCATTATTTGATAATCATCGTAATATTTTAAAGGTTATGTTTTTTTTTTAGAAATCGAATGCAGTCTTTGAAAAACGTCTCATATAGAGGTCAAAACCTCGCAACGAAATCAATTAATATGGAACGTTTATAATCGATATAAACGGGACATTTCAGTTGGTATCCGGGCGTTGGTCTTAGAGAACCAGAAAATTGCATTAGTGTGTCTTACCGAGTTTGTTAGGATGCATTAGTGAGTTTGGACTTCGACCGTGTTTTCTTTAAAAACGATTGTTTAACACTTTTTGTTGGAAACTATATATTATTAACATGTAAATATTATGTGATATATTAATCTCTTAACGTGTTTGATATTGTGTGATAGATGTCTACCTCTAGTAAAAATCCCATTTACTCACCTAATAATAATGAAGAGTCGAATATACTTTGAGAAGATTCACAAATTCCCGAGGAAGAACCGAAAAAGGAAGAACCGGAAGAGGAAGAACCGGAAGAGGAGGAACCGGAAGAAGAGGAACCGAAAGAAGAAGAGGTTTCGGAGAATGAAATATTAATACCTGCAGTAAAACGATTAAATAAAAGAAGATCCTTAACCAATGTCCAAAATTAAAAATGGTCAATGGTGTTTCCTCCGAGGAAGCAAAATATTGGGAAGATTACCAATTTTCCGATGAATCGGATCTCGAGAGGATTCCGATGATGTTATAGAAATTACCTCGATCCAATTTAATAAAGCAAAAGAAAATAATAAGGGAAAAGGTATAAAAATAGAGAAACCTGATTCCAACCCCGATGAACTTTATATGTATCGGCAACATCCGTATTTCCTAAATTGTAACAATAACCCGGGAACCTCTAAACCACCAGGTTTTTCTAAACCATTGTGGAAAATGACGGCTCGTATTAGAGGAACACCATATATCCCTAGAAAATTAGGAAAACAAACCAAATCCGAAGAAGAAGAAACCAGTGATTCAGATTAGAGGGTTGTAATCATGTTGTGTATTATACGTATTGTAATGTGCTTGTACTTTTATGCTTTATGTAAAAATTGCTTGTATTGTTTGTTAATTATCTTTTACGAATTTAATCCTTGTCTATTTTACAGTATAAAAACAAAATGGACGTTAAGGGTAGACAACTGAATATTTTAGAAGACCTACCAGAGGATATGATTGAGGAAATCTTGTCTAGAGTCGGTCAGAATTCATCAGCACATTTAGTTATGGCGAAATTAACTTGTCAAACATTTGAAAGACTTTCCAGAAATGCCTTAGTTTATAAAAGGCTTTCCTTTGATAGGTGGGGTATATCACATTGGGGAGACCGTAAGTTACGCCGTGTTTTCTTTAAAGCATTAAATGCGGGGAACCCAAATGCAATTTTACGCTACAGGTTAAGAACCTATTTTAACTCAACATATCCCAACATAGGATTTCGTGAGTTAGAAAGAGCTTCTAACATGCAACATAAAGAAGCATGTTATACTTACGGGTTAGTGATGTTTGCTTCTTACCAAAGTGAGAAAAAGAACGTCCGATTACAACTTTTAAATAAAACCTTCCCACAAGTGACGGATTCAGTAGTTGGGGTGAGAAACAAGGTTTTTAGATTATTACAGGGCTGTTGGACATTACGAAACCCTCGTCCTTTTGACGACATTACAACATGCTGCCTAGCCAATGGTCATAACGGTTACTTTCCACAAGACCAAGGATGGGAAGTCGTCTTAGTAAAACCAGAATGCATGACTTGTTTCTGGACTTATGAATTACGTGTCTTTATTGCCTTTGCTGAACAACTTGCGTATTAATTAGAATTACCTTTATAGCTACCGAGTAGCAAAGTTATTATGTGTTATATTTCATCCTATATGTATAATAAGTGGTATTGTATGTTTGCAAAATATTGTATAAAAGTTTGAACGCGAAATATTATTGTAATAAGTTTTTCATATAGAATCGTAATAGTTGAATTGTATAATAGCTACTAAGTATGAACTTAACGGGTAGGTACTACCCGAATTAAAACTATAAAATGCTAATATGGAGAAAAAGCTTTTATAAATAAGTTCATATTATGCTACGAAATACTATTGAGTACTCTTAAATTCTATATGATTAACTCAATTCTTTTGGCTATTTTTGAAGGAAATGGCACTGACGACTCGTCAGAACTTGAACATGAGTGAGGAAGACTTCCATGTTTTCCTTGCTGCGAATATAGCCGCAGTACAGGCTGCAATGCAAAATAACAACAATAACTCTGGTTCTAGCAGTGGAACTAATTCCACAAGAAATCGTGTAGGATGCTCCTACAAAGAATTCACTGCCTGCAAACCTTTTGAATTCAATGGAACCGAGGGTCCAATCGGATTAAAACGATGGACTGAAAAGGTTGAATCGGTGTTTGCCATAAGTAAATGTACTGAAGAAGACATAGTAAAGTACGCTACACATACCTTCACAGGTACTGCGTTAACATGGTGGAACACCTACCTCGAGCAGGTGGGACAAGATGTTGCTTACGCACTACCGTGGTCAGCATTCAAGCATTTGATGAACGAGCAGTACTGTCCCAGAAACGAGGTCAATAAGCTCAAGGTAGAGCTTAGAGGGTTACAAACACAAGGATTTGATATTACCAAGTACGAATGACGATTCACAGAGTTGTGCCTATTGTGTCCAGGAGCGTTTGAAGATGAAGAAGAGAAAATCGACGCATTTGTAAAAGGGTTACCAGAAAGGATTCAAGAAGATGTGAGTTCACACGAGCCCGCCTCCATACAAAAAGCAAGTCGAATGGCTCATAAACTCATAAATCAGATTGAGGGAAGAATTAAAGAGCAGGCGGTCGAAGAAGCCAACACGAAACAAGTCAAGAGGAAGTGGGAAGAAAACAGTGACAAGAGTCACCAACAAAATAACAGTAACTATCGCTTCAACAACTAACACAGCAATCACAACTACAATCGCCCCATTTTTCTGAAACAACCCAACCTGTATTCCATACGATAATTTTTTTTTTAAAAATAATACACATTTACGCGCCAATTAAATATGTAAGCCATTCCACAAGTTCCATTTAAACGTACAATAATTTAAATGTTTACAAAAGGCACGAAGGCCATTAATTAAGTTTAATATAAGTTTGACCCACTACAAATGATAGTTTATAATCCAAACGACACTCGAGCATGGTTTGGGGCTAAACTACCCAAAACGTTAGGCCAACTTCAAAAGCTAACCCAAAAGCACCCCTTGTCAAAATAAGCGGGAGACAACTAATCCAACCGTATGCCCTTACCCTTGTCCAAGCCGGAACCTATAAAATGGTAAACAACGAGAGGGTAAGCAAGGCTTAGTGAGTGCAACAATTATACATACATATATATAACTTACTTACATGCAAACACTTACCAAATCCGCATACATACTAGTTACATAATTAGCATACCTTTCACATGTATAACGCTGATTACCACGATAACAAGGCTAGTATAACAATAGCATATAACACAACAATACAATATGCTAAAACACAAGTATGACGATGATGTTCACAACATCCATAGTACTCAAGATCTCAAGGCTAGTTCAACGAATGGTATCGTCAACATCGAACTTAAATCCCACTCGCCTATATTAATGTGGTATCGTCAACACCGAACTTTAAACCCACATATGAGGTATCATCAACAACGAACTTTAAACCCTCATCAACGTCACTACAATAATAGTATGGCATCGTCAACATCGAACTTTAATTCCATACGTATGAGGTATCGTCCACAATGAACTTTAAACCCTCACCAACAACACAATATACTCTAGGGTATGGTATCGTCAACATCGAACTTTAACCCATACCCCACAAGTAAATAAATTATATACATGCATATATAGTTATTCCACTCACCTTAACACTTCGGTGGTGATTTAAATGCTTCCGTATACTTCGAGCAAAGTACCTAGTACATAGGTACACATTCAATACACAACTAATGACATTTACCACATTACTTACACTTTGAGCATTTAATGACCCATTAGCATTTATTAGCTCACTTACACCCAAAACCGCCCATAAATGGCCGAGACTCGACTTTAATTACTAAGGCTAGTGAATTAAAGTCTACTAACTTCAATTAACACAACTTAGGGTAATCCATACCCATTTCATCTAATTAGGTCAACTAGTACATTTTGACCCATTTTATATTACTTAGACTCACAATCAAGTCAAACTTACCCATTAACACTTCTTTCATTAATCTAAAAGTGCATTAGTGACTAACAACGCCATTTGACACTTACAACCTCAAATCACAAGGCCAAAACCCTAGATTGTGGCTATTAGGGTTTCATTACAACAACATAACCCAAATTCACCCATTTTACCCTCAAATGGGTCATACAAGTCTCTAGTAACCAAAACCCTAGCCATTAACCAATTAAAACTTAAAACATAAAGTTAGAACTTACCAAGACTATCCTCTTGTAGCTAGTAACAAGGAGAACAACTTTAATTCTTGCTCCTAGGTTTGATTCATAAATCTCCAACTCCAAATCTTAAGTTTAATCTATATGGGTTTTGTGTTTTGAGAGAGAAAATGGAGAGAAAATAGAAAAGGAAATGCAATAAATGGATAAGTGGCTGTGATTTAATGCTCCAATCTGATCTACACGTAAAAAGACCAAATTACCCCTAAAACCCTTTTAAAATTGAGTAGAAATCGGAGTCAGACCAGCAGAGATGCCGCGGCGCGGCCCATTTGTCGCGGCGCGACGTATCGAAGGAAAAACGACCCCAGTTAACCTGCTTTCTGATCTGGAATTGCTTTATGTGTCGCGGTGCGGTCCCGCCCGTCGCGGCACGGCGTTTGCCTAGGCCTGGTCACTTTGACAAATTAACACAAATCGATGGTTTAAACAACTAGCACACCTCATTCACTCTTCCTATGCACGACTAAGCTTCAACCTTAAGTCTCACACCACTCAATTCCATCGCGACACATACATATACACGCTCACGCACGCATTCTCAAATATATATACATATATATATACATATATATATATATATACATATATACATATATATATATATATATATATATATATATATATATATATATATATATATATATATATATATATATATATATATATATATATATATATATATATATATAAACACACACACACACACATATATGCACTAACTCATAAACTAACACTTTGGCGCATTTAATCACATAAACGAACAAGTTATAATCGTGCTAATAATTAAGTTTGTACCTTTAAACGCGCACGGGAAAACGGGGTGTTACAACTCTCCCCCACTTGAATCGGAGCGCGTCCTCGCGATCCAAGCCGCATGACAAGAGGGAAGATAAACCAACACAAACTCTTCGGGCTCCCAAGTAAACTCGGAACCCTTACTACGACGCCATTGAACTTTAAAAGTCCTAACCTCTTTATGTCTCAACCTTTTGACCTTCTCATCAAGTATGGAAATCGGTTCCTCGATATACTCTAACTTATTATTTAGCTTAATCTCGTCTAATGGTACCCTAGATGAATCATCCGCAAGACACTTACGGAGATGAGAAACATGAAATGTATTATGGATCCCCGCAAGCTCTTCAGGTAATTCCAAACGATACGCGACTTCACCAACACGAGCTAAAACTTTAAATGGTCCAATAAACCAAGGAGCTAACTTTCCTCGTTTTCGAAATCAAATAATACCCTTCCATGGCTAAACCTTAAGCATCACCATGTCACCTTCTTGAAATTCGATCGTTCGTCTACGCTTGTCGGCATACGACTTTTACCTATCTTGAGCCTTTTTCAAATGTTCTCGAATCATATCAATTTTGCTATTCGTCTCTAAGACCAAAACGGTACTCCCGATTTCCTTTTGTCCTACTTCACCCCAACAAATCGGGGTTCGACACCTACGCCCATAAAGCATCTCATAAGGTGGCATCCTAATACTAGTATGATAACTATTATTGTACGAGAATTCCACCAAAGGTAAGTGCTCGTCCCAACTACCACCAAAATCAATAATACATGCCCGTAACATATCCTCCAATGTGTGATTCGTACGTTCGGTTTGATCGTCCATTTGAGGATGATACGCCGTGCTCAACTTCAATTGCGTACCCATATCTTCATGAAACTTTTCCCAAAACCGAGATGTAAAGTGAGTATCTCGATCCGAAATAATAGATATAGGAACACCGTGTAGAGAGATGACTTCCTTGATAAACAACTTAGCCAAGGTCTCCGACGATATCGCTTCCTTAATGGGAAGAAACAAAGCACTCTTCGTCAGTCGATCAACTATAACCCAAATCGAATCAAACTGGGTTCTCGCTGTTTTAGGTAACTTTGTGATGAAATCAATGGTAATGTGCTCCCATTTCCATTTCGGGATTTCCAACGGTTGTAACTTACCATACGGCTTTTGGTGCTCGGCCTTAACTTGCAAACACGTGACGCATTGCTCAACATACTTCACAACATCACGTTTTGTCACACCCCCAAATAGGGCCTGGGGTATTTGTGACTAATTATATCAAATCACAGTTGTACAAACGAGAACGACTCTATATGAGACATTTTATTGAGTTTTGCAGCGGAAGATAAATAGATTACATTGTATTTAGAACATTAAATGTCTTTAATTGATATGATATGTAATGAAGACTCCAAGCATAGCAAGCAATCATCATCAAAGCAGCAGATATACAGCGGAAGCAATACTTAAGTACCTGAGAATAAACATGCTTAAAAAGGTCAACACGAGGTTGAGTGAGTTCATAGGTTTGTCATAAATAATGATTTCAGTAATAGTGTTAGACCACTAGATTTTTTTTCATAAGTAGATCACTCAGATCCAGTCAAGTTGATCTCCCACAGGATCAAAAAGTTATGCCAGTGCGTGATATTTAGACTAAACGTTGTTTGCCCCGTGACAAGTTGTTCTGTCCTTGTCGTTTAATTTCATTATCAAGTAATACAAAGACTTAGTCAAATGTATCGGGGACGTTACTCCCGATAGGCCTATCCCCAATAATTAAGAATGCCGCAGCAATTAAAAATATCACTGTAGGGACTTAGTCGGACATAGCCGGGTATAGCATAGTTTAACAGTTGGTACTGATATTTAGACTAGACTTTCAAGTTTACCCCGTACAAGTTATCGTTTATACTTGTCGGTTGGGGACTTGCTGGTCATAGCCCAACATATCACAGTTTAATAGTTGTTACTGATATTTAGACTAGACTTTCAAGTTTGCCCCGTACAAGTTATCGTTTATACTTGTCGGTTGGGGACTTGCTGGTCATAGCCCAACATATTACAGTTTAATATTTGATACGTGTAAAATAGTTATAAAAGTTGCGCATGTATTCTTAGCCCAAAAATATATAAAAAGGGAGCAGATGAACTCACGAAAAATCAGTTTTAGTATTTGTATTCATTTCATAAAAATAGTTATAAAAGTAGCGCATGTATTCTCAGCCCAAAAATATAGATAAAAAGGGAACTATGAAAAACTCACATTAAATAGCAGTTGAAGTATTCCACGCAAGAAGGAAAGTAAAGCAAGTAAGTGATATGGATATCAACCTTGAGGTATAACGTTTGATTAGGTAATGTCTAACTTGACATAAAGTATGTTTATTAATATAGCAACTATATTGACAGTGACGGTTTTTCGAGAAAAGTTCCTATTTCTCAAAAGTTTCTATTTTTGGAAACCTACTATTTATGAAAAACTTCCACTTATAGTAAGCTTCTAGTTTAAGAATGTTCGGGTTATAATTCTTAACAAAGATGTTGTAAAATCTCGCCCAAACTTCGTCGCTAACATGCAAGTCACTCGAATGATCTATTGTTACCGAGCGTCCCAGGATCTCTTGACCAGAATCTAAGTCTTGGCATTCGAGATCCACAAGCGTCCCATAATGGTGACAAGAATCACCCTAGGCCACAAGTAGCGGTGATGTTTGTAGTCTTTGTACGCTATCTTTAATTATAACCTTCACGTTAGGTGCGTATATACATATATATTCATTAATTCGATTTTAATTATAACTCCTATATATTAATTCATAAAAATACTTTTATAATTTTTAGTAACATATATTACTAATTATAACATGTTATTTATTTTAATTTTAATTGCATATAATTTAAAACATTATTTACATGTTTCGGTAAAAAAAATAATAAACCGAAGTAAATAGTAAAAAGTAAAAAGTAAAAAGTAAGAAAAGAATACTTACTAGTAGTAATTCTTCAAAGAGAGAATGAGAGAAATTTTGGTGTGAGTTTGAATGAGAAATGAGGGGTATTTATACTTGAAAAAATTAGGTAAAAAGAATAAAATAATTAAAAGAAAAAGAAATATTTTAATTTTTAATGGGATTTTAAAATTCAAAAGTATTAAATATTAGGTCATGAGATAATGCACAAAATAAAATAATAAAAGTAGTTTTCCATTATAATTTTTAATTAAAAAGTAATTTATTTATTTATTTATTTTATTAAAAAAATCATTTATTTTAAGGATTTTTTTATATATTTTTTTTAAAATAAACAAATTGATTTACTACTTTTCCAAGAATATTTTTCAATATTTTTTTTATTCATAATAACAATACTGATAATAAAGATATTAATTATTGATATCTTATTTAAAAAGGATATTAATAATAATAATATTAATATATCAAATTAATGCGTAATTATTTACAAATAATTGTTCGTGAATCATCGGAATTAGTTGAGGTTAAATGAAATCATATAAAGATTTTTGTTTAAATTTTGCCGGAAATTTACGGGTTGTCACAGTATCCCCCTGTTAATAGAAATTTCGTCCCAAAATTTAGTTGTTGCCATCAGTCGGCGTTGTTTGTAAACAGGTGAGGATATTTTCGTTTTATTTGGTCTTCACGTTCCCAGGTATGCTCGGGGCCTTTCGCGAATTCTAACTAATAGGATATTGTTTTGTTTCTAGCGTTTAAATCTTACGATCCATAAATTCTACGAAATGCATTTTATTATTAATGCGGAGGTTATCTAAAGGATTTAACAAGAGTGTCATTGATTAGGTTTTCCTCAGAAAGAGATGATGGCGTTATACAAGCATTTCAATATACATGAAATGTATGATGAATAATAGTGAGCTTATTTAAACCTTGAGCGTTTATGCCACAATATTAGGGTAGATAAAACAGAGAAGAGTTCATGAAAATCATAGTCATGAAATTTGATAGAGATCGTCATTCTTTACAACAAGAATGATGAATATGAGTTGAAAATTAGAGTTTTATCGACATTTAATAATATGGATAAAGTAATTCGATTATAGAAATAGTATAAATGAAGCTATCGTAAAAGATTGAAATGAGGAAATTAAATGTTCGTCTTAACTTTTGACATAGCTAAAGTTGATTTTCGGAATTTAAGGGTTTTAAAGAAATCTTCATAATCTTTATAAGATTTGATTCTCCGGTAATTAAGGAAATTAAGATTTTCTTTAATTAAATGCGGTGAATTGCCTCGATTGTTGTGTCTGGAATTTCGCTATAAATTAGCTTCTTCCGTTTCATTATCTTCACCACTTCTATACTTTCTTCCTCAATCCATACTTCCAAACGATTTGTTAATATGCTCAATCCAGTTCTTGTTCTTGACCTTATATTGGTTATCGCCACAATCTTCCTTCTTTTCCAACTCCCACCAGAGGAGTCTATTTACTTCTATTATGCTCAAGGATTTATTGTGTTTTTAGTTCTCCTGTGTCTTTATATTGCTATACGCATTGATATACACGGTTTGTAACTTCGGTGTTGTTATCGGGCTTTATATTTTCCCTTATATGTCGGAGCTCTTTGCCTTTTTATTCTCCTCTCGACTCTAAGTAAAGCGAGTAATGGTCCAGAATTTGTAGGTATGAAGTTTCGAATGTTCATAATATATAAAGCAAAAGGAAAGGTAATAGCACGATTTGATTTGTCAAATTACCAGAATATCTGAAAAAGATCGAATCATCAAGAAAAATATTTTCTTGATATGTTTAGAGTTTAAATAGAATGTAAGAGTCATGTAACATGGCAAATGATGATTATAAAGTCTATGAATTATCATCTTCCATTAAAAATTTAGCATGACTTACTGTAATATAATCACGTTGGCCTGACGTCATTATATTATACTAACTCATGCTTCAATTCCCAACACTCCTTTAAAACATTCATAATTTAAACTTGAATTTTACAGAATATAGAAACTAAAACAGTTTCCTTTATGATGTGATAAAGATATCGCAAGGATACAGTTAATTGCGGTCAAGAATCGTTATAAAGATATCTTCAGAAATATAGAGGATATTTATAACGAAAGATACGGTGATATCTTAGAATTTCTAAGATCCAATGACGAGGAAAATTCTTCTGTTTCCTCTGCATTTAATGCTACCATATCTGAATCATTGGTTATCAATCCGAGATGGTTTCAAGAAATTTTATTTTTAGATGATTAAACGCTGATTGTAATTCGTCAATGGATCTAATGGTTAACGAATAGGAGTTATTGATTTTAAAAGTGATGAATGATAATTTCGGTGGTTTGATGTGATAATTCATTGCAGAATACGAATGAATATAATTCATGAATGTAGTAATCTTTAGGAAGATAACACCTGCTAAAGCTTTACTTGAATTCCGATATGTTAATTTCAGAATGTGTAATTGATTTTATATGAAGATGATTGTGTATCATTGTGAAGGTAGTGCGTATAATTAATGATTTATGAATCGAAATTGAAGAATGTACAGTGTATTAATGTGAGATGTAAATATTTCTCGGGTATTACCTACCCTTTAAAATATTTTCACAATTAACAGTTTGTACAATAGAATTTACAATCTTTATGAAGATATACATTCATATATGTATTCTTCAGATATAATCATGGATTTAATGAGTTAATATATATTAAACTCATCTGATTTACGGTTTGGAACAAGAGTAAATAATCTCCAAAACCTTAGAGATTTCATAATTGTCGCGAAATATTTCGCTAATGAAGTTATGAATCAATATATTCATCGTTACACTTGATTTATTATGAAATGGAGTTTATTGTGATGAAGCAGTGATTAACAATTGTTAAGTCATTAACGAAGGGTGTACATCATAGCATATTAGTGAAATGAATTAACCAAGTAGTGCATACTAGTTGAGATTCACACGTAATTGCTTAGTACGACAAGATTTATTATTGTTCTAAATCATATATATATATAAGGTATACATATATAATTCTTCATGAAGAATGAGTCAATACATCTTAGCTCATTATTACTAATATTCTTTGGTATCTATGGGCGTATAATGTTGATGTTTGAGGTACTGAGTGTGATGTTGAGGCGTGGGATGCGGATGTTGTTGTTGATGAAGCTGATGTTGTTGGTTGTGATGCTGATGGTACTGGTTATGCTGCTGGTGCAGCTGATTCTTGTAGATATCACACCGTATTCTCCAGTGCCACCACTCGAGCGCGAAGCTCGTTGACTTCTTCTACTATTCTGGGATGATTGGCGGTTGGAACAAGGGGGTGAATAAGATCTAGAATCTTCGATATTATATATTCGTGACGGGATACCCTGGAAAGAAGAGAGAAAATGGTGTTCCGAATTGGTTCACAGGTAAGTACTTCAGGTTCTTCGCTAAGAGGTGAATTCGGTTGGTGGAAGGGATCACCTTCTTCTTGCCTCCATTGATTGAGTCGGCTACGAACCCATCCCCAATTCATCCAGAATAAATGATGGTTGATTGGTTCGTTTGTTCCGGTTACGCTGCCGTTGGAGCTCGAGAGTTCGAGGAATCCATATTATGTGTTTGGAATAGGGTTTGATATGAAATGGGTGTTGGATACTGAATGATATATTCGTCTCCTTGAATACGTATATATAGCAAAAAGATTTCCGTAATTTACGGAGGAAATTTAGGGAAAGTGTTTGACAAAGTTTATGAAGATAGATAGGATAAGATATGATGTCTCAATACTCCATTTATGCAATAATTGCAGTATGACGTGTCGAGATAAAAATGATAAGTATGTAATCAGATAAACTTTCGACTAAAGACTTGTAATTCATAATGGCCTATTCAGGTCTAGGGGCTTGAGCTATAGGATCCTTTAAATCAGCAATCCAAACCCTTCCATTCTAGAGTATCGTAGACGCCATCCATCAAGAAAATTCAATGATCAAAAATAACGAGAAAGCAAAGACTTTGAAAGTAATGAATATGAATAGTAGGGATTTCAAGAATCATGGATAACATTTCATGTAATACATATGTAATACACAAAACCATGATAGATGACAAAGGAATGTCAAGAATTTCAGAAATCATGGTGTCGCATTTAAATGCGGTGGTGTAATTGGATAATACTTAGGAAAGTGAGCAGAGTTCTTAGGTTGGCTCGGCATTCTAAGATAAGTAAAGTTTCTAAAGTATAGTGTAGCATTTAACAGTTAAAGGCAACAAGTAAAGGCACTACGGTCAAGGAAAGTTGTAGTCCTACATTGCTAAGGTACCTAATTGTATAAGGCACACATAAAATGCAATCCTGGTTCTCTACAACAACCTGCTCTGATACCAATCTGTCACACCCCCAAATAGGGCCTGGGGTATTTGTGACTAATTATATCAAATCACAGTTGTACAAACGAGAACGACTCTATATGAGACATTTTATTGAGTTTTGTAGCGGAAGATAAATAGATTACATTGTATTTAGAACATTAAATGTCTTTAATTGATATGATATGTAATGAAGACTCCAAGCATAGCAAGCAATCATCATCAAAGCAGCAGATATACAGCGGAAGCAATACTTAAGTACCTGAGAATAAACATGCTTAAAAAGGTCAACACGAGGTTGAGTGAGTTCATAGGTTTGTCATAAATAATGATTTCAGTAATAGTGTTAGACCACTAGATTTGTTATCATAAGTGGATCACTCAGATCCAGTCAAGTTGATCTCCCGCAGGATCAAAAAGTTATGCCAGTGCGTGATATTTAGACTAAACGTTGTTTGCCCCGTGACAAGTTGTTCCGTCCTTGTCGTTTAATTTCATTATCAAGTAATACAAAGACTTAGTCAAATGTATCGGGGACGTTATGTAGTGACCCGAACTTTTCCATGTTTATATATATGAATTGAGATTGATATTTACATGATTAAATGTTTCCAACATGTTAAGCAATCAATCTTGTTAAGACTTGATTAATTGAAATATGTTTCATATAGACAATTGACCACCCAAGTTGACCGGTGATTCACGAAAGTTAAAACTTGTAAAAACTATATGATGATATATATATGGATATATATATATATATAGTTAACATGATACTATGATAAGTAAACATATCATTAAGTATATTAACAATGAACTACATATGTAAAAACAAGACTACTAACTTAATGATTTTTAAACAAGACATATATGTAACGATTATCGTTGTAAAGACATTTAATGTATATATATATCATATTAAGAGATATTCAAACATGATAATATCATGATAATATAATAATTTAAAATCTCATTTGATATTATAAACATTGGGTTAACAACATTTAACAAGATCGTTAACTTAAAGGTTTCAAAACAACACTTACATGTAATGACTAACGATGACTTAACGACTCAGTTAAAATGTATATACATGTAGTGTTTTAATATGTATTTATACACTTTTTAAAGACTTCAATACACTTATCAAAATACTTCTACTTAACAAAAATGCTTACAATTACATCCTCGTTCAGTTTCATCAATAATTCTACTCGTATGCACCCGTATTCGTACTCGTACAATACACAGCTTTTAGATGTATGTACTATTGGTATATACACTCCAATGATCAGCTCTTAGCAGCCCATGTGAGTCACCTAACACATGTGGGAACCATCATTTGGCAACTAGCATGAAATATCTCATAAAATTACAAAAATATGAGTAATCATTCATGACTTATTTACATGAAAACAAAATTACATATCCTTTATATCTAATCCATACACCAACGACCAAAAACACCTACAAACACTTTCATTCTTCAATTTTCTTCATCTAATTGATCTCTCTCAAGTTCTATCTTCAAGTTCTAAGTGTTCTTCATATATTCTACAAGTTCTAGTTACATAAAATCAAGAATACTTTCAAGTTTGCTAGCTCACTTCCAATCTTGTAAGGTGATTATCCAACCTTAAGAAATCTTTGTTTCTTACAGTAGGCTATCATTCTAATACAAGTTAATAATCATATTCAAACTTTGGTTCAATTTCTATAACTATAACAATCTTATTTCAAGTGATGATCTTACTTGAACTTGTTTTCGTGTCATGATTCTGCTTCAAGAACTTCGACCCATCCAAGGATCCGTTGAAGATAGATCCATTTTTCTCTTTTCCAGTAGGTTTATCCAAGGAACTTAAGGTAGTAATGATGTTCATAACATCATTCGATTCATACATATAAAGCTATCTTATTCGAAGGTTTAAACTTGTAATCACTAGAACATAGTTTAGTTAATTCTAAACTTGTTCGCAAACAAAAGTTAATCCTTCTAACTTGACTTTTAAAATCAACTAAACACATGTTCTATATCTATATGATATGCTAACTTAATGATTTAAAACCTGGAAACACGAAAAACACCGTAAAACCGGATTTACGCCGTCGTAGTAACACCGCGGGCTGTTTTGGGTTAGTTAATTAAAAACTATGATAAACTTTGATTTAAAAGTTGTTATTCTGAGAAAATGATTTTTATTATGAACATGAAACTATATCCAAAAATTATGGTTAAACTCAAAGTGAAAGTATGTTTTCTAAAATGGTCATCTAGACGTCGTTCTTTCGACTGAAATGACTACCTTTACAAAAACGACATGTAACTTACTTTTACGACTATAAACCTATACTTTTTCTGTTTAGATTCATAAAATAGAGTTCAATATGAAACCATAGCAATTTTATTCACTCAAAACGGATTTAAAATGAAGAAGTTATGGGTAAAACAAGATTGGATAATTTTTCTCATTTTAGCTACGTGAAAATTGGTAACAAATCTATTCCAACCATAACTTAATCAACTTGTATTGTATATTATGTAATATTGAGATACCATAGACACGTATACAATGTTTCGATCTATCATGTTGACACAACTATATATATTTCGGAACAACCATAGACACTCTATATGTGAATGTTGGAGTTAGCTATACAGGGTTGAGGTTGATTCCAAAATATATATAGTTTGAGTTGTGATCAATACTGAGATACGTATGCACTGGGTCGTGGATTGATTCAAGATAATATTTATTGATTTATTTCTGTACATCTAACTGTGGACAACTAGTTGTAGGTTACTAACGAGGACAGCTGACTTAATAAACTTAAAACATCAAAATATATTAAAAGTGTTGTAAATATATTTTGAACATACTTTGATATATATGTATATATTGTTATAGGTTCGTGAATCAACCAGTGGCCAAGTCTTACTTCCCGACGAAGTAAAAATCTGTGAAAGTGAGTTATAGTCCCACTTTTAAAATCTAATATTTTTGGGATGAGAATACATGCAGGTTTTATAAATGATTTACAAAATAGACACAAGTACGTGAAACTACATTCTATGGTTGAATTATCGAAATCGAATATGCCCTTTTTTATTAAGTCTGGTAATCTAAGAATTAGGGAACAGACACCCTAATTGACGCGAATCCTAAAGATAGATCTATTGGGCCTAACAAACCCCATCCAAAGTACCGGATGCTTTAGTACTTCAAAATTTATATCATATCCGAAGGGTGTCCCGGAATGATGGGGATATTCTTATATATATGCATCTTGTTAATGTCGGTTACCAGTGTTCACCATATGAATGATTTTTATCTCTATGTATGGGATGTGTATTGAAATATGAAATCTTGTGGTCTATTGTTACGATTTGATATATATAGGTTAAACCTATAACTCACCAACATTTTTGTTGACGTTTTAAGCATGTTTATTCTCAGGTGATTATTATGAGCTTCCGCTGTCGCATACTTAAATAAGGACGAGATTTGGAGTCCATGCTTGTATGATATTGTGTAAAAACTACATTCAAGAAACTTATTTTGTTGTAACATATTTGTATTGTAAACCATTATGTAATGGTCGTGTGTAAACTGGATATTTTAGATTATCATTATTTGATAATCTACGTAAAGCTTTTTAAACCTTTATTGATGAAATAAAGGTTATGGTTTGTTTTAAAATGAATGCAGTCTTTGAAAAAACGTCTCATATAGAGGTCAAAACCTCGCAACGAAATCAATTAATATGGAACGTTTTTAATCAATAAGAACGGGACATTTCAGTTGGTATCCGAGCGTTGGTCTTAGAGAACCAGAATTTTGCATTAGTGTGTCTTATCGAGTTTGTTAGGATGCATTAGTGAGTCTGGACTTCGACCGTGTTTACTTGAAAAATGATTGCTTAACAAATTTTGTTGGAAACAATATATTTTTAACATGTGAATATTATGTGATATATTAATCTCTTAACGCGTTTGATATTATGTGATAGATGTCTACCTCTAGAACAAGTCCCATTGACTCACCTAATAATAATGAAGAGTCAAATGTAAATTGGAATGATTCGTGGACTGATTCACAAGTTCCCGAAGAGGAACCGGAAGAAGAGTCGGAACCGGAAGAAGAATCGGAACCGGAAGAAGAATCGGAACCGGATGAAGAAATAGAACCGGTGGGGGAAATAATAAAACGGTTAAGTAAAAGAAAATCCTCAACCAACCGACCAAGGTTAATTATGGTCAATGGTGTTTCCGCCAAGGAAGCAAAATATTGGGAGGATTACCAATTCTCCGATGAATCGGATTCCGACGAGAATTCCGATGATGTTATAGAAATTACCCCAACTGAATTTAAAAAGGCAAAAGAAAATAATAAGGGAAAGGGCATAAAAATAGAGAAATCTAATTCCAACCCCGATGAACTTTATATGTATCGTCAACCCCCGAAGTCCTTAAGTTGTAACAATGACCCGGGAACCTCTAAACCACCAGGTTTTTCTAAACCAATGTGGAAAACGACGGCTCGTATTAGGGGAACATCATATATCCCTAGAAACTTGGAAAAACGAACCAAAACCGAAGAAGAAGAAACAAGCGAGTCGGAATAAGATAGTTGTATTCGTGTGGTGTAATATATGTAATATAGTGTGCTTATGCTTTATGATATATGTAAAAATTGCTTGTATTAATAAGTATTTTTTTTATGAATCTAACTCTTGTCTATTTTACAGTATAAAAACACAAAATAGATAGACAACCCAATATTTTAAGAGACCTACCCGGAGACATGATTGATGAAATCTTGTCTAGAGTCGGTCAGAATTCTTCGGCACAACTATTTAAGGCGAGATCAGTTTGTAAGACATTCGAAGAACGTTCCAAGAATGCCTTGGTTTATAAAAGGCTTTCGTTTGAAAGATGGGGGATATCACATTGGGAAATCCATAAGTTACGATGTGTTTACTTTGACGCATATATTGCGGGGAACCCAAATGCTATTTTACGCAATGGGTTAAGAAATTATTTTGACTCAATATATCCGAATATTGGACTTCGTGATTTAGAAAAAGCGGCTAACATGCAACATAAAGAAGCATGTTATGCTTACGGATTAGTAATGTTCGCTTCTCACCAAAGTGAGAACAAGAACATTGGGCTACAACTATTAAACAAAACGTTCCCACAAGTGACGGAGTCGGTAATTGGGGTAAGAAATGAGGTTTTTAGATTGTTACGGGACTGTTGGACATTACGTAACCCTCGTCCCTTTGACGACGTTACAACACGCTGTCTTATCAACGGCCATAACGGTTATGTTCTACAAGAACAAGGATGGGAAGTAATCCTAGTAAAACCAGAATGCATGACTTGTTTCTGGACGTATGAATTACGTGTCTTTATTGCCTTTGCTGAACGACTTGTGTACTAGCTAGAATTATCTTCACAACCATCTTGTATCAAATTTATTGTGTGCTATATTTCATGCTATATGTAAAATAAGCGGTATTGTAAGTTTGTAAAATATTGTGTAAAAGTTTGAACGCGAAACATTATTATAATCAGTTTTTCATATAGAATTGTAGTAGTTGAATTGTATATTAGCTACTAAGTATGAACTTAACGGGTAGGTACTACCCAAATTTAAACTTATAAAACGCTAATATGAAGAAAAAGCTTTTATAAATGAGTTCATATTATGCTACGAAATACTATTAACTACTCTTAATATTCTGTATGATTAACTTGTTCCATTTGACTATTTTGAAGGAAATGGCACCGACTACTCGACACACCGTGAATATGAATGAAGAGGAATTCCGTACTTTTCTAGCTTCAAACATAGCCGCAGTACAGGCTGCGCTACATACCAACAATAACCTTGGATCTAGCAGTACAGGAAATCGTGTAGGATGCACCTACAAAGAATTCACTGCCTACAAACCTTTGGAATTTGATGGAACTGAAGGACCGATCGGATTAAAACGGTGGACCGAGAAGGTCGAATCGGTGTTTGCCATAAGTAAGTGTACTGAAGAGGACAAAGTGAAGTACGCTACGCATACCTTCACAGGTTCTGCGTTAACATGGTGGAATACCTATCTAGAGCAAGTGGGACAAGACGATGCGTACGCACTACCGTAGTCAGCATTCAAGCACTTGATGAACGAGAAGTACCGTCCCAGAACCGAGCTCAATAAGCTCAAGACAGAACTTAGAGGGTTACGAACCCAAGGATTTGATATTACCACGTACGAAAGACGATTCACAGAATTGTGCCTATTGTGTCCGGGAGCATTCGAAGATGAGGAAGAGAAGATCGACGCGTTTGTGAAAGGATTACCGGAAAGAATCCAAGAAGATATAAGTTCACACGAGCCCGCCTCCATACAACAGGCATGTAGAATGGCTCACAAACTAGTGAACCAGATTGAAGAAAGAATTAAAGAATAGACTGCTGAAGAGGCCAATGTGAAGCAAGTCAAAAGAAAGTGGGAGGAAAATGGTGATAAGAGTCACCAATACAACAACAACAGCAATTACAACAATAATCGCAACAATTATCCCAACAATCGCAACATTAATCGCAACTACAACAAACAGCCCAACAACAACAACAACAACAACATCAACTACAACAATCATCCCAACAACAATAATAATCGCAACAACAACAATCAGAAGCAGCTATGCCAAAGGTGTGAAAAGTATCACTCGGGGTTCTGCACTAAATTTTGCAACAAGTGTAAAAGAAATGGTCATAGCGCGGCGAAGTGTGAGGTCTACGGACCAGGGGTTAATAGAACGAAAGGAACAAATGGTGTCGGAACGAGTAATGGCGGAGCAAGTAGTGTCGGAGCAAGTTATGCCAATGTAGTTTGTTATAAATGTGGAAAACCGGGCCACATTATTAGAAATTGCCCGAACCAGGAGAACACGAATGGACAAGGCCGCGGAAGAGTTTTCAATATTAATGCGGCAGAGGCACAGGAAGACCCGGAGCTTGTTACGGGTACGTTTCTTATTGACAATAAATCTGCTTACGTTTTATTTGATTCGGGTGCGGATAGAAGCTATATGAGTAGAGATTTTTGTGCTAAATTAAGTTGTCCATTGACGCCTTTGGATAGTAAATTTTTACTCGAATTAGCAAATGGTAAATTAATTTCAGCAGATAATATATGTCTGAATCGAGAAATTAAACTGGTTAGCGAAACATTTAAGATTGATTTGATACCAGTAGAGTTAGGGAGTTTTGATGTGATAATCGGTATGGACTGGTTGAAAGAAGTGAAAGCAGAGATCGTTTGTTACAAAAATGCAATTCGCATTATACGAAAAAAAAGGAAAACCCTTAATGGTGTACGGAGAAAAGGGCAACACGAAGCTACATATTATTAGTAATTTGAAGGCACAAAAACTAATAAGAAAAGGTTGCTATGCTGTTCTAGCACACGTCGAGAAAGTACAAACTGAAGAAAAGAGCATCAATGATGTTCCCATTGCAAAAGAATTTCCCGATGTATTTCCGAAAGAATTACCGGGATTACCCCCACATCGATCCGTTGAATTTCAAATAGATATTGTACCAGGAGCTGCACCAATAGCTCGTGCTCCTTACAGACTCGCACCCAGCGAGATGAAAGAACTGCAAAGCCAATTACAAGAACTTTTAGAGCGTGGTTTCATTCGACCAAGCACATCACCGTGGGGAGCTCCTGTTTTGTTTGTCAAGAAGAAAGATGGTACATTCAGGTTGTGTATCGACTACCGAGAGTTGAACAAACTTACCATCAAGAACCGCTACCCACTACCGAGAATCGACGACTTATTTGATCAACTACAAGGCTCGTCTGTTTATTCAAAGATTGACTTACGTTCCGGGTATCATCAAATGCGGGTGAAAGAAGATGATATTCCAAAGACTGCTTTCAGAACACATTACGGTCATTACGAGTTTATGGTCATGCCGTTTGGTTTAACTAATGCACCAGCTGTGTTCATGGACCTTATGAACCGAGTGTGTGGACCATACCTTGACAAGTTTGTCATTGTTTTCATTGATGACATACTTATTTACTCAAAGAATGACCAAGAACACGGTGAACATTTGAGAAAGGTGTTAGAAGTATTGAGGAAGGAAGAATTGTACGCTAAGTTTTCAAAGTGTGCATTTTGGTTGGAAGAAGTTCAATTCCTCGGTCACATAGTGAACAAAGAAGGTATTAAGGTGGATCCGGCAAAGATAGAAACTGTTGAAAAGTGGGAAACCCCGAAAACTCCGAAACACATACGCCAGTTTTTAGGACTAGCTGGTTACTACAGAAGGTTCATCCAAGACTTTTCCAGAATAGCAAAACCCTTGACTGCATTAACGCATAAAGGGAAGAAATTTGAATGGAATGATGAACAAGAGAAAGCATTTCAGTTATTGAAGAAAAAGCTAACTACGGCACCTATATTGTCATTGCCTGAAGGGAATGATGATTTTGTGATTTATTGTGACGCATCAAAGCAAGGTCTCGGTTGTGTATTAATGCAACGAACGAAGGTGATTGCTTATGCGTCTAGACAATTGAAGATTCACGAACAAAATTATACGACGCATGATTTGGAATTAGGCGCGGTTGTTTTTGCATTAAAGACTTGGAGGCACTACTTATATGGGGTCAAAAGTATTATATATACCGACCACAAAAGTCTTCAACACATATTTAATCAGAAACAACTGAATATGAGGCAGCGTAGGTGGACTGAATTATTGAATGATTACGACTTTGAGATTCGTTACCACCCGGGGAAGGCAAATGTGGTAGCCGATGCCTTGAGCAGGAAGGACAGAGAACCCATTCAAGTAAAATCTATGAATATAATGATTCATAATAACCTTACTACTCAAATAAAGGAGGCGCAACAAGGAGTTTTAAAAGAGGGAAATTTAAAGGATGAAATACCCAAAGGATCGGAGAAGCATCTTAATATTCGGGAAAACGGAACTCGGTATAGAGCTGAAAGGATTTGGGTACCAAAATTTGGAGATATGAGAGAAATGGTACTTAGAGAAGCTCATAAAACCAGATACTCAATACATCCTGGAACGGGGAAGATGTACAAGGATCTCAAGAAACATTTTTGGTGGCCGGGTATGAAAGCCGATGTTGCTAAATACGTAGGAGAATGTTTGACGTGTTCTAAGGTCAAAGCTGAGCATCAGAAACCATCAGGTCTACTTCAACAACTCGAAATCCCAGAATGGAAATGAGAAAACATTACCATGGATTTCATCACTAAATTGCCAAGGACTGCAAGTGGTTTTGATACTATTTGGGTAATAGTTGATCGCCTCACCAAATCAGCACACTTCCTGCCAATAAGAGAAGATGAAAAGATGGAGAAGTTAGCACGACTGTATTTGAAGGAAGTCGTCTCCAGACATGGAATACCAATCTCTATTATCTCTGATAGGGATGGCAGATTTATTTCAAGATTCTGGCAGACATTACAGCAAGCATTAGGAACTCGTCTAGACATGAGTACTGCCTATCATCCACAAACTGATGGGCAGAGCGAAAGGACGATACAAACGCTTGAAGACATGCTACGAGCATGTGTTATTGATTTCGGAAACAGTTGGGATCGACATCTACCGTTAGCAAAATTTTCCTACAACAACAGCTACCATTCAAGCATTGAGATGGCGCCGTTTGAAGCACTTTATGGTAGAAAGTGCAGGTCTCCGATTTGTTGGAGTGAAGTGGGGGATAGACAGATTACGGGTCCGGAGATTATACAAGAAACTACCGAGAAGATCATCCAAATTCAACAACGGTTGAAAACCGCCCAAAGTCGACAAAAGAGCTACGCTGACATTAAAAGAAAAGATATAGAATTTGAAATTGGAGAGATGGTCATGCTTAAAGTTGCACCTTGGAAAGGCGTTGTTCGATTTGATAAACGAGGGAAATTAAATCCAAGGTATATTGGACCATTCAAGATTATTGATCGTGTCGGACCAGTAGCTTACCGACTTGAGTTACCTCAACAACTCGCGGCTGTACATAACACTTTCCACCTCTCAAATTTGAAGAAATGTTTTGCTAAAGAAGATCTCACTATTCCGTTAGATGAAATCCAAATCAACGAAAAACTTCAATTCATCGAAGAACCCGTCGAAATAATGGATCGTGAGGTTAAAAGACTTAAGCAAAACAAGATACCAATTGTTAAGGTTCGATGGAATGCTCGTAGAGGACCCGAGTTCACCTGGGAGCATGAAGATCAGATGAAGAAGAAATACCCGCATCTATTTCCAGAAGATTCGTCAACACCTTCAACAGCTTAAAATTTCGGGACGAAATTTATTTAACGGGTAGGTACTGTAGTGACCCGAACTTTTCCATGTTTATATATATTAATTGAGATTGATATTTACATGATTAAATGTTTCCAACATGTTAAGCAATCAATCTTGTTAAGACTTGATTAATTCAAATATGTTTCATATAGACAATTGACCACCCAAGTTGACCGGTGATTCACGAACGTTAAAACTTGTAAAAACTATATGATGATATATATATGGATATATATATATATATAGTTAACATGATACTATGATAAGTAAACATATCATTAAGTATATTAACAATGAACTACATATGTAAAAACAAGACTACTAACTTAATGATTTTTAAACAAGACATATATGTAACGATTATCGTTGTAAAGACATTTAATGTATATATATCATATTAAGAGATATTCATACATGATAATATCATGATAATATAATAATTTAAAATCTCATTTGATATTATAAACATTGGGTTAACAACATTTAACAAGATCGTTAACCTAAAGGTTTCAAAACAACACTTACATGTAACGACTAACGATGACTTAACGACTCAGTTAAAATGTATATACATGTAGTGTTTTAATATGTATTTATAAACTTTTGAAAGACTTCAATACACTTATCAAAATACTTCTACTTAACAAAAATGCTTACAATTACATCCTCGTTCAGTTTCATCAACAATTCTACTCGTATGCACCCGTATTCGTACTCGTACAATACACAGCTTTTAGATGTATGTACTATTGGTATATACACTCCAATGATCAGCTCTTAGCAGCCCATGTGAGTCACCTAACACATGTGGGAACCATCATTTGGCAACTAGCATGAAATATCTCATAAAATTACAAAAATATGAGTAATCATTCATGACTTATTTACATGAAAACAAAATTACATATCCTTTATATCTAATCCATACACCAACGACCAAAAACACCTACAAACACTTTCATTCTTCAATTTTCTTCATCTAATTGATCTCTCTCAAGTTCTATCTTCAAGTTCTAAGTACTCTTCATATATTCTACAAGTTCTAGTTACATAAAATCAAGAATACTTTCAAGTTTAGCTCACTTCCAATCTTGTAAGGTGATCATCCAACCTCAAGAAATCTATGTTTCTTACAGTAGACTATCATTCTAATACAAGTTAAAAATCATATTCAAACTTTGGTTCAATTTCTATAACTATAACAATCTTATTTCAAGTGATGATCTTACTTGAACTTGTTTTCGTGTCATGATTCTGCTTCAAGAACTTCGAGCCATCCAAGGATCCGTTGAAGATAGATCCATTTTTCTCTTTTCCAGTAGGTTTATCCAAGGAACTTAAGGTAGTAATGATGTTCATAACATCATTCGATTCATACATATAAAGCTATCTTATTCGAAGGTTTAAACTTGTAATCACTAGAACATAGTTTAGTTAATTCTAAACTTGTTCGCAAACAAAAGTTAATCCTTCTAACTTGACTTTTAAAATCAACTAAACACATGTTCTATATCTATATGATATGCTAACTTAATAATTTAAAACCTGGAAACACGAAAAACACCGTAAAATCGGATTTACGCCGTCGTAGTAACACCGCGGGCTGTTTTGGGTTAGTTAATTAAAAACTATGATAAACTTTGATTTAAAAGTTGTTATTCTGAGAAAATGATTTTTATTATGAACATGAAACTATATCTAAAAATTATGGTTAAACTCAAAGTGAAAGTATGTTTTCTAAAATGGTCATCTAGACGTCGTTCTTTCGACTGAAATGACTACCTTTACAAAAATGACTTGTAACTTATTTTTCTGACTATAAACCTATACTTTTTCTGTTTAGATTCATAAAATAGAGTTCAATATGAAACCATAGCAATTTGATTCACTCAAAACGGATTTAAAATGAAGAAGTTATGGGTAAAACAAGATTGGATAATTTTTCTCATTTTAGCTACGTGAAAATTGGTAACAAATCTATTCCAACCATAACTTAATCAACTTGTATTGTATATTATGTAATCTTGAGATACCATAGACACGTATACAATGTTTCGACCTATCATGTCGACACATCTATATATATTTCGGAACAACCATAGACACTCTATATGTGAATGTTGGAGTTAGCTATACAGGGTTGAGGTTGATTCCAAAATATATATAGTTTGAGTTGTGATCAATACTGAGATACGTATACACTGGGTCGTGGATTGATTCAAGATAATATTTATCGATTTATTTCTGTACATCTAACTGTGGACAACTAGTTGTAGGTTACTAACGAGGACAGCTGACTTAATAAACTTAAAACATCAAAATATATTAAAAGTGTTGTAAATATATTTTGAACATACTTTGATATATATGTATATATTGTTATAGGTTCGTGAATCAACCAGTGGCCAAGTCTTACTTCCCGACGAAGTAAAAATCTGTGAAAGTGAGTTATAGTCCCACTTTTAAAATCTAATATTTTTGGGATGAGAATACATGCAGGTTTTATAAATGCTTTACAAAATAGACACAAGTACGTGAAACTACATTCTATGGTTGAATTATCGAAATCGAATATGCCCTTTTTTATTAAGTCTGGTAATCTAAGAATTAGGGAACAGACACCCTAATTGACGCGAATCCTAAAGATAGATCTATTGGGCCTAACAAACCCCATCCAAAGAACCGGATGCTTTAGTACTTCGAAATTTATATCATATCCGAAGGGTGTCCCGGAATGATGGGGATATTCTTATATATATGCATCTTGTTAATGTCGGTTACCAGGTGTTCACCATATGAATGATTTTTATCTCTATGTATGGGATGTGTATTGAAATATGAAATCTTGTGGTCTATTGTTACGATTTGATATATATAGGTTAAACCTATAACTCACCAACATTTTTGTTGACGTTTTAAGCATGTTTATTCTCAGGTGATTATTAAGAGCTTCCGCTGTCGCATACTTAAATAAGGACGAGAATTGGAGTCCATGCTTGTATGATATTGTGTAAAAACTGCATTCAAGAAACTTATTTTGTTGTAACATATTTGTATTGTAAACCATTATGTAATGGTCGTGTGTAAACAGGATATTTTAGATTATCATTATTTGATAATCTACGTAAAGCTTTTTAAACCTTTATTGATGAAATAAAGGTTATGGTTTGTTTTAAAATGAATGCAGTCTTTGAAAAACGTCTCATATAGAGGTCAAAACCTCGCAACGAAATCAATTAATATGGAACGTTTTTAATCAATAAGAACGGGACATTTCATGTTACTCCCGATAGGCCTATCCCCAATAATTAAGAATGCCGCAGCAATTAAAAATATCACTGTAGGGACTTAGTCGGACATAGCCGGGTATAGCATAGTTTAACAGTTGGTACTGATATTTAGACTAGACTTTCAAGTTTACTCCGTACAAGTTATTGTTTATACTTGTCGGTTGGGGACTTGCTGATCATAGCCCAACATATCACAGTTTAATAGTTGTTACTGATATTTAGACTAGACTTTCAAGTTTGCCCCGTACAAGTTATCGTTTATACTTGTTGGTTGGGGACTTGCTGGTTATAGCCCAACATATCACAGTTTAATATTTGATACGTGTAAAACAGTTATAAAAGTTGCGCATGTATTCTTAGCCCAAAAATATATAAAAAGGGAGCAGATGAACTCACGAAAAATCAGTTTTAGTATTTGTATTCATTTCATAAAAACAGTTATAAAAGTAGCGCATGTATTCTCAGCCCAAAAATATAGATAAAAAGGGAACTATGAAAAACTCACATTAAATAGCAGTTGAAGTATTCCACGCAAGAAGGAAAGTAAAGCAAGTAAGTGATCTGGATATCAACCTTGAGGTATAACGTTTGATTAGGTAATGTCTAACTTGACATAAAGTATGTTTATTAATATAGCAACTATATTGACAGTGACGGTTTTTCGAGAAAAGTTCCTATTTCTCAAAAGTTTCTATTTTTGGAAACCTACTATTTATGAAAAACTTCCACTTATAGTAAGCTTCTAGTTTAAGAATGTTCGGGTTATAATTCTTAACAAAGATGTTGTACAATCTCGCCCAAACTTCGTCGCTAACATGCAAGTCACTCGAATGATCTATTGTTACCGAGCGGCCCAGGATCTCTTGACCAGAATCTAAGTCTTGGCATTCGAGATCCACAAGCGTCCCATAATGGTAACAAGAATTACCCTAGGCCACAAGTAGCGGTGATGTTTGTAGTCTTTGTACTCTATCTTTAATTATAACCTTCACGTTAGGTGCGTATATACATATATATTCATTAATTCGATTTTAATTATAACTCATATATATTAATTCATAAAAATACTTTTATAATTTTTAGTAACATATATTACTAATTATAACATGTTATTTATTTTAATTTTAATTGCATATAATTTATAACATTATTTACATGTTTCGGTAAAAAAATAATAATAAACCGAAGTAAATAGTAAAAAGTAAAAAGTAAAAAGTAAAAAGTAAAAAGTAAGAAAAGAATACTTACTAGTAGTAATTCTTCAAAGAGAGAATGAGAGAAATTTTGGTGTGAGTTTGAATGAGAAATGAGGGGTATTTATACTTGAAAAAATTAGGTAAAAAGAATAAAATAATTAAAAGAAAAAGAAATATTTTAATTTTTAATGGGATTTTAAAATTCAAAAGTATTAAATGTTAGGTCATGAGATAATGCACAAAATAAAATAATAAAAGTAGTTTTCCATTATAATTTTTAATTAAAAAGTAATTTATTTATTTATTTATTTATTTTATTAAAAAAATATTTATTTTAAGGATTTTTTTTTATATATATATTTTTAAAATAAACAAATTGATTTACTACTTTTCCAAGAATATTTTTCAATATTTTTTTAATTCATAATAAAAATACTGATAATAAAGATATTAATTATTGATATCTTATTTAAAAAGGATATTAATAATAATAATATTAATATATCAAATTAATGCGTAATTATTTACAAATAATTGTTCGTGAATCGTCGGAATTAGTTGAGGTTAAATGAAATCATATAAAGATTTTTGTTTAAATTTTGCCGGAAATTTACGGGTTGTCACACGTTTCATGCCCGGCCACCAATAATCTTTCCTTAAATCAAGATACATTTTCGTCGACCCCAGATGAATAGAATACTTTGACTTATGTGCTTCATCGAGTAGCACTTGTCGGTATTCACCCATCTTAGGCACCCACACTCTTCCTTGAAAAGACAACAAACCACGCGAGCCCATAGTAATGAACTCCGATTGTCCCACAATTCGCTCCGCATGCTTGTTGTGAACGTAAGCCTCTATTTGAATTACACCGAGTTTTTCAAGAAAATCGTTAGTAATAATCATACGTAACAATCCCAATCGTAACGCCGGGTGATGACTCTTTCGACTTAACGCATCCGTGATCACATTTGCCTTGCTCGGATGATAAAGTATTTCACAATCATAATCTTTCACCACATCTATCCACCTACGTTGACGATAATTCAAATCTCGTTGATTAAAGAGATGTTTCAAACTCTTATGATCCGAATAAATCGTACTCTTGACACCATACAATTAGTGGCGCCAAATTTTCAACGCATGTACCACCGCCGCCAACTCAAGATCATGAGTCGGATATCTCGTTTCGTGTTCCTTTAATTGTCGAGAGGCATAAGCGATGACTTTACCTCTTTGCATTAGAACACACTCGAGCCCATTTAACGAAGCATCACAATAGACCGTCATGTCTTCCACTCCTTCCGGCAACACTAACACCGGAGCTTGACACAACTTCTCTTTTAACAGTTTAAAAGCAATTTCTTGCTCATTCTCCCAATTAAACCTCGCGTTCTTCCTCGTTAATTTCGTCAACGAAGAAGCGATCTTAGAAAAGTCTTGGATAAACCGACGATAATAACCGGCCAATCCGAGAAAACTTCGGATTTCCGTAGGCTTAGTCGGTTGTCTCCAACTCTTCACCGTCTCTATCTTCCCTGGATCTACTTGAATACCGTCTTTGTTCACAATATGGCCAAGGAATTGAACCTCCCTTAGCCAAAATTCACATTCGGAGAATTTAGCATACAACTTCTCCCTTCGTAACGTCTTCAATACTTCCCGCAAATGACGTTCATGTTCGTTCATACTCTTTGAGTAGACTAGTATGTCCTCAATGAACACAATCACCGATTTGTCCAACATAGGTTGGTACACTCGGTTCATAAGATCCATGAATGCCGCCGGTGCATTCGTAAGACCAAAAGGCATAACTACAAACTCAAAATGACCATAACGCGTTCGAAAAGCCGTCTTCTCAATATCTTCCTCACGGACCCGCATTTGGTGATAGCCGGACCGTAGGTCAATCTTTGAGAAATATGTCGCACCTTGGAGTTGGTCAAACAAATCGTCAATCCGAGGCAATGGATAACGATTTTTGATTGTCACCTTATTTAACTCCCGATAATTGATGCACATCCGCATACTACCATCCTTCTTTTTCACGAATAAAATTGGAGCGCCCCACGGCGAAGCACTCGGTCGAATAAAACCCTTCTCAAGCAACTCTTGGGTTTGATTTAACAACTCTTGCATTTCCGTTGGTGCTAAACGATAAGGAGTTTTAGCAATGGGAGTAGCTCCCGGAACCAACTCAATGCGAAATTTAACTTGTCTTTCCGCCGGAACACCCGGTAACTCGTCCGGAAAAACGTCTTTGAATTCACTAACCACCGGAATTTCACGAATGGGTGGTGGCTCATCACGAGTATCAACAACATGGGCAAGAAGAGCCATGCCACCACTAACAAGAAAACGACGTGCCCGTGCAAAAGAACATATCGGCACAAGTCTTCTTCGTTTATCGCCGTGAATAATTAACTCTCCCCCACTTGGGGTCTTCACATGGATAAATTTCTCATGGCATGCAATATCGGCTCTATTTCGATCGAGCCAATCCATACCAACAACGACATCAAAGTCGCCCAAAGTCATCGGGATAAGATCAATTTTAAAGTTCTCGGCACCAAATACAACATCATAATTTTTACACACATCAACCACTAGCACCGTCTTGCCGTCTGCTATTTTGACTTCTACCGGACGACTTAACTTAGCTAACTGTCTATCAAGTTTAGGCACAAATTTTGGAGACACAAACGACAAATTTGCACCGCTATAAAAAAGAATCCTTGCCGGTTTAGAATTAACCAAGAAAGTACCTGAGACAACTTCATTGGATTGCTTGGCTTCTTCATTAGTCATCAAATAGTTTTGCCCTCGAGCCGTACCCGCCGCCTTCTCTAGCCTTTTAACATTATCGTTGTTCAAATCGAGACACTCTGACTTTCGGTGCCCTTCTTTGTTGCAATTAAAACAAGTGAGCTTGTTTGTTGAAGATGGCTTCGGATAATCTCGAGCCATATGTCCACGTACCCCACAATTGTAGCAAGTAGGGACAAAGTTCCCAAAACCACCGGTAGCGCCCTTCTTCACACTATTGACACTTTCAGAACCCTTCTTGTTCTTGTTCTTCTTGTTTGAAAAGTTAGAATGACTAGAACCTTCAAACTTTCTTTTGGAAAAAACGAAATCACTCTTTCTTGGAACCACCGGCTCAAAACCCCGAGCCAATTCAAATAACTCCTCAAAAGACTTAGCCATACCCCGACTAATCTTACCCTTGAACTCATCATTCAAAGTGCGGTAGAAATCCTTCATTAGCTTGTGATCATCACCCACATATTCCAGGCAAAAACGGGTCTTTACCAAGAAGGTAGACTTGAGAGTAACCAAGTCCATTGACCCTTGTTGCAAATTGTACAACTCGTCCCGGATTCTATCAAGATCGGAAGAAGTTCGGTATTCTTGGAAAAATTCCTTCTTAAACTCATCCCATGTCAAGCTCATGCATTGCTCTTCACCATATAAATTGATTTTATCGTCCCACCACAATTTTCCTTCTTCACGTAACATGCTAGACCCATACCCCGTCTTCTTCTCGGGAGGACACTCCGCGGTACAGAACGCCCCCTCGATATCGGAAATCCAACAAGTGCTTTTCCATGGATCCCTCACCCCATTAAACATCGGAGGTTGAGTATCCTTGAAGTTTTTGTAGTGGAAGTCCCGCCTTCCTTCACCTCCTTCACCACGAGGATAAATGTTTCTAGCGTCAAGAGCCTCATCGACAGTGGCCTTCATTCGTTCATTAATTAAGTCGGTTATCTGCTCGTCAACCGATTCCTTGAAAACTTTTCTCACGCTAACAAGAAAATCCTCCTTGTAGTTCTTCAAGATGGCCTCAACTTTGGCCGTGAATTCGGGGTCCTCGCTTGTACCACAGATATCATTATCGTGTCCGTTTCTCGTCTTCATTCTATAAAATGGAAAAGGTTAAACCATGAACGAAAGGCATAACACGTAAGTATATACATGCGCACCACACTACTCCATCTTGCTCAACAATCATCGTACATTACTCGTTTGACACGATTTGCACCCGTAACAATGGTAGCTAATCGTTGTTACTTGAGCACGTCACATTAACTTGCTAGTACAACGTCCGTCTTGCTTGATGATTGATAAACACAACACAAAACAATTAGCACAAGGTTAGTTCACATAAACCAAAGCACTAACAAATTCCGATTAGACCCAAAGTCCTACAAGTCCCGCATAAAGCGCTCACACAATAAAGTCTAAGTCTAGGCACCTATCTTGAGTCGCCTAAATCCCTTAGACCATGCTCTGATACCACTTGAAACAACCCAACCCGTATTCCATACGATACTTTTTTTTTAAAAAATAATACACATTTACGCGCCAATTAAATATGTAAGCCATTCCACAAGTTCCATTTAAACGTACAACAATTTAAATGTTTACAAAAGGCTCGAAGGCCATTAATTAAGTTTAATACAAGTTTGACCCACTACAAATGATAGTTTATAATCCAAATGACACTCGAGCATGGTTTGGGGCTAAATTACCCAAAATGTTAGGCCAACTTCAAAAGCTAACCTAAAAGCACCCCCTGTCAAAATAAGTGGGAGACAACTAATCCAACCGTATGCCCTTACCCTTGTCCAAGCCGGAACCTATAAAATGGTAAACAACGAGAGGGTAAGCAAGGCTTAGTGTGATGACCCGGAAATTTCGACTAAATTTAAACTTAATCTTAAATGATTAATGATTTTGACACGATAAGCAAAGCCTATAAAGTTGAATCTCAAAATTTTGAACTATTCAATTACCCTTCGATTGTTCTCAATGATTCGCGAACAATTATATGTAAATAGATACATATGCTATAACTTGAAAACGTAACAAAGTTTTAATTGCATGATACCGTACATTAAACTTATTGGTTTATATATCTATTTGAATATATATGATTTCAAGTTATTTAGTAAAATATAGTAACATTCGATTATTGATTCAATTGATATTTAGATAAGTTAACTAAAACATTTAAGATGAACCAGTAAAACACTAATTTGCTACAGTATTTTCAAATTGCTACAGTACCTAAAATGCTACAGTGTTTTCGAAAATCACTATTTGCTACAGTAAAAATTGACTTTGCTACAGTAACTTTGCTACAGTAAAACACTATTTTAAAATGTATTTTTAACAAATAACGAGACGATGATTTATAGAAGTAAATGACCAAAATACTCGAAAGCTTAAGATATACTATGAGTGGTATAGTTTATGGATAACTTAAGGCTATATTTTGACAAAGGTACGTGTCACGAAACGTAAAATGCAAGTTTTCTCAGCGTACGAAAGGACATTCGAAAAATCGGAACCGGGACATAAGTCGAGTGATGACGTACGACTTATCGGAACAAAAATTACAAGTCAACTATGCACGTGAATTTAATATAATATATAATTAATTATTTAAATTATATATATTATATTAATATTTAATTATGTCGACGAGCTAAATTACAAAACAAATGTGAGCTGGCAGAAGCAGCCATGCGATCGCATGGCATATAGGCACAGAACCCATGCGATCGCATGGGGTCTGAATTCAGGAGACACCTATAAAAGCTCGAGTGGTTCCATTCTTTTTTTTTCATTTTATTTTTACTCCGTATTATTATTATAATTTATATTATTATTATTATTATTATTATTATTATTATTATTATTATTGTTATTATTATTATTATTATTATTATTATTATTATTATTATTATTATTATTATTAAGATTAATATTATTATTAATCTTATTATTATTAGTAGTATTTGTATTATTAGTATTACACATAAAATACTACGACGAGGTAATGTCCAAATGATTTCAAAATATGTTTTCGAGCGGGAAAGAGCTAAGGAAAATATGGGTTATTGCCAAGGAAATTATGGGTAATGTTCGGGGGTATTTTTGTGAATCAAACCTCGTGTTTATCATCTTCGATGCCTCTACGTGCTTTCCTGCAATATTGTATATCAATATTAAACTGTGAGTTTCATATGATCCCTTTTACTCAATATATTTTTGGGCTGAGAAAACATGCGACTGTTTATAAATACTGAAAATACAATATTTATATGCGTGAGTTTCATTGATCCCTTTTTAATTGCTTTTGCAATATATATTTTTGGGCTGAGAATACATGCACTTTATTTTAAACGCAATGGATACAAGTACATACTAAATTCTACACTGAGTTTGAACCGAAAATCCCTTAGCTTTGGTAACTGTTAACTGCCAGTTATAAGAACTGGTGGGCGCGAGTAGTAGTATATGGATCCATAGGGCTTGATATCCCCGTCCGAGCTAGAGCACTAGCCTTTTAACTGACGTATGCTATTTGAGAAGCGTACACGTTGGTTTGCGTGTATTATTAAGATGATTATACAAAGGGTACAAATTATATAAACGTTAAAGTTTAGTTACCAGGGTGCTCAACTTTGTAGAACCGATAGATAAACGTTTCGGATGAAACAACTGAAATCTTGTGGTCCACCTTTTATTTAAAACATATTGATAAACGTTTTGAATGAAACAACTGAACTTTTGCAATCCACATTGATATACGGATTATGTGTAATATTAAAACTATGAACTCACCAACCTTTGTGTTGACACTTGAAGCATGTTTATTCTCAGGTTTCTAGAAGTCTTCCGCTATTTGCTTATACGTGATACAAGATATGTGCTTGGAGTCATACATGCTATATACAAGAAACTTGCATTCACCATGTACCTTATTTTGACTGTATTGTCAACAGATGTATTATTGTAAACCATTTAAATGGTGATTATCTATACGTAGGAATCATCAGATGTTAAAAACTTGGAATTTATATATTCATTTATGAAATACCTTTACAAACGAATGCAATGTTACAAAACGTATCACATAGAGGTCAAAACCTCGCAATGAAATCGATGAATGACGTGTTCGTCCATATGGATTTGGAGCGATCGTCACACTTAGTGAGTGCAACAATTATACATACATATATATAATTTACTTACATGCAAACACTTACCAAATCCGCATACATACTAGTTACATAATTAGCATACCTTTCACATGTATAATGCTGATTACCACGATAACAAGGCTAGTATAACAATAGCATATAACACAACAATACAATATGCTAAAACACAAGTATAACGATGATGTTCACAACATCCATAGTACTCAAGATCTCAAGGCTAGTCCAACGAATCATATCGTCAACATCGAACTTAAATCCCACTCGCCTATATTAATGTGGTATCGTCAACACCGAACTTTAAACCCACATATGAGTTATCATCAACAACGAACTTTAAACCCTCATCAACGTCACTACAATAATAGTATGGCATCGTCAACATCGAACTTTAATTCCATACGTATGAGGTATCGTCCACAACGAACTTTAAACCCTCATCAACAACATAATATACTCTAGGGTATGGTATCGTCAACATCGAACTTTAACCCATACCCCGCAAGTAAATAAATTATATACATGCATATATAGTTATTCCACTCACCTTAACACCTAGGTGGTGATTTAAATGCTTCCGTATACTTCGAGCAAAGTACCTAGTACATAGGTACACATTCAATACACAACTAATGGCATTTACCACATTACTTACACTTTGAGTATTTAATGACCCATTAGCATTTATTAGCTCACTTACACCCAAAACCGCCCATAAATGGCCGAGACTCGACTTTAATTACTAAGGCTAGTGAATTAAAGTCTACTAACTTCAATTAACACAACTTAGGGTAATCCATACCCATTTCATCTAATTAGGTCAACTAGTACATTTTGACCCATTTTATATTACTTAGACTCACAATCAAGTCAAACTTACCCATTAACACTTCTTTCATTAATCTAAAAGTGCATTAGTGACTAACAACGCCATTTGACACTTACAACCTCAAATCACAAGGCCAAAACCCTAGATTGTGGCTATTAGGGTTTCATTACAACAACATAACCCAAATTCACCCATTTTACCCTCAAATGGGTCATACAAGTCTCTAGTAATCAAAACCCTAGCCATTAACCAATTAAAACTTAAAACATAAAGTTAGAACTTACCAAGACTATCCTCTTGTAGCTAGTAACAAGGAGAACAACTTTAATTCTTGCTCCTAGGTTTGATTCACAAATCTCCAACTCCAAATCTTAAGTTTAATCTAAATGGGTTTTGAGTTTTGGGAGAGAAAATGGAAAGAAAAGAGAAAAGGAAATGCAATAAATGGATAAGTGGCTGTGATTTAATGCTCCAATCTGATCTACACGTAAAAAGACCAAATTACCCCTAAAACCCTTTTAAAATTGAGTAGAAATCGGAGTCAGACCAGCAAAGATGCCGCGGCGCGGCCCATTTGTCGCGGCGCGACGTATCGAAGGAAAAACGACCCCTGTTAACCTGCTTTCTGATCTGGAATTGCTTTATGTGTCGCGGCGCGGTCCCGCCCGTCGCGGTGCGGCATTTACCTAGGCCTGGTCACTTTGACAAATTAACACAAATCGATGGTTCAAACAACTAGCACACCTCATTCACTCTTCCTATGCACGACTAAGCTTCAACCTTAAGTCTCACAAGACTCAGTTCCATCGCGACACATACATATACATGCTCACGCACGCATTCTCAAATATATATATACATATATATATATATACACACACACACATATATGCACTAACTCTTAAACTAACACTTTGGCGCATTTAATCACATAAACGAACAAGTTATAATCGTGCTAATAATTAAGTTTGTACCTTTAAACGCGCACGGGAAAATGGGGTGTTACAACTCTCCCCCACTTAAATCGGAGCGCGTCCTCGCGATCCAAGCCGCATGACAAGAGGGAAGATAAACCAACACAAACTCTTCGGGCTCCCAAGTAAACTCGGAACCCTTACTACGATGCCATTGAAATTTAAAAGTCCTAACCTCTTTATGTCTCAACCTTTTGACCTTCTCATCAAGTATGGCAATCGGTTCCTCGATATACTCTAACTTATTATTTAGCTCAATCTCGTCTAATGGCACCCAATATGAATCATCCGCAAGACACTTACGGAGATGAGAAACATGAAATGTATTATGGATCCCCGCAAGCTCTTTAGGTAATTCCAAACGATATGCGACTTCACCAACACGAGCTAAAACTTTAAATGGTCCAATAAACCGAGGAGCTAACTTTCCTCGTTTTCGAAATCGAATAATACCCTTCCATGGCGAAACCTTAAGCATCACCATGTCACCTTCTTGAAATTCGATCGTTCGTCTACGCTTGTCGGCATACGACTTTTGCCTATCTTGAGCCTTTTTCAAATGTTCTCGAATCATATCAATTTTGCTATTCGTCTCTAAGACCAAATCGGTACTCCCGATTTTCTTTTGTCCTACTTCACCCCAACAAATCGGGGTTCGACACCTACGCCCATAAAGCATCTCATAAGGTGGCATCCCAATACTAGTATGATAACTATTATTGTACGAGAATTCCACCAAAGGTAAGTGCTCATCCCAACTACCACCAAAATCGATAATACATGCCCGTAACATATCCTCCAATGTTTGATTCGTACGTTCAGTTTGACCGTCCGTTTGAGGATGATACGTAGTGGTCAACTTCAATTGCGTACCCATATCTTCATGAAACTTTTCTCAAAACCGAGATGTAAAGCGAGTATCTCGATCCGAAATAATAGATATAAGAACACCGTGTCGAGAGATGACTTCCTTGATAAACAACTTAGCCATGGTCTCCGACAATATCGCTTCCTTAATGTGTAAGACCCAAATATTTATTGTACATAATGTATTTAAGGTATACTATGTGTGTATGGAGTGTGCACAACATGTAGGTGTTGCTTGCTCGACCGTCGAAGGAAAACTGGACGTTGTTTGAGGTACAAGGTGTGTACGTACCTTTTCAACCCCAAATAAAGTTTGTGTTGATGTTTCAAAGCCTTACCATTGGAAAGAAGATCTTATTACGTTTCCAACGATATTTGATTCATCGAAAACGGAGCTACGGACAAAAAGTTATGGCCAAAACAAGTTTCTGAAATCTGACCTGCAGAGTGGAGCGGCGCTCCACATTGTGGCGCGGCGCGCCGAATGGGTCAGAAGCAATTTTCAGCCTTTTTAAAGGCTTTAAATGAAGGGTACTTTGGTCTTTTCACTTGGGGTCGGTTTAGGGTCATCAAAACTGATCCTTTGATCAGTTTGGATCAAATTCTCACCAACCAAAACACTCTCAACCATTTTTAGAGAGAGAGTAAGGGTTTAGAGAGAGAGGGCTTGATTTGGGGAAGAAGGAGTCGATTTCTCACCAAAGCTCGGGTTCTAAAGTTGTTCCTTTCGTTCTTGGCTACGCGGTGATAGTATTGGTAAGCTCAAACTCCGAGTTTCAATTATTTGATTTGATATTCAAGTTAGGGTTTGAGTAAATTTGTTGTGAAACCCTTTTAGGTGATGAAATGGGTTTAGTGATGCTAGTAATCGGGTTTGTTGTTAATTGTTGGTGGATTTCGGGTTGGTGAACTATTTGGCCATGTTTAGAACTTGAAATTTAGTTTAATCACTTAAGTTAGTGATTATGGAAGTATTGGAACCCATTTAGGGTTATTTGGTTGACTAACTTTGACTTTGGGTCAAATTAGGGTTTCGTGGTGATTATGACCCAATTGGCGATTTAATGAAGTTTATAAACTTAAAATGGATTAAGTTGAAGTATAAAACCGAGTTAAATGTGTTTTGGTGTCAAAACTTGCAAAGAATGAGATTTTGACCTTTATGGGTCAAAATTAGGGTTTAAGTGTCAAAATGGGTATGACACGTGTTTAACACTTGAGTTCGGGTTTAATTGGCATATTAGGACCATTCTCACTTGTGTTAGTGACTATTGGTTAGTTTGGGCACGGTTTGTGCTTGGAAGTGCATTTGGGTCGAAATTGAACTTAGTGACGAATTGGGTTGATTTGTAAATCCACTCTAAGTGTATTATTGTAATTGTGGTAATGGAATAGGTACTTTCCATTGGCGAGTTGCGGATTACTTGGAAGCATTCTTCAAGACTTCAAGGTGAGTGGAATATCTATATATGTATGTATATGATTTATGTGCCCGTGGAAATGGTGTCACATAGCCGTTTGGTGACCATAGTTGTGGGATATAGCCGTTTGGTGACCATAGTTGTGAGATATAGACGTTTTGTCCACATTGATAGTTGCCCGTAGTAATGATGTCACATAGCCGTTTTTGTGACCGTAGTGGTGGGACATAGCCGTTCTTGTCCATAATGATTATTGTGAGTGGAATATCTATATATGTATGTATATGATTTATGTGCCCGTGGAAATGGTGTCACATAGCCGTTTGGTGACCATAGTTGTGGGATATAGCCGTTTGGTGACCATAGTTATGAGATATAGACGTTTTGTCCACATTGATAGTTGCCCGTAGTAATGATGTCACATAGCCGTTTTTGTGACCGTAGTGGTGGGACATAGCCGTTCTTGTCCATAATGATTATTGTGAGTGGAATATGTATATATGTATGTATATGATTTATGTACCGTGTTGATGGTGTCACATAGCCGTTTTGTGACCAAGGTTGTGGGACTTAGCCGTATTAGTCCATGTTTTGTACTAAGGCACATAGCCGTGTTTGTGCATTTAGTGGCAAGTAATAGCCGTGTTTTACTCCCACGTTGTTATTTGAGTTACCCGTACACATAGCCGTGTTGGTGTACGAAAGCGTGAGTAATAGCCGTGTTCTACTCACATTGAGCAAGTGATGCCATAGCCGTTTTTGGAACACTTGAGGGGTGATGCCATAGCCGTTTTTGGAACACCTCGGGGGGTTAGCATGCCATAGCCGTTTTTGGAAGCTAACGAATGTTATGAACATCGATGACTTGATTCGCGAAGTCGTTCCCCTAGCGAAGAGATTGGTTAACCATGAATTGTAATTGTTGATGCTAGCATTTAATTTGATTTATTATTTATATTTATTTATGCTAATGATGTTGCTAGTTGTACGGTTTGACGTTACTAGCTATTGATTGCTTATGAGGTTGCTAGTTATACGATTTGATGATACTAGCGTTTGGTACGATGAGGTAAGTGATTTATGTGTATTTATGTGATGTCGTGGATGCGAGTAGGTAAGTTGTATATGCATGTATATATTTATTCTACTCACTAAGTATTAGCTTACCCTCTCGTTGTTGACTCTTTTTATAGATTGCATGCGGATTGGTGGCTTGGGTAAGCGCGAGGCTAGAAGACTTGCATAGTTTGCTTTAGAGACTTGCTTTTGGATTGTTTAGGATTGGGTAGCGTATCCCCAATCGCCATGCTCGGCTTCGTTTTGTATTAAAAGTCTTATGGTCAAATATTGCATTTTGGTACTCAAGGGGTAATTTGGGTCGATGTGGGACCCGCTTCGTAAATTTGATTTTATTAATTAAACGTGCTAGTTTTTCATATATGAAGTCATGGTTAAAAGCGTTTTAGCTAAATGTGTCGGGAACTAGTCAAACATTTTCATTAAATTGACTTCCGGGGACAGCGGGCTGTCCAGGTGGTTTGGCGCGCCGCGCGGCCACCTGGCGCGCCGCGCAGATGGCCTGCACCAGAAAATTTTTTTTTTGTTTGAAATTTCGTCGTGTTTGGTCGGTTACGGTTTGGGTTGTTACAAGTGGTATCAGAGCATGGTCTAAGGGATTTAGGTGACTTGAGATAGGTGCCTAGACTTAGACTTTGTGTGTGCTTACTTTGTTGCGGGACTTGTAGGATTACGGGTCAGGAATAGGTTTAGTTAGTGCCTTGTTATAGGTTGACTAACGTTTGTATTAGTAATGCGGATATTATTAATATATTATTTGTGTTGTGAAAATAATTCTCGCGTATGTTTGTATCGCGTAGAATCTTGATGTGTTTGTTTATGTGATCGAGCGAGACGGTCGTTGTACTAACAAGTCGATGCGGCGTGCGTGCGTAATAAGAACTTGCAAACCTTATTACGGGTGCAAATCGCGTCAAACGAGTGATGTACGACGAGTGTTTAGCAAGATGGGACGGGTTGTGCGTGCGATTTTATACGTTCGTGATCTAATCGTTTTGCATTTTGAGATTGACGACGCGAAACGAGATCGAGGCTAATAACGTGGAGTTTAACGCTAGAGTTGCGGCCGCCGTTGCGGAGCAAATGAGAGCGTTTCGAGAAGAAATGGATAGGAAGTATTCCAAACTTCAAAGTAGTGGCGAAATGAAGCGTTATCTTAAGAGCTTCATGAGGACTAAACCACCGATGTACGACGGGAAACCGGATCCATTGGTAAGCACAACTTGGATTTCGGATGTCGAAGGGCGTTTTCGCACGATTGATTGCCCTCCCGAGAAGAAGACGAGGCTCGCAACTAGTTTGTTGCGGGGTAGGGCAAGGGATTGGTTGGATGGTAAGATTGATCTTGTTGGTGGTGAAACGTTTATGGTCTTATCGTGGGACGAGTTTAAGGAGGAATTCTTCGAGGAGTTCCGGACTTCGGCCGATTTGTGGGAATTGCGTAATGAGTTGCGAAACTTGCGACAAGGATCTATGGATTTGAGTACTCTCAAGACGACCTTTATGGCGAAGGCTCGTTTTTGTCCGGAGTATTTGGGAAGTGATCGTTTGTTAATGGGGGATTTCTATTGGACTTTGAATGACGACTTGAAAAGTAAAATTAGTCGTGGTCAAGCGAAATCGTTTTCGGAATTATTCGACTTGGCTAGGGGTTTCGAGTCGCATACACGATCGAAGAAGGGTGAACCTTCAAGGGAGATAAGGGTTGTTTCTTATGGTGCTCCGAGTAAGAGGACTAAGGGTCCGAGCGTGAGCACGGGTGGTACACGGACGGGTATATCGGATTCTAGTGCGCCTAGGTGTTACAATTGTGGCGTGAGGGGTCACAAATATTGGGAATGTTCGGTACCAAAGGGTGGTAGTATGGTGTGCATTAATTGCCAAAAAGAAGGACATCGTAAGTCGGAACGTCCCAAGTTAGCGGGGACGGGTGCGGCGAGGAGACGTTAAGGCACGTTTCATCTTAATAAATATGTCTTTTGATTGTTTATCGAGTGCCGTTTGGAAGTGAGTTGTTAAATGCCTTGGTTTGTGCATATTGTTGTTATGGGTGACGTTCCTAATGGAAGTACCCTATGGTGACGTTTTAATTGATTGGTGAAGGGCGTAAGACTTGGTGCAACCAAGCATTCCTTATTGTTTGGGAAATGTTTCTACCAAGCCACGGAAATGGTTTTGGTGTCCGATTGTTAAGCGCGTGTTCGCTTTTATGTTGAAGTGATGAACCATGAGGTTCGCCGGGTGATTGGAACCCTTGAGATCGAGTGTTTGAAATCTCGATGTATGTCGGTAATGGAGTCATTATGACGCGACATTAGGTGCCTCTTTTATACCTACTAGCGTGGTGTTCGACTCCGACTAGGTTATGGTTGTGGTTGCATTGTACTTAGGGTACCGGAGTAAAACCCTTAGATACATGAGTGACTAGGTGGAATTTGACAAACTAATGAAATTGGATGATTGCGAGGGTATAGTTTGGGTATTTGTGGTACACTTTTCGTTCGAAGTGTTTAAGGATTGGTCAAGTCCTTCGTGTGCTCAAGGTTTGGAGCAAGGTATGGTAACGGGTCGTGTGAACCCAATTGTTTGTAAAGTCTACCTTTGGTAGCATTGTACGGTTGTACGAGTTGTGGATATGGAACGTAGTTCCAAGTGAGGGAGTGGCACTCCCGCACGAGGAGGTTTTAGTGTGAGATTTCGGATGATGCTTTTGTTAGATCCGGAAATTTGGTCGAGACCTAGTTTTGGTCAATTGGTGGTAGAGTACAATTTTTGGCTCATTGGTACTTATGATATTGGATTTGTAAATTACCACCGAGGTGGTAAGTTTGGTGAATCTCGTCGAGAGATAATGGACGTGTTTTGGCGAGCAAGGTGAAATCCCTCGGTTAAGGGATGTGCGTATCGGATTCTCTTCTAGAGAAATATTGTTTTGTGCCTATGTTTGATATAGGTGGTTCTTGCTCGATAGTGTGGACGGTTAGCGGTATCCGTTAGGGTTCACTATAGTGTAGCGGAGCGCGATGTTGCACTACTCGTAGTGTGAGGTATTGTTATAGTGGTGAAGCATGACTTTCGGGGTCCGCTGACTTCATCATGAGGTATTGTTATATCGGTGAAGCATGACTTTCGGGTCCGCTGACTTCATCCGGTGTTGAGTGATCTATCAGTTGTTTTATACTCCGATGGTGGGATAGTGAGGACCGTATTGTGTGATTACTGATGCGATAGCCGTATTTCGCTCACATGTCGTTACGGGCGTGACAATGGTCGATTTTGTACGCCTAGGGTTTTAAGTTGTTATAGTCGATTGGACGCTAGCGGTTCAAGTCGTTCGCTTATGATGTTACGGTAGTTGCGTATTGGTTGTATTATGCGCTACAAGGGATGTTTAGTGATTGGTGTTATCCGTAAGGATTCGTTTGGTTCGGTCTTCATTGTTTCGGGTTGTTGACCTTAGGTTGAGACTTGGTTGCTTTAGCACGGTACTTGGTAATGGTACGCTAGAGGAGTGATATCTCGGTTAGAGATGGGATGAGTTTCCCGACGCGAGGGAATGAGTATGGTTTTAGTGCTCGGATTGTGGATTTGAGAAAAATCGTGGATGACGATTTAGTTGTGGAAGGCGATTCGTCGGGAAGAATTGCTTAGGAAAGTCGGATTGGGACTTATGTTGAGGACCGTGGAGTGTGGTCCGTTTGGTTAAGTGACGAGGATCACGAGGACGTGATCGATTCTAAGTGGGGGAGAGTTGTAAGACCCAAATATTTATTGTACATAATGTATTTAAGGTATACTATGTGTGTATGGAGTGTGCACAACATGTAGGTGTTGCTTGCTCGACCGTCGAAGGAAAACTGGACGTTGTTTGAGGTACAAGGTGTGTACGTACCTTTTCAACCCCAAATAAAGTTTGTGTTGATGTTTCAAAGCCTTACCATTGGAAAGAAAATCTTATTACGTTTCCAACGATATTTGATTCATCGAAAACGGAGCTACGGACAAAAAGTTATGGCCAAAACAAGTTTCTGAAATCTGACCTGCAGAGTGGAGCGGCGCTCCACATTGTGGCGCGGCGCGCCGAATGGGTCAGAAGCAATTTTCAGCCTTTTTAAAGGCTTTAAATGAAGGGTACTTTGGTCTTTTCACTTGGGGTCGGTTTAGGGTCATCAAAACTGATCCTTTGATCAGTTTGGATCAAATTCTCACCAACCAAAACACTCTCAACCATTTTTAGAGAGAGAGTAAGGGTTTAGAGAGAGAGGGCTTGATTTGGGGAAGAAGGAGTCGATTTCTCACCAAAGCTCGGGTTCTAAAGTTGTTCCTTTCGTTCTTGGCTACGCGGTGATAGTATTGGTAAGCTCAAACTCCGAGTTTCAATTATTTGATTTGATATTCAAGTTAGGGTTTGAGTAAATTTGTTGTGAAACCCTTTTAGGTGATGAAATGGGTTTAGTGATGCTAGTAATCGGGTTTGTTGTTAATTGTTGGTGGATTTCGGGTTGGTGAACTATTTGGCCATGTTTAGAACTTGAAATTTAGTTTAATCACTTAAGTTAGTGATTATGGAAGTATTGGAACCCATTTAGGGTTATTTGGTTGACTAACTTTGACTTTGGGTCAAATTAGGGTTTCGTGGTGATTATGACCCAATTGGCGATTTAATGAAGTTTATAAACTTAAAATGGATTAAGTTGAAGTATAAAACCGAGTTAAATGTGTTTTGGTGTCAAAACTTGTAAAGAATGAGATTTTGACCTTTATGGGTCAAAATTAGGGTTTAAGTGTCAAAATGGGTATGACACGTGTTTAACACTTGAGTTCGGGTTTAATTGGCATATTAGGACCATTCTCACTTGTGTTAGTGACTATTGGTTAGTTTGGGCACGGTTTGTGCTTGGAAGTGCATTTGGGTCGAAATTGAACTTAGTGACGAATTGGGTTGATTTGTAAATCCACTCTAAGTGTATTATTGTAATTGTGGTAATGGAATAGGTACTTTCCATTGGCGAGTTGCGGATTACTTGGAAGCATTCTTCAAGACTTCAAGGTGAGTGGAATATCTATATATGTATGTATATGATTTATGTGCCCGTGGAAATGGTGTCACATAGCCGTTTGGTGACCATAGTTGTGGGATATAGCCGTTTGGTGACCATAGTTGTGAGATATAGACGTTTTGTCCACATTGATAGTTGCCCGTAGTAATGATGTCACATAGCCGTTTTTGTGACCGTAGTGGTGGGACATAGCCGTTCTTGTCCATAATGATTATTGTGAGTGGAATATCTATATATGTATGTATATGATTTATGTGCCCGTGGAAATGGTGTCACATAGCCGTTTGGTGACCATAGTTGTGGGATATAGCCGTTTGGTGACCATAGTTGTGAGATATAGACGTTTTGTCCACATTGATAGTTGCCCGTAGTAATGATGTCACATAGCCGTTTTTGTGACCGTAGTGGTGGGACATAGCCGTTCTTGTCCATAATGATTATTGTGAGTGGAATATGTATATATGTATGTATATGATTTATGTACCGTGTTGATGGTGTCACATAGCCGTTTTGTGACCAAGGTTGTGGGACTTAGCCGTATTAGTCCATGTTTTGTACTAAGGCACATAGCCGTGTTTGTGCATTTAGTGGCAAGTAATAGCCGTGTTTTAATCCCACGTTGTTATTTGAGTTACCCGTACACATAGCCGTGTTGGTGTACGAAAGCGTGAGTAATAGCCGTGTTCTACTCACATTGAGCAAGTGATGCCATAGCCGTTTTTGGAACACTTGAGGGGTGATGCCATAGCCGTTTTTGGAACACCTCGGGGGGTTAGCATGCCATAGCCGTTTTTGGAAGCTAACGAATGTTATGAACATCGATGACTTGATTCGCGAAGTCGTTCCCCTAGCGAAGAGATTGGTTAACCATGAATTGTAATTGTTGATGCTAGCATTTAATTTGATTTATTATTTATATTTATTTATGCTAATGATGTTGCTAGTTGTACGGTTTGACGTTACTAGCTATTGATTGCTTATGAGGTTGCTAGTTATACGATTTGATGATACTAGCGTTTGGTACGATGAGGTAAGTGATTTATGTGTATTTATGTGATGTCGTGGATGCGAGTAGGTAAGTTGTATATGCATGTATATATTTATTCTACTCACTAAGTATTAGCTTACCCTCTCGTTGTTGACTCTTTTTATAGATTGCATGCGGATTGGTGGCTCGGGTAAGCGCGAGGCTAGAAGACTTGCATAGTTTGCTTTAGAGACTTGCTTTTGGATTGTTTAGGATTGGGTAGCGTATCCCCAATCGCCATGCTCGGCTTCGTTTTGTATTAAAAGTCTTATGGTCAAATATTGCATTTTGGTACTCAAGGGGTAATTTGGGTCGATGTGGGACCCGCTTCGTAAATTTGATTTTATTAATTAAACGTGCTAGTTTTTCATATATGAAGTCATGGTTAAAAGCGTTTTAGCTAAATGTGTCGGGAACTAGTCAAACATTTTCATTAAATTGACTTCCGGGGACAGCGGGCTGTCCAGGTGGTTTGGCGCGCCGCGCGGCCACCTGGCGCGCCGCGCAGATGGCCTGCACCAGAAAATTTTTTTTTTGTTTGAAATTTCGTCGTGTTTGGTCGGTTACGGTTTGGGTTGTTACATAATGGGAAGAAACAAAGCACTCTTCGTCAGTCGATCAACTATAACCCAAATCGAATCAAACTGGGTTCTCGCCGTTTTAGGTAACTTTGTGATGAAATCCATGGTAATGTTCTCCCATTTCCATTTCGGGATTTCCAACGGTTGTAACTTACCATACGGCTTTTGGTGCTCGGCCTTAACTTGCAAACACGTGATGCATTGCTCAACATACTTCACAACATCACGTTTCATGCCCGGCCACCAATAATCTTTCCTTAAATCAAGATACATTTTCGTCGCGCCCGGATGAATGGAATACTTTGACTTATGTGCTTCATCGAGTAGCACTTGTTGGTATTCACCCATCTTAGGCACCCACACTCTTCCTTGAAAAGACAACAAACCACGCGAGCCCATAGTAATGAACTCCGATTGTCCCACAATTCTCTCCGCATGCTTGTTGTGAATGTAAGCCTCTATTTGAATCACACCGAGTTTTTCAATAAAATCGTTAGTAATAATCATACGTAACAATCCCAATCGTAACGCCGGGTGATGACTCTTTCGACTTAACGCATCCGCGACCACATTCGCCTTGCCCGGATGATAAAGTATTTCACAATCATAATCTTTCACCACATCCATCAACCTACGTGGACGATAATTCAAATCTCGTTGATTAAAGAGATGTTTCAAACTCTTATGATCCGAATAAATCGTACTCTTGACACCATACAAGTAGTGGCGCCAAATTTTCAATGCATGTACCACCGCCGCCAACTCAAGATCATGAGTCGGATATCTCGTTTCGTGTTTCTTTGATTGTCGAGAGGCATAAGCGATGACTTTACCTCTTTGCATTAGAACACACCCGAGCCCATTTAACGAAGCATCACAATAGACCGTCATGTCTTCCACTCCTTCCGGCAACACTAACACCGGAGCTTGACACAACTTTTCTTTTAACAGTTTAAAAGCAATTTCTTGCTCGTTCTCCCAATTAAACCTCTCATTCTTCCTCGTTAATTTCGTCAATGAAGAAGCGATCTTAGAAAAGTCTTGGATAAATCGACGATTATAACCGGCCAATCCGAGAAAACTTCGGATTTCCGTAGGCGTAGTCGGTTGTCTCCAACTCTTCACCGTCTCTATCTTCCCCGGATCTACTTGAATACCGTCTTTGTTCACAAAATGGCCAAGGAATTAAACCTCCCTTAGCCAAAATTCACATTCGAAGAATTTAGCATACAACTTATCCCTTCGTAACGTCTTCAATACTTCCCACAAATGATGTTCATGTTCGTTCATACTCTTTGAGTAGACTAGTATGTCGTCAATGAACACAATCACCGACTTGTCCAACATAGGTTGGCACACTCGGTTCATAAGATCCATGAATGCCGCCGGTGCATTCGTAAGACCAAAAGGCATAACTACAAACTCAAAATGCCCATAACACGTTCGAAAAGCCGTCTTCTCAATATCTTCCTCACGGACCCGCATTTGGTGATAGCCGGACCGTAGGTCAATCTTTGAGAAATATGTCGCACCTTGGAGTTGGTCAAACAAATCGTCAATCCGAGGCAATGGATAACGATTTTTGATTGTCACCTTATTTAACTCCCGATAATCGATGCACATCCGCATACTACCATCCTTCTTTTTCACGAATAAACCCGGAGCGCCCCACGGCGAAGAACTCGGTCGAATAAAACCCCTCTCAAGCAACTCTTGGGTTTGATTTAACAACTCTTGCATTTCCGTTGGTGCTAAACGATAAGGAGTTTTAGCAATGTGAGTAGCTCCCGGAACCAACTCAATGCGAAATTCAACTTGTCTTTCCGCCGGAACACCCGGTAACTCGTCTGGAAAAACGTATTCGAATTCACTAACCACCGGAATTTCACGAATGGGTGGTGGCTCATCACGAGTATCAACAACATTGGAAAGAAAAGCCATGCCACCACTAACAAGAAAACGAAGTGCCCGTGCAAAAGAACATATCGGCACAAGTCTTCTTCATTTATCGCCGTGAATAATTAACTCTCCCCCACTTGGACAGAGAACCCATTCGAGTAAAACCTATGAATATAATGATTCACAATAACCTTACTACTCAAATAAAGGAGGCGCAAGAAGGAGTTTTAAAAGAGGGAAATTTAAAGGATGAAATACCCAAAGGATCGGAGAAGCATCTTAATATTCAGGAAGACGAAACCCGGTATAGGGCTGAAAGGATTTGGGTACCAAAATTTGGAGATATGAGAGAAATGGTACTTAGAGAAGCTCATAAAACCAGATACTCAATACATCCTGGAACGGGGAAGATGTACAAGGATCTCAAGAAACATTTTTGGTGGCCGGGTAAGAAAGCCGATGTTGCTAAATATGTAGGAGACTATTTAACGTGTTCTAAGGTCAAAGCGGAGCATCAGAAACCATCAGGTCTACTTCAACAACCCGAAATCCTGGAATGGAAATGGGAAAACATTATCATGGATTTCATCACTAAATTGCCAAGGACTGCAAGAGGTTTTGATACTATTTGGGTAATAGTTGATCGTCTCACCAAATCAGCACACTTCCTACGAATAAGAGAAGATGACAAGATGGAGAAGTTAGCACGACTGTATTTGAAGGAAGTCGTCTCCAGACATGGAATACCAATCTCTATTATCTCTGATAGGGATGGCAGATTTATTTCAAGATTCTGGCAAACATTACAGCAAGCATTAGGAACTCGTCTAGACATGAGTACTGCCTATCATCTACAAACTGATGGGTAGAGCAAAAGGACGATACAAATGCTTGAAGACATGCTACGAGCATATGTTATTGATTTTGGAAACAGTTGGGATCGACACCGTCCGTTAGCAGAATTTTCCTATAACAACAGCTACCATTCAAGCATTGAGATGGCGCCGTTTGAAGCACTTTATGGTAGAAAGTGCAAGTCTCCAATTTGTTGGAGTGAAGTGGGGGATAGACAGATTACGGGTCCAGAGATAATACAAGAAACTACCGAGAAGATCATCCAAATTCAACAACGGTTGAAAACCGCCCAAAGTCGACAAAAGAGCTATGCTGACATTAAACGAAAAGATATAGAATTTGAAATTGGAGAGATGGTCATGCTTAAAGTTGCACCTTGGAAAGGCGTTGTTCGATTTGGTAAATGAGGGAAATTAAATCTAAGGTATATTGGACCATTCAAGATTATTGATCGTGTCGGACCAGTAGCTTACCGACTTGAGTTACCTCAATAACCCGTGGCTGTACATAACACTTTCCACGTCTCGAATTTGAAGAAATGTTTTGCTAAAGAAGATCTCACTATTCCGTTAGATGAAATCCAAATCAATGAAAAACTTCAATTCATCGAAGAACCCGTTGAAATAATGGATCGTGAGGTTAAAAGACTTAAGCAAAACAAGATACCAATTGTTAAGGTTCGATGGAATGCTCGTAGAGGACCTGAGTTCACCTGGGAACGAGAAGATCAGATGAAGAAGAAATACCCGCACTTATTTCCAGAAGATACGTCAACACCTCCGGCTGCTAAAAATTTCGGGACGAAATTTATTTAATGGGTAGGTACTGTAGTGACCCGAACTTTTCCATGTTTATATATATTAAATGAAATTGATATTTACATGATTAAGTGTTTCCAACATGTTAATCAATCAAACTTGTTAAGACTTGATTAATTGAAATAGGTTTCATATAGACAATTGACCACCCAAGTTGACCGGTGATTCACGAATGTTAAAACCTGTAAAAACTATATGATGACATATATATATATATATATATATATATATATATATATATATATATATATATATATATATATATATATATATATATATATATATATATATATATAAGTATGTATCTCATTAGGTATTTTAACAATGATTTATATACACAAAAATGAGATTATTGAATTAAGAAACTTGAAAACGATATATATAACGACTATCGTTATAACAACGTCTTACTATATACATATGAATCATATTAAGATATTGATACACTATGTTTAATCATGATAAATGATAAGTAAACATATCATTAAGTGTATTAACAATGAATTACATATGTAAAAACAAGACTACTAACTTAATGATTTTGAAACGAGATATATATGTAACGATTATCGTTGTAACAACATTTAACTGTATATATATATATATATATATATATATATATATATATATATATATATATATATATATATATATCATACTAAGATATATTAATATAACATAATATCATGATAATATCATAATTTAACATCTCTTTAGATATAATAAACAATGGGTTAACAACATTTAACAAGATCGTTAACCTAAAGTTTTCAAAACAACACTTACATATAACGACTAACGATGACTTAACGACTCAGTTAAAATATATATACATGTAGTGTTTTAATATGTATTCATACACTTTTGAAAGACTTCAAGACACTTATCAAAGTACTTCTACTTAACAAAAATGCTTACAATTACATCCTCATTCATTTTCATCAATAATTCTACTCGTATGCACTCGTATTTGTACTCGTACAATATACAGCTTCTAAATGTATTTACTATTGGTATATACACTCCAATGATCAGCTCTTAGCAGCCCATGTGAGTCACCTAACCATGTGAGAACCATCATTTAACATCTAGCATGAAATATCTCACAAAATTACAAACTAATGGAGCCTATATGGAACCCCTAATCTCACGTGAATTAGAGTACTCACAAACACACTTTCATTTCAATTTTCTTGAATCAAATTACTCTCTCTCAAGTGTTCTTCCTTTGTTCTAAGTATTCTTCATCATCTTCATCATCTTCATCAAAATCTAGCTCAATCTAGTTCATAAATTGAAAGGATCCGAAACTAATCATCCGGACGTTGTCCATATTGATTACAAACGAATTACAATAGTTGATAACATTGCGAGGTACTTGCCCTCTATATGATACATCTTACAAACGTTGCATTTATTCTTAAAAGGCAATCTATAGTTACATCCAGAATTGACATAATCGCCTGACATTTCATAATATTCAAATGACCTAAACCGCCATTTACTTAATAATAGTCTCTATGAACTTCAATGACTCGAATGCAACGCCTTATGATATAAGTCCTTAATAGCCTCAAGTAGTATCCTTAGTACGAGCTAATGCACAGCGGAAGACTTAATTCATACCTGAGAATAACATGCTTTAAAATGTCAACATAAAGTTGGTGAGATATAGGTTTAATGCCGGCAGCGATATATATATATATATATATATATATATATATATATATATATATATATATATATATATATATATAGACCACAAGATTTCATATATAAACATTTTCATAAAAATATTCTAAGTGGTTGAGCACTTGGTAACCATACTTAACATTCAATCACGTCGCATATTCCCTTTAATATGAAATCTTACTACACCGTACCAAGTGTAGTCACAAAACGAAGTACTGTGCAACCGTTGAATACTGGTCGTCCAGTCCGGTTGGGGTTGTCAGGCCCGATAGATCTATTAACAGGATTCGCGTTTACAATACCGCTGTAAATATTAGTTACCAAGCTACAGGGAAGTATGCCAGTGGTACAACTCAACGTAGAATATATTTTTCAGTTACTTGTGTCCATATCGTAAAACATAAAATACATGTATTCTCATCCCGAAATATTTAGAGTTTAAAAGTGGGACTATATACTCACTGTTGTCTTGAAGATATAAATATTTTGACTTGGTCTTCCGGTTGATATCACGAACCTATCCATATAATATATCAATATATTTTCATTTTTAAACAATCGTCACATATATATACTTGTTATACTTTTAATACTTTTAATAATTCCTTAGTCCGTAGTTAGCAGTCCGATGTTAGTAATTCAATTTTAATGGTTCATTTTTAGGTGTTTAATAAACCCCCAATGAAATGAATAAAACCCCCATCGTATATGTATTGGTCGAGATTAATCTTGACCCACGGTACCGGTGTTGTCAAATGACGTGTTGCGTACATAAAGTACCGGTGTTGTCAAATGACGTGTTGCGTACAATCATGGGATCTTATGATTAATCTTTTCGTATTGTTTACGGGTGATCCTGAACCATATAAAATTGAATTATGAGTACATATATATAAAATATCATGTTATCTTAGAAAGATGTGATTTATTTAATTTCTCCCAATTATTTTCGTGGCTAAACTAGTCTTGGATATCCGATTTTGTTTCGGTCATAGTTTCTTCGTTACAACTCCGTTTTTGTTGATTCAACTTGCCATCTCCTTGGATCGAGTCCCTCTTTAAGACTATGAACTGTAAATACCTTAGTTTGTATTCAAAATCACACGGCATAGGTGAAACTTTAGTGAAACTTATGAAGTTAAACATTTTTGTTACAAAAATATCATTTAATGACCATTTTTCTAAAAATACCTATACTTTGAATTAAATCATGAAATTTTTATGTGTTAACATATTTATAGTAAAAATCATTTTTCCAGAAAATAAACCTCCAATTCAAAGTTTAAGATGGTTTTTAATTATCCAACCCAAAACAGTCCCCGGTTGCACTCCGACGTCGTAAAAACAGTTTTTAAGGTATTCTTTGAAAAACCAAGTTTTACCTTGTTAAATTAGCATATATTTAAGTTATATTACAGGTCTTGAAGTATTTTAAAAGTTAAGTTAGAAGGATCTATTTAGTTTGCAAACAAGTTTGAAAACTTTCAAACTATGTTCTTGTTGTTAAAATTTTATACCACAAAATAAGATAGCTATATATATATGAATCGAATAAGGTTATGAACATAGTTACTACCTCAAGTTCCTTGGACAAGGTTTCTGTAAAAGAGGAGTAAGAACCTAGAACCAAAAGGGTGATGGAAGTGGATGAAAGATTGGAAGTAAGTTTGTGTTCTTGGAAGGATTTCTTGAAGTGTTTTTGTATGGTTTTCTTATGGTGATTAAGTAAGGTTTTTGAAGCTAAATGATGGGGAAAATGCTTGTAGATGATCAAGTATGAAGTTAAGAGTATTTTGAGAGGGAAATGGGATTGTAAGTATGAGAAAATGGGGTGAAGAAATGGTGTGCATGCATAAAAACGTTTTTAGTATATAAAGAAAAAAAATGATACCTAACTTTGTTTTCTTGCTAAATAATTCATGCTACTTGACAAATGGTTGGTTCCACATGTTTCTTAATCATTTAAGGCTGCTAAGGAGCAGATTTTTATTGGTATATACCAATAGTAAATACATCTAGAAGCTGCGTATGATACGGGTACATATACCCTAAATATACGTGTAGAAATCTTTGAGAAAACGGAATGAGGATTCAAATATAGCTATCTTTTGTGAATATACTTATATTGTTTTATGTATTTAAGTCCTTAAAAGTGATTAAATACATTACTTATACGTTATATGTATAAACATTATAAGTCATAAGTATTTATATCAAATAACGTTATGTATGGTTATTGTTTTGAAAACTTAAGTTAGTAGTTTCAAAATATACTTATAACTTATTGTTATTAATACAAAATGAGATATTAAAACATCCATAAACCATGTTAAATATGTATATATACATATATATACACAAACGTATAATTATCATATGTTATATAGTTCGTGATATCATCGGTCAAACTAGACGGTCAAACGTTGTGTAAAACTCTTTTCGAAAACATAAGTCTCAACAATTTGGATTGCTTATCATGTTGGTAAGGTTTAATTTATGTAAATATTAATCTTATAAGTATAGAACAATCGAAAAAGTGCGGGTCAACTTTAGGGTTTTTGCTTATCGTGTCGGAACCATATAGAGATTAGAGTTTAAATTTGGTCGGAAATTTCCGGGTCGTTACAGTACCCATCCGTTAAAGAAATTTCGTCCTCGAAATTTGGTAGAGGTTGTCATAAATAACAATAGGAATGTTTTCATGACGAATATGAGGTAATAATGAAATTTTATCATTATTGAAAGATTTAGATAAAACGATTTGGTTATGTGAGACGCACGAGCGAAGCTATCACAAAAGAGTGAAATGAGTAAATATAGAATTGTTGTAACCGATGACGTGATTATGATCGATTTCCGGGATTTAAGGGTTTTAAAGAAAATCTTATGTAATAAGATTTAGTTTTGCGGCGATCAGGATCTTCTTTGATTTAACGCGGCAATCTGTTTTGATTTCTTTGTCGAATATTTCACTATAAATTTACCTCCTTCCCTTTCTTTCTTCCCACATCTTCTATTCTTTCTCTTTAGTTCTTACTTTAAGACATTCGCTAATATGCTCCATCCCATTCTAACCCTTGTTATATTTCTAACTTTCATATCTTTCATTCTTCTTTTTCATCTATCACCAGAAGAATCTATTCTCTTTTATCCTTTCCTTGGAATTATAATGTTTTTAATTCTCCCGTGCCTTTACGTTGCAATACGTATTGATATGCACGGTTTGTAGTTTCGGGGTTGTTGTTAGGTTTTATACCTTCCCTTATATTTCGATGTTCCTACTCCCGTCCCTTAAAATCATTGTCATCCACAGTTAATGCTCTCTCTTATTTGCTGTGGTTTATGTTCCTATTTCTATTCTGAGGTTTTGTCCCTTCATTTCTTCTTCCCGTCCTCGAGCCAAGCGAACAATGGTCCGAAATTCGTAGGTAGGAAATTTGGAATGAACCTAGCTATTGGTTTTAGAATGAAATTGTAATGGCACGATCTTGATTCGTTAAATTACTCGAATATTCCGAAAAAATAGAACTATCAAGGTGATACGTTCTAATATGTTTGGAGACTTGATAGAAGGTAAGAGCCGTGTAACATGGCACATGATGACGGTACTGTGAATCATCACATTCCATTAGAAACTTAACATGACTTACTGTAATATAATGAAGTTGATCAAGTTTCATTATATTATACTAATTCATGCATCAGTTCCCAACACTACTTTAAAACATTCATATTTTAAACTTGGAGGTTTCAAAATTTAGAAATTGACACAGTTTCTTTTATGTTGTAATGCAGATATTACGGAGAGATAAATATTCTCAGATAAGAATAGTTGTGAAAATATCTCCAGAAATATGGAGAATATGTATAACGGAAGATATGAAGATATCTTATAATATCTAAGATAAGATGATGATGAAGAATATCATCGGGAGAGGTTTAGAATAAGGGGTAGGGTTTTTACTAATGGTTTCAGCAGGCACTGAATCGTTTGAATCCTTTGAAAGCAGATTCAGTTCTTGTTATTTATCCACAACCTCTTTCATACTTTGCTCAAACCGTTTTCCGGTTCCAACTCTTCTCTTTTTCTGAGTTTTATCGACACACTGTGCTTCATCATCAAACTTTTGACTGTTTAAAATCGTTTACAATTTTCGCTGCTTCATCAGCATTTAAAGAACTACTTCATAATTCAGGGTGTTTTTCAGAAACTTCACCTTCGGAGTATGAAATCCTTAGGAATAGACGTTATAGGTATGACTGAGAAGTTTTGCGAGATTTTTAAAATACTAATTGCGGATTCTGCCAAAAAGATGACAAGCTGCTGGTACATGATGTCGTGGAATATGAAAGGTTCTCAGGTAACAATGGTGAAAGGACAAGGTATATATATCGAGGTTATAATAAGAGTGGTCCTACTGAGAAATCAAAGTGGAGCTGTGACAAAATTGACTTATATTGAAAAGAGAAATGTAAGGTTGTTTTTGCCAATGAATGATAAGGAATTTGACGCAGATAAGTTTTAACGATAACTTCGGTTTTGAAAGTTTCAGGTGTATAACTGTATGCATAAATCTTTCTTCCGTAAACGAGGTGCGGCTGGTTCAACTTCTCGATTGAAGTGTTTTCAAGAATCATGAAAAGATTTGAACGAGGATTATAATTGTCGAAGTACAAATGAGGTTTAGGATGAAATCAAGTGGCAAACTTGAAGAATTATTTAGTTTCATATGTTATAATCAATATTTTAATTTAATTCATTTTAATTGTCCAAAGTTAGCAGTCCAATAGTCCGATGGTTCAATGATTCATATATAATTTAATATATAATATTCGAATTAAATAATACGTATCGTGACCTGTATACCGGTCTCGGTGTCGATCACAACTCAAAGTATATATATATTTTGAAATCAACTCCGACCCTGTATAGCCAACTCCCGCCTTCACATATAGAGTGTCTACGGTTGTTCCGAAATATATATATAGATGGGTCGATATGATAAGTCAAAACCTTGCATACGTGTCCCGTTATTTAAAGTGCGTAAAAGTAAATAACAGAAATTAAATGATGATAAATAAAATTGCGAGAATGTAAATTGCGATAAATTAAATGTTAATCAGTTAACTGGGAACAGTTAGCCGGAACAGTTAGCGTGAAATCCTATCACAATTTCAATTAATTAATTCGTTTGTTTCTAACACTTTTTATTTTTGTCCAATGTTTTCTTCATTATGCCACTTGTTGGATTCTGATAGATCAAAATCCAAATATGAAATTTGAATAGAAATGGTTATTCTGTGGTGAACGGATACGTATATCGGTAGTTGTAAGTAGGATAGTAAATGACCGTTGAATCAGATTTAGAGAATGTACAACGTAACTTATTAATGTGAATTCTAAATATTCCTCGGGTACTACCCACCCGTTAAAATATTTTCATCATTAACAGTTTGTACGAAAGAATTTTTAATTACAATCTTTATAAAAATATACTTGCATATATATTTTCTTCAGATGTAATCATAGATTCAATGAGTCAATGAAGTATTAAACTCATTTGATTTATCGTTAATACTAGATTACATAACTTCTAAAGCATTAGAGATTACATAATCGCCAGGTCGAACGAAGATAAATGAGGTAAAACGATACGTAAAGCGAAGATAATCGATGTAGAACGATATATAGAACGAAGATCATACTCGAAGTTCCGATGAGGTTTTTGAGGTATGTGATGTTGATATCCGAGATACAGTTTGGGATGTTGAGATTTTGGGGGTGACAAGAGTACTGTCGGCGTTGTTGATAGTGATACAGATTATGCTGCTGGTGCTGCTGCTGGTGTTTGTAACCTTCGCACCGTATTTTCTAAAGCCACTACCCGAGCGCGAAGCTCGTTGACTTCTTCTATTATACCGGGATGATTGACAGTTGGAACGAGCGAATGAACAAGATTCGAAATATGGGATAGTATGTAGTCATGACGAGATACTCTAGAAATGAGCGAGAAAATGGTGTTTCGAATAGGTTCACCGGTAAGTGCTTCAGGTTCATCGTTAAGAGGACAATTTGGTGGATGGAATGGATCACCTTCTTCTTGCCTCCAGAAATTTAGTATATTACGAACCCATCCCCAATTCATCCAGAATAGATGATGGGAAATTGGTTGATCCATTCCGGTAACGCTGTTCTCGGAGCTCGAATGGAAATCCATATCGGCGAAGCTATCGAAGTCGGAGGAATTTGAGCTGGATGAAGAATCCATCTTGTATGGTCGGAGAAATGAATTTTTGGTTTGGAATAGATTATAGGAGTTGGGTTTGGTACTCTTCAATACATAATTTACATATGTATATATAATATCAAAATCCCATGAATTACGGAGAATCTTTGAAATACGTCAGGCAATGTCTATAGTAACAGATACGCTAGGATATGAATTTTGTCTATACACTATCGATGCACTAAATGCAGTAAGACGTGTCTAGACTTAAGAATGATAAGCAGGCAGTTCCCTAAGGATGATAAGCAGATGATTTCCGACTAGGATTGATAAGCAAAACTTTTGACAGGCAGACACGATCAAAGTCCAGACTCACTTAATGTATCCTAACAACTACTAGTTAGACACACTAATGCAAGGCCTGGTTCGCTAAGACCAACGCTCTGATACCAATTGAAAGGATCCGAAACTAATCATCCGGACGTTGTCCATATTGATTACAAACGAATTACAATAGTTGATAACATTGCGAGGTACTTGCCCTCTATATGATACATCTTACAAACGTTGCATTTATTCTTAAAAGGCAATCTATAGTTACATCCAGAATTGACATAATCGCCTGACATTTCATAATATTCAAATGACCTAAACCGCCATTTACTTAATAATAGTCTCTATGAACTTCAATGACTCGAATGCAACGCCTTATGATATAAGTCCTTAATAGCCTCAAGTAGTATCCTTAGTACGAGCTAATGCACAGCGGAAGACTTAATTCATACCTGAGAATAACATGCTTTAAAATGTCAACATAAAGTTGGTGAGATATAGGTTTAATGCCGGCAGCGATATATATATATATATATATATATATATATATATATATATATATATATATATATATATATAGACCACAAGATTTCATATATAAACATTTTCATAAAAATATTCTAAGTGGTTGAGCACTTGGTAACCATACTTAACATTCAATCACGTCGCATATTCCCTTTAATATGAAATCTTACTACACCGTACCAAGTGTAGTCACAAAACGAAGTACTGTGCAACCGTTGAATACTGGTCGTCCAGTCCGGTTGGGGTTGTCAGGCCCGATAGATCTATCAACAGGATTCGCGTTTACAATACCGCTGTAAATATTAGTTACCAAGCTACAGGGAAGTATGCCAGTGGTACAACTCAACGTAGAATATATTTTTCAGTTACTTGTGTCCATATCGTAAAACATAAAATACATGTATTCTCATTCCGAAATATTTAGAGTTTAAAAGTGGGACTATATACTCACTGTTGTCTTGAAGATATAAATATTTTGACTTGGTCTTCCGGTTGATATCACGAACCTATCCATATAATATATCAATATATTTTCATTTTTAAACAATCGTCACATATATATACTTGTTATACTTTTAATACTTTTAATAATTCCTTAGTCCGTAGTTAGCAGTCCGATGTTAGTAATTCAATTTTAATGGTTCATTTTTAGGTGTTTAATAAACCCCCAATGAAATGAATAAAACCCCCATCGTATATGTATTGGTCGAGATTAATCTTGACCCACGGTACCGGTGTTGTCAAATGACGTGTTGCGTACATAAAGTACCGGTGTTGTCAAATGACGTGTTGCGTACAATCATGGGATCTTATGATTAATCTTTTCGTATTATTTACGGGTGATCCTGAACCATATAAAATTGAATTATGAGTACATATATATAAAATATCATGTTATCTTAGAAAGATGTGATTTATTTAATTTCTCCCAATTATTTTCGTGGCTAAACTAGTCTTGGATATCCGATTTTGTTTCGGTCATAGTTTCTTCGTTACAACTCCGTTTTTGTTGATTCAACTTGCCATCTCCTTGGATCGAGTCCCTCTTTAAGACTATGAACTGTAAATACCTTAGTTTGTATTCAAAATCACACGGCATAGGTGAAACTTTAGTGAAACTTATGAAGTTAAACATTTTTGTTACAAAAATATCATTTAATGACCATTTTTCTAAAAATACCTATACTTTGAATTAAATCATGAAATTTTTATGTGTTAACATATTTATAGTAAAAATCATTTTTCCAGAAAATAAACCTCCAATTCAAAGTTTAAGATGGTTTTTAATTATCCAACCCAAAACAGTCCCCGGTTGCACTCCGACGTCGTAAAAACAGTTTTTAAGGTATTCTTTGAAAAACCAAGTTTTACCTTGTTAAATTAGCATATATTTAAGTTATATTACAGGTCTTGAAGTATTTTAAAAGTTAAGTTAGAAGGATCTATTTAGTTTGCAAACAAGTTTGAAAACTTTCAAACTATGTTCTTGTTGTTAAAATTTTATACCACAAAATAAGATAGCTATATATATATGAATCGAATAAGGTTATGAACATAGTTACTACCTCAAGTTCCTTGGACAAGGTTGCTGTAAAAGAGGAGTAAGAACCTAGAACCAAAAGGGTGATGGAAGTGGATGAAAGATTGGAAGTAAGTTTGTGTTCTTGGAAGGATTTCTTGAAGTGTTTTTGTATGGTTTTCTTATGGTGATTAAGTAAGGTTTTTGAAGCTAAATGATGGGGAAAATGCTTGTAGATGATCAAGTATGAAGTTAAGAGTATTTTGAGAGGGAAATGGGATTGTAAGTATGAGAAAATGGGGTGAAGAAATGGTGTGCATGCATAAAAACGTTTTTAGTATATAAAGAAAAAAAATGATACCTAACTTTGTTTTCTTGCTAAATAATTCATGCTACTTGACAAATGGTTGGTTCCACATGTTTCTTAATCATTTAAGGCTGCTAAGGAGCAGATTTTTATTGGTATATACCAATAGTAAATACATCTAGAAGCTGCGTATGATACGGGTACATATACCCTAAATATACGTGTAGAAATCTTTGAGAAAACGGAACGAGGATTCAAATATAGCTATCTTTTGTGAATATACTTATATTGTTTTATGTATTTAAGTCCTTAAAAGTGATTAAATACATTACTTATACGTTATATGTATAAACATTATAAGTCATAAGTATTTATATCAAATAACGTTATGTATGGTTATTGTTTTGAAAACTTAAGTTAGTAGTTTCAAAATATACTTATAACTTATTGTTATTAATACAAAATGAGATATTAAAACATCCATAAACCATGTTAAATATGTATATATACATATATATACACAAACGTATAATTATCATATGTTATATAGTTCGTGATATCATCGGTCAAACTAGACGGTCAAACGTTGTGTAAAACTCTTTTCGAAAACATAAGTCTCAACAATTTGGATTGCTTATCATGTTGGTAAGGTTTAATTTATGTAAATATTAATCTTATAAGTATAGAACAATCGAAAAAGTGCGGGTCAACTTTAGGGTTTTTGCTTATCGTGTCGGAACCATATAGAGATTAGAGTTTAAATTTGGTCGGAAATTTCCGGGTCGTTACATAAATCCATACATAAACCAAGATACAAAACAACTACTCAAGAACACACCAACAACACTTCCAAGTTTGCTAGCTTACTTTCAATCTTGCAAATCCATTTCAAGTAATCATCCAACCTCAAGAAATCTTTCTTATTTACAGTAAGGTATCTCTCTAATACTAGGTAGTACTTATATTCAAACTTTGATTCAATTTCTATAACTATAACAATCTTATTTCGAGTGGAAATCTTACTTGAACTTGTTTTCGTGTCATGATTTTGCTTGAAGAACTTTCAAGCCATCCAAAGATCCTTTGAAGCTAGATCTATTTTTCTTATTTCCAGTAGGTTTATCCATAAAAATTGAGGTAGTAATGATGTTCATAACATTAATCGAATCATATATATAAAACTATCTTATTCGAAGGTTTAAACTTGTAATCACAAGAACATAGTTTAGTTAATTCTAAATTTGTTCGCTAACAAAAGTTAATCCTTCTAACTTGATGTGATGACCCAAAAATTTCTGATCAAATTTAAACTTAATCTTTAACGTTTCCGACACGATAAGCAAAGTCTATGAAGTTGAATCTCAAAATCTTGAACTATTCAATTACCCCTCGATTGTTCTCAACGATTCGTGAACAATTATATGTAAATAGATACATATACTATAACTTGAAAACGTAACAAAGTGTTAAGTAAACGATACTGTGCATTAAACATATTGGTTTGATTATCTGATTGATATATTTAACTATGAAGTTAAAAGATTATGCTAAACGATTGAATTAAAAGATATTTAATGAGTCCCTTAAGGATTATGATATTATTACGGGTCTCTGTTGTAAGGTCCACGTTGATTTGGGAAATCATTCATGTTTAACGGTATTCGGAATTAATGGTAAAGTGTTATTTAAATAACGTAATTTGGACACATACAATAATAAGGAATATTAACTATTAGAATTGAATCTATGAACAACTTGCAACGTATATTTAGAACGTGTTTAAGTATATTGAATATATATATTTATGAATATATAGCTTCAGGTTATTTGAAAACAATAATAACATTCGATTATTGATTCAATTGATATTTAGTTATGTTAATTAGAACGTTTGAGAAATAAACGATGACACATAAATGAATTACATGAATTTAAGTTTAAATGTATAAATAATATGCGATATAACAATTTCAAATGATTTTAAAATGTATTTTAATAAATAGCGAGACAATGATTTATAGAAGTAAATGACTAAAACACTCGAAAGTTTAAGATACACTTTGAGTGATATAATTTAGGGATAATTTAAGGCTATATTTTGACAAAGGTACGTGTCCCAAAATATAAATTACAAGTTTTCTCAGCTTACGAAGGGACACTCGAAAAACTGGAACCAGGACATAAGTCGAGTGACGACGTACGACTTATCGGAACAAAAATTTCAAGTCAACTATGCACGAGAATATAATATAATATATAATTAATTAATATAAATTATATATTATATATTAATAAATAAATATGTCGACAAATAAGAAAACAAAAGTTTGTGAGCTAGATCAGAGGGCCATGCGATCGCATGGCCTTGAAGCACAGATACCATACGATCGCATGGGGTACTTTTTCAGGCCATGTCTTTATAAAGCGATCGAATTCAGTTTTTGTGATATATATTTCTTTCATCTTACACTCCGTATAACTTATTTATATTATTATTATTATTATTATTATTATTATTTTTATTATTATTATTATTATTATTATTAAGATTAATATTATTATTAATCTTATTATTATTAGTATTATTAATATTAATTAGTATTATACATAAAATACTACGACGAGATTATGAGCGTGTCACTTTCAAAATGGTTTTCAAGCGGGATAGAGCTAAGGAAATTATGGGTTATTGCCAAGGAGGTTATGGGTAATGTTCGGGGGTATATTTGTGAATCAAACCTAGTGTTTATCATCTCCGTTACGTCTACGTACTTTCCTACAATATTGAATCTCAATACTGATACGTAAGCACTCATAATTTATCTTTTATATATTAATTGTGTATCCATGTCTAGTGCTCGAGTATATATATTTATACATGCTTGTATGCTAAATTCCGTAGCTAAACAGTTTATAATGAATTACGAATTAAATACATATATTACTGGTAAAAGGTATATGATATACATGTTTTTGGAAAGCTGGCGAAAAATCAATGACTTTTCATTTAGATATCGAATAGTTTCGATGAACGGATTAAAAGATACGATCAACTGAATTATGATTGATGATAATTGAAATTGCTTTTGAATCTGCAATTAAGATTTAAACAACTTGTTTACAAGATTGATAAAATGGATTTTTAAATATTACCAGCCGAGTAAATGGATCCTTATATAAGGTACGTCTCGTTTGTTGAACTATTGTCAAAATTGACTTTTTGAAACAACTTTGGATAACTTTTGTATGTCGATATCGAGCATTAGGATCATGATACACTATGACCTGACCTAGGTTGATAGACATTTATTGACCAACATATGTTCTCTAGGTTGAGATCTACGATTATTTGATATTCCGAGTTTCAGTCACATTTTGGTGAACGACTTTGTATGCTGCTGAGGTGAGTTTCATTTGCTCCCTTTTTAATTGCTTTTGCAATCTATATTTTTGGGCTGAGAATACATGCACTTTATTTTAAACGCAATGAATACAAGTACATACTAAATTCTACACCGAGTTTGAACCAAAAATCCCTTAGCTTTGGTAACTAGTAACTGCAGGTTATAAGAACTGGTGGGCGCGAATAGTGGTATATGGATCCATAGGGCTTGACATCCCCGTCCGAGCTAGAGCGCTAGCCTTTTAACGGACGTGTGTTATTTGAGTTTAGGACATGTTGGTTTGCATGTATTAAAACGAATGGGGTATTTATCATTGTAACATTAAAGTTTAGTTACCAGGGTGCTCTGTTATGTAGAATCTATTGATAAACGTTTCTGGATGAAACAACTGAAATCTTTTGATCCACTTTTATATACAGATTATGCGAAACACTAAAACTATGAACTCACCAACCTTTGTGTTGACACTTGTTAGCATGTTTATTCTCAGGTTCCCTAGAAGTCTTCCGCTGTTTGCTTATATGTTAGACAAGCTATGTGCATGGAGTCTTACATGACATATTTTTCAAGGACACGTTGAATTCACCAAATCATCACTATGTATCTTATTTTGACTGCATTGTCAATGGAAGTACTATTGTAAACTATTATTTACGGTGATTGTCTATACGTAGAAATCATCAGATGTCGAAAACCTTTGATTTAAATATTCATTTATGGTGTGCCTTTTCAAAAGAATGCAATGTTTACAAAACGTATCATATAGAGGTCAAATACCTCGCAATGAAATCAATGAATGACGTATTGTCCATATGGATTTGGAGCGATCGTCACAGTTGGTATCAGAGCGTTGGTCCTAGTGAACCAGGTCTTGCATTAGTGTGTCTAACTGATAGTTGTTAGGATACATTCGTAAGTCTGGACTTCGACTATGTCTGCATGTCAAAAGTTTTGCTTATTATTTCTTGTCGGAAATTACCTGTTTATCAAACTTAAGTCTTGAGACGTGTTTTTGCATTTATTGCATACACGGTGTATAGACAAATCATATTATCATATCTACTACAGTGGATCTTATTTGGCGCTTTTCGAATTTCCCTCCATAAATTACGGAATCTTTTTACAATATACACGTATGCGAGAAGACGGAGATATCATCCAATATTCAACCCTCAATTCATATCGAGAATCATTTCATAACTTTCTGTGATCATGAAAGATGGCCTCTTCGAATAGACCAAGTTCCTCCAGCTCCGAAGACAGCGTGACGGGAGCGCACCGACCGATCAACTACCGTGATTTATTTAGAAAATGGGGATGGGTTCACGAAATACTTACCCTATGGAGAAATGAAGAAGGTACTCCATACCACGAGCCGAATTTACAGCCTAACGTCGGAGTACTCGATCCGATTACCAGCGAACCTGTTCGCAACACCGTTTCACTCTTTTCGCAGGGATTTTTCGCCTCGAAGGTCGACTCGATGTAGTTAAAGATAGTATTCGTCCTCTACTCCCGAATTCTAATCAGATAGGATTATTGGAAGAAGTTAGGAGACTTCGAACTAAATATCAAGAATTGACAACCCTTACGGAAGAATGGGTAGAACTAATTCATAGACTTGAGCGTAAAGTAGAAACCCTGGAAGTGACGGTGTTCGATTTGGAAGCTAGGATCACATCTACTACACAGGTACCACAAGCAGTACCAACAACAACAGCAACACCACTATCACACGCCTCAACATCACAATATGTACCTCGAATATCAACATCATACGCATCATAGGTACCAAGGAGTACCAACAACAATAAACGATGAAGTATTGATTCATAACTTCATCGGAAAAACATTCTACGGCGATTATGTAATTTTTAAAGTTTAGAGATTATCTATTCTAGCCTTAACCATAAATCATATAGAGTAGAAACCCTGACTGGAATGGTGTATGATTTACAAGCTAGATTTGTTATATCACAACATCAACAGTACCATCAGCATCATTAGCACCGTCGGCACCGTCAGCATCGTCAGCACCAGCAGCATCTGCTACATCACAAGCTCCGTCAGTTCAAGAAAGCACCGTGGACATCAATATGAGTCAACAACGAGTATATTGTATCAATGAGTTATGAAGTATTAACTCAATTCCTCTAAGAATTTATATGTATATCTTATATATATAAATTTTAAAACCATCATAAATCTTTTCGTACTAAGCTATTATGTATGAATTGAAAAAGGGTAAATATTACTTTCATATTACTAATATGCTATGATGTACATCATTCGTTAATAACTTAACCTTCATTAAATACAATCTCTGTTTCAACTCAATGAATTCCATTTCCTAATAAACCAAGTGTATTATTCAATTACATAATTGATTTTACATTTTCATTTTCGATATACTCGAAACTTTCTAGAAAACATCATCTGTGCCTTGTAAGGTTCACAAGAATTCCACGAGCAACAACATCCTTCACCAAGGAATATCAATAAGAAAAAAAAAATGAAGTATTGATTTCATTAGCGAAATACTCCGCAAAGATTATGTAATCTTTAATATTTTAAAGATTAATCACTTCTAAGTCAAGCCGAAAATCAAATGAGCTTAATATGATATTAACTCACTAAATCTGTATTACATCTGAAGAAAATATACATACATATATTTTCATAAAGACATTAATAAAAATTCTTTGGTACAAAATATTAATTGTGAAATCTTTAACGGGTAGGTAATACCCGGGAAATATATAAGTTCACAATTAATATGTTATACTGTACATTCTTCAACTTTGATTCAAAAATCATTAACTATACTCACTATCTTCACAGTGATACACAATTATTTCATACAAATTCAATTACATATTCTGATATTGACGGACCAGAATCAAAGTCATAACTCTGAACCGGTGAAATCATTCTTAGATCTCTACATCTTTCAAAGCTATACTTTGACTTCAAATCTGTGCAAGATCCTTTAGCGTTGTTTTTACTGAAAATAACCTTGCAATTTTTTTTCTTCAAAGTATCCAGTTTTACCCCACTTCCAACCAGTCAATTTTGACTTTTCAGGTTAACCTTATTGTAACCTTGACACATACGTTTTTGTTACCGGGGAACCTTTTATGTTCCACCACATTAGCAGTAAATTTACCAACAATTTCATTTATCCTTGACCTTCCAAAAAATCCTTATACTCATTGAAACCCTATCATGTACTCATCCACATCTTGTAACGGTAATTGCCATACCAACTACCGGGAATTAGCAATCAGTATTTTGAATCTCGCAGCATTTTCTATGACAACAGTTATATATAGATAACATTTATCTTCTAGACTTACTTACTTCGAATGTGAAGTTTCTGAAAAACACCCCAAACTGTGAAACTAGTCCTCTGAATTTTGAAAAAATGCTGATGAAGCAGCAAAAACTGTAAACGACGTTAGCAGTCAAAAGTTTGATGATAAAGAATGGTATGGTGGTAAAGCTAAGAAAAAGAGAAGGTTTGGAACTGGAAAACGGATTTAACAGACCATGAAGGAGACAAAGGACAAATACAAGGACCAAACTCTATATTCAAAGAATCCAAATGATTCAGTGTCTGCTGAAGTCATTAGAGAATACCTTGCTCCTTACTCTAAAACCTTTACGGATAATATTCTTCATCATCATCTTATCTTAAATATGCTAAGATATCATCGTATCTCCCATTATAAATATCCTCCATATTTCTGAAGATATTTTTCGAAACCATTTTTATCTGAAATCATTACTTCTTCGCAATATCTGCATTACAATATAAAAGAAACTATTTTAGTTTCTAAATTCTGAAACCTTCAAGTTTAAAATATGAATGTTTTGAAGTAGTGTTGGGAACTGAAGCATGAATTAGTATAATATAATGACACTTGATCAACGTGATTATATTACAGTAAGTCATGCTGAGTTTCTAATGGAACGTGATAAAGGTTCACAAATCACACCCTCATCATGAACCATGTTACATAACTCTTTCATTCTATATAATTTCTAAATATATCAAGAAAATATATTTCTTGATGATTCAGTCTTTTCCGAATGTTCTGGTAATTTGACAAATCAAGATCGTGCCATTACAATTCCCTTCTTAGAACATTTACTATGTTCATTTCAAAATCCATACCTACGAATTCTGGACCATTATTCGCTTGACTTGAAGTCAGGAAGAGAAATCGAAAGCATGGAGCTCTGAAATATAACGGAGAATATAAAGCCCGATAAAAACACATAAATCACAAACCATGTATATCAATAAGTATTGCAACGTAAAGACACGGGAGAACTAAAAATACTATAAAGCCAAGAGTATAGTAAAAGTGAATAGATTCCTCCGGCGGCAGATGAAAAAGAAGAATGATAGATATGAAAGTTAGGAGTATATCAAGAATTAGAACTGGATGAAGCATTTTCACAATCTTTTGAAAGTATTAAATAAGGAAGAAGATTATAGGAGTGGTGAAAATAAATGAAACGAAAGAGGTCAATTTATAGCGAAATATCAGACATAACAATCGAGGCAGATTACGCATTTAATCAAAGGAAATCTTAATTTCCTTAAATTTCGAAGAATCAAATCTTATTTAGATTATGAAGATTTTCTATTCCTTAAATTCCGGAAATCAATCGTTACTACGTCAAGAGATAAGACGCATCTCTATTCTTCATTACGATAACTTCCCTCATACGCTTCGAGTAATTAGATTGTTTTATCCATATTATTCAACGGTGATAAAAATTCTATTTATCAACTCATATTCGTCATGAAAACATTTTTATTGTTAGCCATGATGACCTCACTCAAATTTCGAGACGAAATTTCTTTAACGAGGAGGTACTGTGATGACCCGAAAATTTCTGATCAAATTTAAACTTAATCTTTAACGTTTTCGACATGATAAGCAAAGTCTATGAAGTTGAATCTCAAAATCTTGAACTATTCAATTACCCCTCGATTGTTCTCAACGATTCGCGAACAATTATATGTAAATAGATACATATACTATAACTTGAAAACGTAACAAAGTGTTAAGTAAACGATACTGTGCATTTAACATATTGGTTAGATTATCTGATTGATATATTTAACTATGAAGTTAAAAGATTATGCTAAACGATTGAATTAAAAGATATTTACTGAGTCCCTTAAGGATTATGATATTATTACGGGTCTCTGTTGTAAGGTCCACGTTGATTTGGGAAATCATTCATGTTTAACGGTATTCGGAATTAATGGTAAAGTGTTTGCTTAAATAACGTAATTTGGACACATACAATAATAAGGAATATTAACTGTTAGAATTGAATCTATGAACAACTTGCAACGTATATTTAGTACGTGTTTAAGTATATTGAATATATATTTATGAATATATAGCTTCAGGTTATTTGAAAACAATAATAACATTCAGTTATTGATTCAATTGATATTTAGTTATGTTAATTAGAACGTTTGAGAAATAAACGATGACACATAAATGAATTACATGAATTTAAGTTTAAATGTATAAACAATATGCGATATAACAATTTCAAATGATTTTAAAATGTATTTTAATAAATAGCGAGACAATGATTTATAGAAGTAAATGACCAAAACACTCGAAAGTTTAAGATACACTTTGAGTGATATAATTTAGGGATAATTTAAGGCTATATTTTGACAAAGGTACGTGTCCCAAAATATAAATTACAAGTTTTCTCAGCGTACGAAGGGACACTCGAAAAACCGGAACCGGGACATAAGTCGATTGACGAAGTACGACTTATCGGAACAAAAATTTCAAGTCAACTATGCACGAGAATATAATATAATATATAATTAATTAATATAAATTATATATATTATATATCAGTAAATAAATATGTCGACAAACAAGAAAACAAAAGTTTGTGAGCTGGATCAGAGGGCCATGCGATCGCATGGCCTTGAAGCACAAATACCATGCGATCGCATAGGGTACTTTTTCAGGCCAAGTCTTTATAAAGCGATCGAATTCAGTTTTTGTGATATATATTTCTTTCATCTTACACTCCGTATAACTTATTTATATTATTATTATTATTATTATTATTATTATTATTATTATTATTATTATTATTATTATTATTATTATTATTATTATTATTAAAATTAATATTATTATTAATCTTAATTAGTATTATACATAAAATACTACGACGAGATTATGAGCGTGTCACTTTCAAAATGGTTTTCAAGCGGGATAGAGCTAAGGAAATTATGGGTTATTGCCAAGGAGGTTATGGGTAATGTTCGGGGGTATATTTGTGAATCAAACCTAGTGTTTATCATCTCCGTTACGTCTACGTACTTTCCGACAATATTGAATCTCAATACTGATACGTAAGCACTCATAATTTATCTTTTATATATTAATTGTGTATCCATGTCTAGTGCTCGAGTATATATATTTATACATGCTTGTATGCTAAATTTCGTCACTAACAGTTTATAATGAATTACGAATTAAATACATATATTACTGGTAAAAGGTATATGATATACATGTTTTTGGAAAGCTGGCGAAAAATCAATGACTTTTCATTTAGATATCGAATAGTTTCGATGAACGGATTAAAAGATATGATCAACTGAATTATGATTGATGATGATTGAAATTGCTTTTGAATCTGCAATTAAGATTTAAACAACTTGTTTACAAGATTGATAAAATGGATTTTTAAATATTACCAGCCGAGTAAATGAATCCTTATATAAGGTACGTCTCGTTTGTTGAACTATTGTCAAAATTGACTTTTTGAAACAACTTTGGATAACTTTTGTATGTCGATATCGAGCATTAGGATCATGATACACTATGACCTGACCTAGGTTGATAGACATTTATTGAACAACATATGTTCTCTAGGTTGAGATCTACGATTATTTGATATTCCGAGTTTCAGTCACATTTTGGTGAACAACTTTGTATGCTGCTGAGGTGAGTTTCATTTGCTCCCTTTTTAATTGCTTTTTCAATCTATATTTTTGGGCTGAGAATACATGCACTTTATTTTAAATGCAATGGATTCAAGTACATACTAAATTCTACACCGAGTTTGGACCGAAAATCCCTTAGCTTTGGTAACTAGTAACTGCAGGTTATAAGACCTGGTGGGCACGAATAGTGGTATATGGATCCATAGGGCTTGACATCCCCGTCCGAACTAGAGCGCTAGCCTTTTAACGGACGTGTGTTATTTGAGTTTAGGACACGTTGGTTTGCGTGTATTAAAACGAATGGGGTATTTATAATTATAACGTTAAAATTTAGTTACCAGGGTGCTCTGTTATGTAGAATCTATTGATAAACGTTTCTGGATGAAACAACTGAAATCTTGTGATCCACTTTTATATACAGATTATGCGAAACACTAAAACTATGAACTCACCAACCTTTGTGTTGACACTTGTTAGCATGTTTATTCTCAGGTTCCCTAGAAGTCTTCTGTTGTTTGCTTATATACTAGACAAGCTATGTGCATGGAGTCTTACATAACATATTTTTCAAGGAAACGTTGCATTCACCAAATCATCACTATGTATCTTATTTTGACTGCATTGTCAACGGAAGTACTATTGTAAACTATTATTTGTCGAAAACCTTTGATTTAATTATTCATTTATGGTGTGCCTTTTCAAAAGAATGCAATGTTTACAAAACATATCATATAGAGGTCAAATACCTCGCAATGAAATCAATGAATGACGTATTGTCCATATGAATTTGGAGCGATCGTCACAGTTGGTATCAGAGCGTTGGTCCTAGTGAACCAGGTCTTGCATTAGTGTGTCTAACTGATAGTTGTTAGGATACATTCGTAAGTCTGGACTTCGACTATGTCTCCATGTCAAAAGTTTTGCTTATTATTTCTTGTCGAAAATTACCTGTTTATCAAACTTAAGTCTTGAGACGTGTTTTTGCATTTATTGCATACACGGTGTATAGACAAATCATATTATCATATCTACTACAGTGGATCTTATTTGTCGCTTTTCGAATTTCCCTCTATAAATTACGGAATCTTTTTACAATATATACGTATGCGAGAAGACGGAGATATCATCCAATATTCAACCCTCAATTCATATCGAGAATCATTTCATAACTTTCTGTGATCACGAAAGATGGCCTCTTCGAATAGACCAAGTTCCTCCAGCTCCGAAGACAGCGTGATGGGAGCGCACCGACCGATCAACTACCGTGATTTCTTTAGAAAATGGGGATGGGTTCACGAAATACTTACCCTATGGAGAAATGAAGAAGGTACTCCATACCACGAGCCAAATTTACCGCCTAACGTCGGAGTACTCGATTCGCTTACCAGCGAACCTGTTCGCAACACCGTTTTCACTCTTTTCGCAAGGATTTTCCACCTCGAAGGTCGACTCGATGTAGTTAAAGATAGTATTCGTCCTCTACTCCCGAATTCTAATCAGATAGGATTATTGGAAGAAGTTAGGAGACTTCGAACTAAATATCAAGAATTGACAACCCTTACGGAAGAATGGGTAGAACTAATTCATAGACTTGAGCGTAAAGTAGAAACCCTGGAAGTGACGGTGTTCGATTTGGAAGCTAGGCTCACATCTACTACATAGGTACCACAAGCAGTACCAAAAACAATAGCAACACCACCATCACACGCCTCAACATCACAATATGTACCTCGGATATCAACATCATACGCATCATAGGTACCAAGGAGTACCAACAACAATAAACGATGAAGTATTGATTCATAACTGATAATGCCAAAAACGAACATATATTTTATAGCATTATTCCTCAAGAAAGACAAGCTTTTAGTTGCAATTGATCTATTTAAAAGTGATATTCGTTTAAATAATAAAAGGTGAAGACAAAAGACAGATTCGACGAATTGAAGACGCAAACGACCAAAAAGCTCAAAAGTACAAAATACAATCAAAGAGGTTCCAATTATTGATAAGAAACGTCTCGAAATTACAAGAGTACAAGATTCAAAATGCAAAGTACAAGATATTAAATTGTACGCAAGGACGTTCGAAAATCCGGAACCGGGACCAGAGTCAACTCTCAACGCTCGACGCAACGGACTAAAAATTACAAGTCAACTATGCACATGAATATAATATAATATATAAATAATTCTTAAAAATTATATATATTATATTAGTATTTAAAATCGTTGGCAAACAAAGAGCCAAGGATGAATGAGCTGTAAAAACGAACTCCGCGACTTGCGGAGTTCGAAGGCCAAATGTACCGCGAGTCGCGGAGATTACCTGGATGAAAATTCCTATAAAAGCAAACGAATTCTGATCATTTTCAAAATCCATAATCTATCTCTCTCTCAATATATACGTAAATATGTATATATAATTTATATTTTAATTTTAATTTTAATTTTAAATCCTAATAATAAGGGTATGTTAGCAAATGTTGTAAGGGTATAAGTCGAAATTCTGTCCGTGTAACGCTACGCTATTTTTAATCATTGTAAGTTATGTTCAACCTTTTTAATTTAATGTCTCGTAGCTAAGTTATTATTATGCTTATTTAATCCGAAGTAATCATGATGTTGGGCTAATTACTAAAATTGGGTAATTGGGCTTTGTACCATAATTGGGGTTTGGACAAAAGAACGACACTTGTGGAAATTAGACTATGGGCTATTAATGGGCTTTATAATTGTTTAACTAAATGATAGTTTGTTAATGTTAATATAAAGATTTACAATTGGGCGTCCCTATAAATTACCATATACACTCGATCGGACATGATGGGCGGGGTATTTATATGTACGAATAATCGTTCATTTAACCGGACACGGGAATGGATTAATAGCCACTAGAATAATTAAAACAGGGGTGAAATTATGTACAAGGACACTTGGTATAATTGATAACAAAATATTAAAACCTTGGGTTACACTCAGTCGACATCCTGGTGTAATTATTAAACAAAGTATTAAAATCTTGTTACAGTTTAAGTCCCCAATTAGTTGGAATATTTAACTTCGGGTATAAGGATAATTTGACGAGGACACTCGCACTTTATATTTATGACTGATGAACTGTTATGGACAAAAACCAGACGGACATATTAAATAATCCAGGACAAAGGACAATTAACCCATGGGCATAAAACTAAAATCAACACGTCAAACATCATGATTACGGAAGTTTAAATAAGCATAATTCTTTTATTTCATATTTAATTTCCTTTATTTTATATTTAATTGCACTTCTAATTATCGCATTTTTATTGTTATTGTATTTAATTGCACTTTTAATTATCGTACTTTTTAATTATCGCAAGTTTATTCTATCGCACTTTTATTATTCGCAATTTCATTATCGTTATTTACTTTACGCTTTAAATTAAGTCTTGTATTTATTTATTATTTTACATTTTGTTTTAACTGCGACTAAAGTTTTAAAATAGACAAACCGGTCATTAAACGGTAAAAACCCCCCTTTATAATAATAATATTACTTATATATATATTTGTATTTTTATAAAAGTAAACTAATATAGCGTTAAGCTTTGTTTAAAGATTTTCCCTGTGGAACGAACCGGACTTACTAAAAACTACACTACTGTACGATTAGGTACACTGCCTATAAGTGTTGTAGCAAGGTTTAAGTATATCCATTCTCTAAATAAATAAATATCTTTTGTAAAATTGTATCGTATTTAATAGTATTTACTTATAAAATTTAATAGTATTTTATACCCCTTAGCTTTAACTATCAAGTAATTTTGGCGCCGCTGCCGGGGAAAGTGTTAAACGCCGAAAGCGCAACGCTAATATATAAAAAAAAGATTTTTATTTTTAGTTTACTTTTATAAAAATACGTTTTTGTAAAAAAAAAATACGTTTTTAATTATTCGAAAATATAAAAAGAAAACAAAAATATAAATATTTTTAAGAGTTTGTTAAATATTTAAGTTTTATAAAGTTTCTTTATTTTTATTTTATAAAAATATAAGTTTTATTTAAATATTTTGTGTTTATTTAGAACATAAAAAAAAACCAAAAAAAAATTATTAATATATATATAAATCTATTTTTAAGATATTTTTAAAATTATAAAGTAGTTCTATTTTTATTTTAGTTTTTAAATATAAGTTTTTATTATATAGATATTTTAGATTTTAAAACAGAAAACATAATATATAAATAAATAAAAACGCGTCGAATTTTAAACTGTACCTGAGTTGAAATTTGGAACCCCGCGACTCGCGGAGTTTGCTGCTTTGAATACCGCAACTCGCGGAGTTCTCTCTGACGCACCTGACAGAACCCTAATCAGCATTTATTACGGAGTAATTATTATTATTAATTTTTAATTAAAACCCTAATTAGGTTTATAATTTTTAATTAGTTTTTAGTTTTTATTATTATTTTGTATATTTAGTTTATTTAGTTAATTTAATTGTAAAATTAATAGTTTTATAAAATAAATAATATAAAAATAATATTTTTATAAAAATTGTAATTTTTACAACTTTTTGTATATTTTTATATTTTGTCCCTTTTTAATCGTTTTAGCGTAATATTTGTATTTTTAGCTCATATTTAGTTTTAAACTTAGTTTTTGCCATAGTTATTTTTACTTCTAGATTTTTAGGCTTTGCCGTAGAATTCCTTAAGTGTTTTTTCTTTAGACTAAGATTTAGGTGCTTTAGAATTTTGCGACGCCTTTTTAAGTTTTAGTTTCTTTTTAAGTTATTTCCATTTGGGATTTAGTTTTTCCTATAAGCTTTAATATTTTTAGACGACTTTTACCTATGTATCAATTATCATTCCAATTAGTAATCTCAATTTGCGATTATAATTTTAAGTTAGTTGTGGCAATAAGGTTAGGTTAGTCAAGTGTTTTTAAGTTTTATAAGTTTCTTTTATTTTTCCGTCACCTTTTATTTTTCAACCATTTTTCTTTTTCGACCTTTTTCGACACGCTCTTTTTCTTTCTTATTTCTCGCTATTCTAGTTTTTAGGATATAGATTTTTATTCTACTTCTTATCTAAATTTCTTAAAATTACGAAAATTTATTTTAAGTGGTTAAATTGATAGACATCAAAATTTTCTGGTTCGTAGTAATAGTTGGATTTGTACGTGGACCGGGTTATTGGAGCCAAACAGTCCTCAATTATATTGAGACCAAACGAATCCTGCCCCTCTGCTGCATCTTTTGGCTATTCGAAACGTGGGCAAAATCAGAAAAGTCTATTGATTGGATAACTTATTATAATTTTTCTTTCCTTTTAAAAACTAATAGGATATTCAGTGAATGCACCGAGCAAGACGTTCATCACCTTTTGTACGTTCACCACCTGTAACTAGATCAAGACATCTAACTAATATTGTCGCCGTTGATAATCCATTTTTTGAACCCGACCTCACAATTGAGAATCCGGAGAATATTCAGGGACGATTCGTAGATCCTGAACCACTAAACTTTCCTCCGGAACCACCAATCATTCAAACAGAGATTGTTGAGGAACGAACCATTAAATCAGAATCCTCTAGTGATTCCGATTCAACAAATTCAATTATGGAAGTAACAGAACCATTAAGTATGGAAGACCAAATGAGAGCTAAACGCACTGGCCAAGGTCACGCAATTACTCATCCAGACATTAAAGCGCCAGATTATGAAATCAAAGGACAAATTCTACACATGGTGACTAATCAATGCCAATTTAGTGGTGCGCCGAAGGAAGATCCAAATGAACATCTTCGTACCTTTAACAGGATCTGCACACTATTTAAAATCCGAGAAGTAGAGGATGAACAGATATATCTCATGTTATTTCCATGGACTTTAAAGGGAGAAGCCAAAGATTGGTTGGAATCGTTACCTGAATGGGGCGATTGATACATGGGACGTTTTAGTTGAAAAATTTCTTAAACAATTCTTTCCTGCATCTAAAGCCGTAAGACTTCAAGGAGAAATTGTTACATTCACACAGAAGCCGAATGAAACTCTATATGAGGCGTGGACTCGATTTGGAAAGTTGTTAAGAGGATGTCCGCAACATGGTTTAGACACCTGTCAAATAGTACAAATATTCTACCAAGGATGCGACATCACTACAAGGAAAGACATAGATATAGCAGCTGGTGGTTCTATTATGAAGAAAACCGAAACTGATGCTTACAAAATTATTGATAACACTGCTTCCCACTCACATGAGTGGCACCAAGAAAAAGATATCGTTAGATCATCTAAAGCAGCTAGAGCCGATTCTAGCCATGACTTAGATTCCATTTCCGTAAAGATAGATGCTGTCGAGAGACGAATGGAAAAGATGACTAAGGATATTCACTCAATACGAATTAGTTGTGAGCAGTGTGGAGGACCACATTTGACAAAAGATTGTCTCAGTATTGAATTAACAATGGAACAAAGAGAGAATATTTCATACATAAACCAAAGGACTGGAAATAATTATCAGAATAATTATCAACCGCCAAGACCGATTTACAATCAAAATCAGAATTATAACCGAAATATTCCATACAACAACCAACAAGGTCCTAGCAATCAACAAGTATCCAATAATAATTACAATCAGCAAAGACCTAATTTTCAAAACAAACCACCACAACAAACCGATGATAAAAAGCCGAATTTAGAAGATATGATGACGAAGCTAGTTGAAACTCAAACGCAGTTTTTCACATCTCAGAAACAAACTAATGAACAAAATGCTCAAGCATTTAGAAATCAACAAGCTTCTATTCAAAACTTGGAACAAGAAGTAAGTAACCTAGCAAGGTTAATAGGTGAAAGAAAACCGGGAAGTCTACCTAGTGATACAAATGCTAACCTCCGGAATGAAACAGCTAAAGCCATTACCACAAGAAGTGGTACAACACTTAAACCACCTGAAATACCTGTAACTTCTGATGAAGCTATTCCTACTCCACAAGAACCACAACCTGAACAAGATAAGGAAACAGAACCGGTAGTTGAGAAGGTTAATGAAGATAACACAATTAAGGATAAACCTTATGTTAAACCATACCAACCACCACTTCCTTACCCGAGTAAAATGAAGAAAGAGAAACTTGAAGCCGAGCAATCCAAATTCTTGGATATATTTAAACAGATAAATGTAAATCTTCCTTTCATTGATGTGATTTCAGGAATGCCTAGATATGCTAAATTCTTGAAAGATCTAATCTCAAATAGAAAGAAAATGGAAGAACTCTCGGCTGTTACCATGAATGCTAATTGTTCAGCAGTGCTATTGAATAAGATACCAGAAAAACTCTCTGATCCAGGAAGTTTCACAATTCCATGTTTTCTGGGTAGTCTTAGTTCAATAGAAGCATTGGCAGACTTAGGTGCTAGTATAAATCTAATGCCATATTCACTATACGCTAAACTAGACCTTGGAGAATTGAAACCAACCAGAATAAGCATACAACTAGCCAATAGATCAATAAAATATCCTAGAGGGATAATGGAGAACATGCTAGTTAAAGTTGGTACTTTAGTATTTCCAGTAGATTTTGTTGTTCTGGACATGGAAGAAGATTCTCAAGTTCCTCTCATATTAGGAAGACCATTCTTAAACACGGCTAAAGCAATGATAGACGTGTTCGGTAAGAAATTGACCCTAAGTATAGAGGATGAGAGTGTTACCTTTTCAGTTGATAGAGCAATGCAACAACCACAATCTGCAGATGATACATGTTATTATATTCAAACTATAGATGCACATGCAGAATTATTAGAAGAATTTCCAGAATTACAAGGAACAGGAGAATGTTCTTTAGAAGAAGGTAATGAACCAATTAATGAAGTTGAAATATTAGCTACACTTATAGCTAATGGATATGAACCAACAACAGAAGAAATCCAAATGCTAAAAGAAGAAGACAGATATCGATACAAATCATCGATAGAAGAACCTCCGAAATTAGAGTTAAAGCCACTTCCAAACCATTTGGAATACGCTTATTTACATAGTGAATCTGAATTACCTGTAATAATATCGTCTTCTCTTACTGAAAATGAGAAATCACAACTCATTTCTGTGTTGAAAGCTCATAAACCAGCCATTGCATGGAAGATTCATGATATTAAAGGAATAAGTCCTTCGTATTGCACACATAAAATCCTTATGGAAGAAGGTCATAAAACGTATGTGCAATGCCAACGAAGACTAAATCCTAATATGCAAGATGTAGTTAAAAAAGAAATTATTAAACTGCTAGACGCAGGTCTAATTTATCCAATTTCTGATAGTCCATGGGTAAGCCCAGTTCAATGCGTACCTAAGAAGGGTGGCATGACTGTCATTACAAATGAGAAAAATGAGCTTATTCCTACTAGGACTGTAACAGGATGGCGTGTATGTATTGATTATAGAAAATTAAATGACGCCACCAGAAAAGATCACTTTCCCTTACCTTTCATTGATTAAATGTTGGAAAGATTAGTCGGAAATAGTTACTATTGTTTTCTAGATGGATTTTCCGGATATTTTCAAATTCCAATAGCACCCGAAGATCAAGAGAAAACCACATTCACGTGCCCTTATGGTACTTTTGCTTACAAACGCATGCCATTTGGACTTTGCAACGCCCCTGCAACCTTTTAAAGGTGTATGATGGCGATTTTTCATGACATGATAGAAGAATGCATGGAAGTTTTCATGGATGACTTTTCAGTCTTCGGTGATACATTTGAAACATGTCTAGCTAATCTTGATCGAATGCTTATTAGATGCGAACAATCAAATCTAGTACTTAATTGGGAGAAATGCCATTTCATGGTTAAAGAAGGCATCGTTCTTGGACATAAAATTTCAAAAGAAGGAATTGAAGTGGATAGAGCTAAAGTAGATGTAATTGCTAAACTTCCACATCCCATCAATGTTAGAGGAGTTAGGAGTTTTCTAGGGCATGCCGATTTTTACCGACGTTTCATAAAAGATTTTTCTAAAATTGCTACTCCTATGAATAAACTCCTAGAAAAAGATGCTCCATTCATCTTTTCAGATGAATGTATCAAATCTTTTAATATTCTTAAAGAGAAACTCACTAATGCGCCGATCATGATAACACCAAATTGGAATCTACCATTTGAATTAATGTGCGATGCAAGTGATTTTGCAATGGGAGCCGTTTTAGGACAAAGGATTGAAAAACGATTTCAACCTATATATTATGCTAGTAAGACGTTACAAGGAGCACAAACGAACTATACAACTACTGAAAAAGAACTCCTTGCTATTGTCTTTGCTTTTGACAAATTTCGATCATATCTCGTCCTAGCAAAAACGGTGGTCTATACCGACCATTCTGCTCTTAGATACCTATTTTCGAAACAAGATGCCAAACCAAGATTAATCCGTTGGATCTTACTCTTATAAGAGTTTGATATTGAAATCCGAGATAAAAAAGGAGCAGAAAATCTCGCCGCTGATCATCTTTCTCGTCTTGAAAATCCCGAATTAGAAGTTCTAAAGGAATCGGCCATACAAGACAACTTTCCTGATGAATATCTATTGAAGATAGATTATAATGAAATATCATGGTTTGCAGACTATGCAAACTACTTAGTATGTGGATTCCTTGAAAAAGGATTGTCGTAGCAAAAACGAAAGAAATTCTTTAGTGATATAAAACACTATTTTTGGGAAGATCCACATCTATTTAAAAGTTGTCCAGATGGAATAATACGCCGATGTGTATTCGGAGATGAAGCCAGTAAAATATTAAACCATTGTCACACAGGACCAACAGGAGGGCATTATGGGCCTCAACTAACAGCAAGAAAAGTTTATGATGCTGGATTCTATTGGCCTACAATTTACAAAGACTCACACCTTCTTTGCAAATCCTGTGATGCTTGTCAAAGGGCCGGAAAAATAAGTCAACGTGATGAAATGCCACAAAATGTCATACAAGTATGTGAAGTATTTGACATTTGGGGTATTGACTTTATGGGTCCATTTCCAAAATCTCATAATAATCTCTATATTCTCGTAGCCATTGATTATGTATCTAAATGGGCGGAAGCACAAGCTCTCCCAACTAACGATGCACGAGTTGTAGTCAACTTTTTAAAATGTCTTTTTGCAAGGTTTGGAACACCGAAAGCTTTAATAAGTGATCGGGGTACTCATTTCTGTAATAATCAACTTGAGAAAGTTCTTAAAAGATATGGAGTAACTCATAAAATCTCCACCGCATATCATTCACAAACAAGTGGACAAGTTGAAAATACCAACCGAGCTTTAAAACGTATTCTAGAGAAAACAGTAGGATCAAATCCGAAGGAATGGTCCATTAAATTGGAGGATGCACTCTGGGATTTTAGAACAGCCTACAAAACTCCAATAGGAACCACACCTTTTAGACTTGTTTATGGAAAAGCATGTCATCTTCCAGTAAAAATTGAACACAAAGCATTTTGGGCTTTGAAGACATGTAATCTTGATTTACATGAAGCCGGACGTCTACGATTAAGTCAACTAAACGAATTAGAAGAATTAAGACATGAAGCATACGAAAATTCGTTAATCTATAAAGAAAGAACGAAGAAATGGCATGATAAAAGAATTAGAAGTTCAAAAGAATTTAAAGAAGGAGACAGAGTTCTTCTTTTCAATTCACGATTCAAGCTATTTTCTGGAAAATTGAAATCAAGATGGTCTGGACCATTCATAGTCAAAAGAGTTTTCCCATACGGAACGATAGAATTAATAAATTCAAATGGGATTGAATTTAAAGTTAATGGTCACAGAGTTAAACATTACATACATGGTCCGATGGAAGAAGACAATGAAGTTAATCACAATTTCGATACCACAGCTAACTAAGTATAGGGGGTTTATGTATTTCTGTTAGAGTTAGATTGTCTGTTTTCGTGTAGTTCTCAAAAATAGAACCCGAACGGTCTTTCCCTAGCAGACCCTAAAGAACTAGTCTTCTCCCCCCATTCTAAATTTTTATTTTTTTTAGGAAATGAAGACTGCCTGTGAACTAAACCATGGTCTAATGCTACACGCTTTGATCACTAAACGTAATAATGACACACTTCCGAGTGAAATAGTATCAGTAATCAGAGAAAGATTGGACGGAGTTAGAAAAGAATCCAGATGCGAAGATAATAAGTTACAATTTGGTAAAGGAAAATCAAAATCCGCAGCGAAAAGAAGAGCACGACACCTAGAAATATGTCACAAATGCGGAAAATGGTCACATGGAGGTAAATGTTCAAATAATCAAACCTATACAAACACCGAATTTGTTACTTTATGCAGAGACGGACCGTTCATATGTTTAGAAGAAAAAACACTGAATGCTCGAGGTTACGCCTATGTAGCCATGGAAAACCAATTAAACCGACTATCTTATGAATGGGATAGATCATATAACTAAGAAATCTATTTCACATATATGTTTGTACAGTTTTTATTTTTTATTTTTATTTTTAACCTTTTGATAATAAACGCTAATTTGTTCGCTAAAAAGTATTAAATTGGTATTGAATAAAATTAGGTTTGGCGACCGAAATTATTGATATCATTCAAAAATTTATTACATCACTGCGAAATTTAACGTTTATTCTTAAGGTATAAATATCTTTAATCAATCAACCCAAAATATTTCAAAAATTCGTCATGAGTTAAATTAGGCCATGGAACCGAAATTACTTTACCGAAAAGAGGGGCGCATATTTTTGATAATATTTGATTGATTAAAGTGGGATAAAAAGCCAAAAAGATTTTTAATTTTATTTTTACCATGTTTTTAAAATTAATATATAAATCTTAAATTAATATTGTAAACTTTGTAAAAACAATATATTTAAAATTGTAAATATTTGAAAAATTAATATAAGTTTGGTGTGAATTTATAATATGAATTTTTAAATTAAGTTTGGTGTGAATTTTTAATTTTTAAAAATATGAATTTTTAATTTTATGCATTTCAAATTTTAAGTTTGGTGTGAATTTTTAATATTAATTTTGAATTTTATATTTAAGTTGTGTGAATTTAAAAACAAAAATTTACTTTATCTCATTAAGTTAAAAATATGATTTTTAAAATTTGTCGTAAGTTGAAGACTAGGTCGTTGAACCGAAATTGCTTTACCCGAGGGAGGAACGAGAACTTTTATTATCATTATTTTTAATCTTATTGAATTAAAGTATGCGAAAAATATTAAAAAACTAAAAAAAAATCTAAGCTTTTAAAACAATCGCTACAAAAAGACAAATTTTAAAATTTTGTCGAGGGACGGACTAGGACATCGATCCGAAACGACCTCGTCCTAAATAACAAGGGAAACAAAATTTTAAAATTAATTACTTAATTGTTTTAATTAGTATAAGATGTTAAAAAAAAAAAAACAAACTCCGCGACTCGCGGAGTTTGAAGGTTCAAACACCGTGACTCGCGGAGGTACCAAAACTCAGAAAAAAATAAAAACGCAAAAACTGATCAGTTGAACATCCCCACACCACAAATACTGCGAAACACAGCCGAAAAAAACCGAAAAAACACTCCCAAAATCACAATTTTTAACCGTTAATCATCAAATCTTTTACTAAAATCATGTTGAGAAGGATGCTATCAAGGAATTACTCAAGAAAAACGGTAAATTTCTACACCTAAACACCATTTAATCCGAAAATTAGTGTTCTTGAGCAATTTTATACCCAATTTGATTTTGATGCTTTTTAGTGTAATTATGCTTAAATTATTTATGTATTATGCTTGTATAACCTAGATTGATGCTATTTAACATGATTAGAAGCCTTAAACTTCAAATTTTGAGTAATCTAGGGTTTGTGTTCTTGAGCAATTTGGGGCCTTTTGATATAAACAGGTTATGGCCGATTTTTGTCATGAATTGTTGCTAAATTAAGTAGTGTAACATGTTTAGGTAGTTAAATGATCCAAACTTTGAGCCTAAACATGATTTTGAGAATTAAAGTGGACTTTTTCAAGTTTAAAAATTCATGAACTTGATTTTTGAGAGATAATGCCATTTGAAACTTGTTTAATTGCTAGTGATGATTATTTTGACATGTTATTTGAGTTAAATGCTTATGAACTTGGCGAACATTTTCGTATATGCTTATTTGAAAAAGTGTAGATTTGATAAAAATATGAAAATGAGCTTAAGTTTGATATAAATTGATCATGTCATTGTAATTATTTTGATTGATGATTTTGCTGACACTAATGCATATTTGGATGCACAAAAATTGTGTTTGATGTGTTTTGCAGACTGAAAGGGGTGAATCTTCATCCCAAACTCGCAATGCTCCTGCTGAGAATGCGAAACAACAGGAGGTGGATAACTACTATAAACAAGATATACCTCATCCAGTCATGACATTTTCTGATATGCACTTGGAAGATTTGCACCCGAACCTGAGATTTGACAGACTTTGGATAGATTATCCAAAATACCAAAGGGGTTTGCATACTCTTCATTCTAAAGTTGTGGAGGTACCTAGGGTCATAGAATGGGGACCATTAGAAGCTGTAGAATTGGCCGGGCCAATTAGGGAATTACTTGCACAGAGGTATGGTAATTCTACTTTTAACGACTGGGTACGTTTATTCACCATGCGTAGACCTGTATATAAAGTATGGTGTGAAGAATTGTTGTGTAGTATAGAATTAAATGATCGGGTAGCTAGTTTAACCGATCGATCTTTTATTAGATTTTTGTTAGGAGGTTCGATGCGCCACATGTCTTTACTAGACATGGCTCAGGCTTTACGTATATATACGCCTGAGGAGTTAGCATCTGCCGATTGTAGAGGGTTGATACTAAACGGTAGAAAGATAGATGAAAATTTTGATACACATGGTGTATGGAGTCAAATGACAAGCCATCACCGATTCAAAGGGGGAAATTACTCTTATTTGGATATAGATAGAGCTGAATTAAGAGTAATTCATAGGTTTTTAGCTAATTCGATTACACAAAGAGGTAAGAACAAGGAAAAGGTAAATGAACAGGATTTGTTTTACCATATGTGTATTCGAGACCCACAAAGCGCTGTAAGTATACCTTATTGTGTGGGTTATTATTTATCAGCTATGGTTAGGGGGATGAGACCGCATAGCATAATAGGAGGTGGTATATTTATTACTTTGATTGCTGAATATCTCGGTGTGGATATAAGTCGGGGGGATTATTAGTCGAAGAACCAGAACCCCACGATACAATAGGTTTAAACGTATACCATGGTGCAAAAGTTTTGAAGAGGCGAAATAACGCCGCAGTACAATACCATGGTAGACATTCACAGGTTGAGAGAAACCAACAGCAAGGTAATGTAGGAGGGGGAAATGAAATGCAAGAAATGCAAAGGTTTATAGCTTCACAGGAGTATGAAAATGCTAGACATAGAGCATTTGAAGATTGGCAAGTTCATCAAAACTAAATCATAGCTTATTGCCAACATATAGGTAGAAACTATATTCCTACTCCAAAGCCCATATTCCCTCCCTGGTCTATAGAGATTCAACCACCGTATCCTACGTATAACCCAGCCGAAGCATTTTATAGCACCTATGGTTATGCATGGAACCCCTACTGGTATCAGTATCATCCCTAGTCTACTTAGTTTTATTTATTTTGTAATTTGTAATGTTGATACGTTTAATACTTATGTTAATATTGTAATAGTTTTTATAATTTTCTAACTTTTATTCTTAGATTTTAATAATTTTTGAATGTGGGGTAATATACCAAACTTCAAAAATATGTATATATGTTTGCAGTTTATCTTATGTACACAACAGGGTAAAACAACGCATTTTCAAAGACTGGCATTAAGTTCAGCAAAAGCAACTAATTTTGACGACAAGATGAAAAATATATGTGAAATAACAACAAGACGGAATGAACAAATGATATGCACCATTTATTATTCAGGAAGCAAACACAAATATGTTTGGAAACTTTGGTAAAATTTAATCATTTTCACACAAATCACCCTCAATAATTTAAATTGTTACTGATTTCTTGCAAATGAGGGCATTGCAAGATCTTAAGTGTGGGAAGGGGTTAAATTCTTTCGGATTTTAAAATTTTTACTTTATACACTTGGTTACCATTAGAAATACTAGTAAAGTAGTAGTTGTATTAGAATCTAGTGCTCTCTGATAATAAAGAACAGCCCTAGTCTTATATACTGACTACCCAATTCTAGTAAAATTTTTCAAAATTTTCAATTAAATGAACTCAAAATCATGTTTATACATATTTATGAATGATAAAACTAGGTTTTAACACCGAAATTATTGTTACCTCGGAAAGGACATAAATTGATAAACAAACCAAAATGTTAAAATTCATTTAAAATGGAATAGAGGACAATAAAAAGGAAAATAAAAGCCAAGTGTGGGAAAATTCTCCAAGTTATTCAAAACATATGTCACATATTTTTGTACAAATAACTGAAAATACTTTTGCTTTGGACTAAACTAAATTTTTTTTACCTGATTTACTGTAAGAAAGATGGATCTACACGATGAATCAATTCCATCATTAAAAGGAAGTAAAATCTTCCGAAAAAGAAACGCGCTTCTTGATTTAGGTCAAGAAGTTGTCGTCCAGACCAGCTGTAGGTTGACGAAAAATCTAGAAAAGTCATCACTAAAATCAGTAGGAAATCCACAGACCTCAGCATTAAACAGGGTCGCCAAGTGGTCAGACTTATCCTAACCATGAGAGGATCTGTCTTGTAAAATGGGGAGGGCACCGTGCAAATTAGCTAGATAAGACTAATGAATCAGATCCCCAGAAAAGATAATCTCCTTAAAGATTAAAAATCAACTTTTAAGCCTGATATTACTCAATCCTAGAGATTGACCTTAAAGATTGAGAATTACAAACTCATGGAATTCAATGATATCTAAACTCGAGCCTGAACGAGAAAATATTTTGATCAAAATTACAAACCGATTTGTTTTCTAAAAACCCATTTTCAATGCGTTCATTACCATTGAACGTAAAATCTTAGGAATTCACCTGGAATTCATTAGGTCACCTGAACCAAATCGGGTGTCAACCGTAAGAACGGTGGTTGCATAGTGGTCAAAGACGGGACCTTGTGCCAAACCTACAAATTATAAGGGTGAGCTTTACTATTGCTCCTACCAAGGATAGTAATTGCGTCTGACACGTTATAGACCATAATTAAAAGCATGTCAGGGGACATTGCCTTAACATTTGCTTGTTCAATGCTTTCCTTTACAACCGGACGGTAGTTTACCGAAAGGTAATATACGGGACAAGTAAACTGGACGTGTTGCTTTCCAAATACAAGGTTAGCAAGTGGGTGACACAAAACCATAAGTTTTGAGCTAAAATTTTCAAATCTGAAACCCACCAAACCTACAAAAATATTTTGCAAACACCGGTGAAGGGTTATTCCGGAAAACTTATCTAGGGTAAAAGCTAGATTTAATTTTCAAAAGATCAAATGTTTTCATAAAGATCCAATTTCCTTAATGGATCTAAATTTTTATAGTCATGTGGGACTGTAAACCATATCGTTACTACCATTGTTTATACCGCCGTATAGAAATCACTGATGTACAAAGTGTGAAGAATAAAGAAGTGATTCTAGTATTTCAAGACGATATTGCTTGAGGATAAGCAACGCTCAAGTGTGGGAATATTTGATAATGCCAAAAACGAACATATATTTCATAGCATTATTCCTCAAGAAAGACAAGCTTTTAGTTGCAATTGTTCTATTTAAAAGTGATATTCGTTTAAATAATAAAAGGTGAAGACAAAAGACAGATTCGACGAATTGAAGACGCAAACGACCAAAAAGCTCAAAAGTACAAAATACAATCAAAGAGGTTCCAATTATTGATAAGAAACGTCTCGAAATTACAAGAGTACAAGATTCAAAACGCAAAGTACAAGATATTAAATTGTACGCAAGGACGTTCAAAAATCCGGAACCGGGACCAGAGTCAACTCTCAACGCTCGACGCAACAGACTAAAAATTACAAGTCAACTATGCACATGAATATAATATAATATATAAATAATTCTTAAAAATTATATATATATTATATTAATATTTAAAATCGTCGGCAAACAAAGAGCCAAGGATGAATGAGCTGTAAAAACGAACTCCGCGACTTGCGGAGTTCGAAGGCCAAATGTACCGCGAGTCGCGGAGATTACCTGGACGAAAATTCCTATAAAAGCAAACGAATTCTGATCATTTTCAAAATCCATAATCTCTCTCTCTCTCAATATATACGTAAATATATATATATATATATATATAAAATTTATATTTTAATTTTAATTTTAATTTTAAATCCTAATAATAAGGGTATGTTAGCAAATGTTGTAAGGGTATAAGTCAAAATTCTGTCCGTGTAACGCTACGCTATTTTTAATCATTGTAAGTTATGTTCAACCTTTTTAATTTAATGTCTCGTAGCTAAGTTATTATTATGCTTATTTAATCCGAAGTAATCATGATGTTGGGCTAATTACTAAAATTGGGTAATTGGGCTTTGTACCATAATTGGGGTTTGGATAAAAGAACGACACTTGTGGAAATTAGACTATGGGCTATTAATAGGCTTTATAATTGTTTAACTAAATGATAGTTTGTTAATGTTAATATAAAGATTTACAATTGGGCGTCCCTATAAATTACCATATACACTCGATCGGACATGATGGGCGGGGTATTTATATGTACGAATAATCGTTCATTTAACTGGACACGGAAATGGATTAATAGCAACTAGAATAATTAAAACAGGGGTGAAATTATGTACAAGGACACTTGGTATAATTGATAACAAAATATTAAAACCTTGGGTTACACTCAGTCGACATCCTGGTGTAATTATTAAACAAAGTATTAAACTCTTGTTACAGTTTAAGTCCCCAATAAGTTGGAATATTTAACTTCGGGTATAAGGATAATTTGACGAGGACACTCGCACTTTATATTTATGACTGATGGACTGTTATGGACAAAAACCAGACGGACATATTAAATAATCCAGGACAAAGGACAATTAACCCATGGGCATAAAACTAAAATCAACACGTCAAACATCATGATTACGGAAGTTTAAATAAGCATAATTCTTTTATTTCATATTTAATTTCCTTTATTTTATATTTAATTGCACTTCTAATTATCGCATTTTTATTGTTATTGTATTTAATTGCACTTTTAATTATCGTACTTTTTAATTATCGCAAGTTTATTCTATCGCACTTTTATTATTCGCAATTTCATTATCGTTATTTACTTTACGCTTTAAATTAAGTCTTGTATTTATTTATTATTTTACATTTGGTTTTAACTGCGACTAAAGTTTTGAAATCGACAAACCGGTCATTAAAAGGTAAAAACCCCCCTTTATAATAATAATATTACTTATATATATATTTGTATTTTTATAAAAGTAAACTAATATAGCGTTAAGCTTTGTTTAAAGATTTTCCCTGTGGAACGAACCGGACTTACTAAAAACTACACTACTGTACGATTAGGTACACTGCCTATAAGTGTTGTAGCAAGGTTTAAGTATATCCATTCTCTAAATAAATAAATATCTTGTGTAAAATTGTATCGTATTTAATAGTATTTCCTTGTAAAATTTAATAGTATTTTATACCCCTTAGCTTTAACTATCAATAACTTCATCGGAAAAACATTCTACGGCGATTATGTAATTTTTAAAGTTTAGAGATTATCTATTCTAGCATTAACCATAAATCAAACAGAGTAGAAACCCTGACCGGAATGGTGTATGATTTACAAGCTAGACTTGTTATATCACAACATCAACAGTACCATCAGCATCATTAGCACCGTCGGCACCGTCAGCATCGTCAGCACCAGCAGCATCTGCTACATCACAAGCTCCGTCAGTTCAAGAAAGCACCGTGGACATCAATACGAGTCAACAACGAGTATATTGTATCAATGAGTTATGAAGTATTAACTCAATTCCTCTAAGAATTTACATGTATATCTTATATATATAAATTTTAAAGCCATCATAAATCTTTTCGCACTAAGCTATTATGTATGAATTGAAAAAGGGTAAATATTACTCGGTTAATTCATATTACTAATATGCTATGATGTACATCCTTCGTTAACAACTTAACCTTCATTAAATACAATCTCTGTTTCAACTCAATGAATTCCATTTCCTAATAAACCAAGTGTATTATTCAATTACATAATTGATTTTACATTTTCATTTTCGATATACTCGAAACTTTCTAGAAAATATCATCTGTGCCTTGTAAGGTTCACAAGAATTCCACGAGCAACAACATCCTTCACCAAGGAATATTAATAAGAAAAAAAAATGAAGTATTGATTTCATTAGCGAAATACTCCGCAACGATTATGTAATCTTTAATATTTTAAAGATTAATCACTTCTAAGTCAAGCCGAAAATCAAATGAGCTTAATATGATATTAACTCATTAAATCTGTATTACATCTGAAGAAAATATACATACATATATTTTCATAAAGACGTTAATAAAAATTCTTTGGTACAAAATATTAATTGTGAAATCTTTAACGGGTAGGTAATACCCGGGAAATATATAAGTTCACAATTAATATGTTATACTGTACATTCTTCAACTTTGATTCAAAAATCATTAACTATACTCACTATCTTCACAGTGATACACAATTATTTCATACAAATTCAATTACATATTCTGATATTGACGGACCAGAATCAAAGTCATAACTCTGAACCGGTGAAATCATTCTTAGATCTCTACATCTTTCAAAGCTATACTTTGACTTCAAAACTGTGCAAGATCCTTTAGCGTTGTTTTTACCGAAAATAACCTTGCAATTTTTTTTTCAAAGTATCCAGTTTTACCCCACTTCCAACCAGTCAATTTTGACTTTTCAGGTTTACCTTATTGTAACCTTGACACATACGTTTTTGTTACCGGGGAACCTTTTATGTTCCACCACATTAGTAGTAAATTTACCAACAATTTCATTTATCCTTGACCTTCCAAAAAATCTTTATACTCATTGAAACCCTATCATGTACTCATCCACATCTAGTAACGGTAATTGCCATACCAACTACCGGGAATTAGCAATCAGTATTTTGAATCTCGCAGCATTTTCTACGACAACAGTTATATATAGATAACATTTATCTTCTAGACTTACTTACTTCGAATGTGAAGTTTCTGAAAAACACCCCAAACTGTGAAACTAGTCCTCCGAATTTTGGAAAAATGCTGATGAAGCAGCAAAAACTGTAAACGACGTTAACAGTCAAAAGTTTGATGATAAAGAATGGTATGGTGGTAAAGCTGAGAAAAAGAGAAGGTTTGGAACTGGAAAACGGATTTAATAGACCATGAAGGAGACAAAGGACAAATACAAGGACCAAACTCTATATTCAAAGAATCTAAATGATTCAGTGTCTGCTGAAGTCATTAGAGAATACCTTGCTCCTTACTCTAAAACCTTTACGGACAATATTCTTCATCATCATCTTATCTTAAATATGCTAAGATATCATCGTATCTCCTATTATAAATATCCTCCATATTTCTGAAGATATTTTTCGAAACCATTTTTATCTGAAATCATTACCTCTTCTCAATATCTGCGTTACAATATAAAAGAAACTATTTTAGTTTCTAAATTCTGAAACCTTCAAGTTTAAAATATGAATGTTTTGAAGTAGTGTTGGGAACTGAAGCATGAATTAGTATAATATAATGACACTTGATCAACGTGATTATATTACAGTAAGTCATGCTGAGTTTCTAATGGAACGTGATAAAGGTTCACAAATCACACCCTCATCATGAACCATGTTACATAACTATTTCATTCTATATAATTTCTAAATATATCAAGAAAATATATTTCTTGATGATTCGGTCTTTTCCGAATGTTCTGGTAATTTGACAAATCAAGATCGTGCCATTACAATTCCCTTCTTAGAACATTTACTATGTTCATTTCAAAATCCATACCTACGAATTCTGGACCATTATTCGCTTGACTAGAAGTCAGGAAGAGAAATCGAAAGCATGGAGCTCTGAAATATAACGGAGAATATAAAGCCCGATAAAAACACATAAATCACAAACCATGTATATCAATAAGTATTGCAACGTAAAGACACGGGAGAACTAAAAATACTATAAAGCCAAGAGTATAGTAAAAGTGAATAGATTCCTCCGGCGGCAGATGAAAAAGAAGAATGATAGATATGAAAGTTAGGAGTATATCAAGAATCAGAACTGGATGAAGCATTTTCACAATCTTTTGGAAGTATTAAATAAGGAAGAAGATTATAGGAGTGGTGAAAATAAATGAAACGGAAGAGGTCAATTTATAGCGAAATATCAGACATAATAATCGAGGCAGATTACGCATTTAATTAAAGGAAATCTTAATTTCCTTAAATTTCGAAGAATCAAATCTTATTTAGATTATGAAGATTTTCTATTCCTTAAATTCCGAAAATCAATAGTTACTACGTCAAGAGATAAGACGCATCTCTATTCTTCATTAGGATAACTTCCCTCATACGCTTCGAGACGAAATTTTTATTGTTAGCCATGACGACCTCACTCAAATTTCGGGACGAAATTTCTTTAACGGGGAGGTACTGTGATGACCCGAAAATTTCTGATCAAATTTAAACTTAATCTTTAACGTTTCTGACACGATAAGCAAAGTCTATGAAGTTGAATCTCAAAATCTTGAACTATTCAATTACCCCTCGATTGTTCTCAACGATTCGCGAACAATTATATGTAAATAGATACATATACTATAACTTGAAAACGTAACAAAGTGTTAAGTAAACGATACTGTGCATTAAACATATTCGTTAGATTATCTGATTGATATATTTAACTATGAAGTTAAAAGATTATGCTAAATGATTGAATTAAAAGATATTTACTGAGTCCCTTAAGGATTATGATATTATTACGGGTCTCTGTTGTAAGGTCCATGTTGATTTGGGAAATCATTCATGTTTAATGGTATTCGGAATTAATGGTAAAGTGTTTGTTTAAATAACGTAATTTGGACACATACAATAATAAGGAATATTAACTGTTAGAATTGAATCTATGAACAACTTACAACGTATATTTAGAACGTGTTTAAGTATATTGAATATATATTTATGAATATATAGCTTCAGGTTATTTGAAAACAATAATAACATTCGGTTATTGATTCAATTGATATTTAGTTATGTTAATTAGAACGTTTGAGAAATAAACGATGACACATAAATGAATTACATGAATTTAAGTTTAAATGTATAAACAATATGCGATATAACAATTTCAAATGATTTTAAAATGTATTTTAATAAATAGCGAGACAATGATTTATAGAAGTAAATGACCAAAACACTCGAAAGTTAAAGATACACTTTGAGGGATATAATTTAGGGATAATTTAAGGCTATATTTTGACAAAGGTACGTGTTCCAAAATATAAATTACAAGTTTTCTCAGCGTACGAAGGGACACTCGAAAAACCGGAACCGGGACATAAGTCGAGTGACGACGTACGACTTATCGGAACAAAAATTTCAAGTCAACTATGCACGAGAATATAATATAATATATAATTAATTAATATATATTATATATATTATATATTAATAAATAAATATGTCGACAAACAAGAAAACAAAAGTTTGTGAGCTGGATCAGAGGGTCATGCGATCGCATGGCCTTGAAGCACAAATACCATGCGATCGCATGGGGTACTTTTTCAGGCCAAGTCTTTATAAAGCGATCGAATTCAGTTTTTGTGATATATATTTCTTTCATCTTACACTCCGTATAACTTATTTATATTATTATTATTATTATTATTATTATTATTATTATTATTATTATTATTATTATTATTATTATTATTATTATTAATATTATTACTAATCTTATTATTATTAGTATTATTAATATTAATTAGTATTATACATAAAATACTACGACGAGATTATGAGCGTGTCACTTTCAAAATGGTTTTCAAGCGGGATAGAGCTAAGGAAATTATGGGTTATTGCCAAGGAGGTTATGGGTAATGTTCGGGGGTATATTTGTGAATTAAACCTTGTATTTATCATCTCCGTTACGTCTACGTACTTTCCTACAATATTGAATCTCAATACTGATACGTAAGCACTCATAATTTATCTTTTATATATTAATTGTGTATCCATGTCTAGTGCTCGAGTATATATATTTATACATGCTTGTATGCTAAATTTCGTCGCTAAACAGTTTATAATGAATTACGAATTAAATACATATATTACTGGTAAAAGGTATATGATATACATGGTTTTGGAAAGCTGGCGAAAAATCAATGACTTTTCATTTAGATATCGAATAGTTTCGATGAACGGATTAAAAGATATGATCAACTGAATTATGATTGATGATAATTGAAATTGCTTTTGAATCTGCAATTAAAATTTAAACAACTTATTTACAAGATTGATAAAATGGATTTTTAAATATTACCAGCCGAGTAAATGAATCCTTATATAAGGTACGTCTCGTTTGTTGAACTATTGTCAAAATTGACTTTTTGAAACAACTTTGGATAACTTTTGTATGTCGATATCGAGCATTAGGATCATGATACACTATGACCTGACCTAGGTTGATAGACATTTATTGACCAACATATGTTCTCTAGGTTGAGATCTACGATTATTTGATATTCCGAGTTTCAGTCACATTTTGGTGAACGACTTTATATGCTGCTGAGGTGAGTTTCATTTGCTCCCTTTTTAATTGCTTTTGCAATCTATATTTTTGGGCTGAGAATACATGCACTTTATTTTAAACGCAATGGATACAAGTACATACTAAATTCTACACCGAGTTTGAACCGAAAATCCCTTAGCTTTGGTAACTAGTAACTGCTAGTTATAAGAACTGGTGGGCGCGAATAGTGGTATATGGATCCATAGGGCTTGACATCCCCGTCCGAACTAGAGCGCTAGCCTTTTAACGGACGTGTGTTATTTGAGTTTAGGACACGTTGGTTTACTTGTATTAAAACGAATGGGGTATTTATCATTATAACGTTAAAGTTTAGTTACCAGGGTGCTCTGTTATGTAGAATCTATTGATAAACGTTTCTGGATGAAACAACTGAAATCTTGTGATCCACTTTTATATACAGATTATGCGAAACACTAAAACTATGAACTCACCAACCTTTGTGTTGACACTTTTTAGCATGTTTATTCTCAGGTTCCCTAGAAGTCTTCCGCTATTTGCTTATATGCTAGACAAGCTATGTGCATGGAGTCTTACATGACATATTTTTCAAGGAAACGTTGCATTCACCAAATCATCACTATGTATCTTATTTTGACTGCATTGTCAACGGAAGTACTATTGTAAACTATTATTTACGGTGATTGTCTATATGTAGAAATCATCAGATGTTGAAAACCTTTGATTTAAATATTCATTTATGGTGTACCTTTTCAAAAGAATGCAATGTTTACAAAACGTATCATATAGAGGTCAAATACCTCGCAATGAAATCAATGAATGACGTATTGTCCATATGGATTTGGAGCGATCATCACACTTGACTTTTAAAATCAACTAAACACATGTTCTATATCTATATGATATGCTAACTTAATGATTTAAAACCTGAAAACACGAAAAACACCGTAAAACCGGATATACGCCGTCGTAGTAACACCGCGGGCTGTTTTGGGTTAGTTAATTAAAAACTATCATAAACTTTGATTTAAAAGTTGTTCTTCTGGAAAAATGATTTTTCTTTTAAACATGAAACTATATCCAAAAATCATGGTTAAACTCAAAGTGGAAGTATGTTTTCCAAAATGGTCATCTAGACGTCGTTCTTTCGACTGAAATGACTACCTTTACAAAAATGACTTGTAACCTGTATTTACGACTATAAAATTATACTTTTTCTATTTAGATTCATAAACTTAAGTTTAATATGAAACCATAGCAACTTGAATCACTCAAAACGGATTTAAAACGAAGAAGTTATGGGTAAAACAAGATTGGATATTTTTGCTTGTTGTAACTACGTGAAAATTGGTAACAAATCTATATTAATCATATCCTAGCTAACTCATATTGTATTATACATGTATTCTAATATATTATATAATCTTGGGATACCATAGACACGTATGCAAATGTTTTGACATATCATATCGACCCATGTATATATATTATTTGGAACAACCATAGACACTCTATATGCAGTAATGTTGGAGTTAGCTATACAGGGTTGAGGTTGATTCCAAAAATATATATACTTTGATTTGTGATCTAGCCTGAGACGTGTATACACTGGGTCGTGGATTGATTCAAGATAATATATATCAATTTATTTTCTGTACATCTAACTGTGGACAACTAGTTGTAGGTTACTAATGAAGACAACTGACTTAATAAACTTAAAACAGTTAAACGTATTAAAAATGTTGTAAATATATTTTGAACATACTTTGATATATATGTACATATTTGTTATAGGTTCGTGAATCGACCAGTGGCCAAGTCTTACTTCCCGACGAAGTAAAAATCTGTGAAAGTGAGTTATAGTCCCACTTTTAAAATCTAATATTTTGGGATGAGAATACATGCAGTTTTGAAAATGATTTACAAAATAGACACAAGTATTGAAACTACATTCTATGTTGAATCGTTATACCGGATATCGCCCTTGTTGAACTTGGTAGCCTAAGAATTGGTGTTTATTATAATTGCCACCAATTAACGCGAATCCTAAAGATAGATCTATGGGCTTTGACACTGAAATGTCCCGTTCTTATTAATTAAAAACGTTCCATATTAATTGATTTTGTTGCGAGGTTTTGACCTCTATATGAGACGTTTTTCAAAGACTGCATTCATTTTAAAACAAACCATAACCTTTATTTCATCAATAAAGGTTTAAAAAAAAGCTTTACGTAGATTATCAAATAATGATAATCTAAAATATCCTGTTTACACACGACCATTACATAATGGTTTACAATACAAATATGTTACAACAAAATAAGTTTCTTGAATGCAGTTTTTACACAATAACATACAAGCATGGACTCCAAATCTCGTCCTTATTTAAGTATGCGACAGCGGAAGCTCTTAATAATCACCTGAGAATAAACATGCTTAAAACGTCAACAAAAATGTTGGTGAGTTATAGGTTTAACCTATATATATCAAATCATAATAATAGATCACAAGATTTCATATTTCAATACACATCTCATACATAGAGATAAAAATCATTCATATGGTGAACACCTGGTAACCGACATTAACAAGATGCATATATAAGAATATCCCCATCATTTCGGGACACCCTTCGGATATGATATAAATTTCGAAGTACTAAAGCATCCGATACTTTGGATGGGGTTTGTTAGGCCCAATAGATCTATCTTTAGGATTCGCGTCAATTAGGGTGTCTGTTCCCTAATTCTTAGATTACCAGACTTAATAAAAAGGGGCATATTCGATTTCGATAATTCAACCATAGAATGTAGTTTCACGTACTTGTGTCTATTTTGTAAATCATTTATAAAACCTGCATGTATTCTCATCCCAAACATATTAGATTTTAAAAGTGGGACTATAACTCACCTTCACAGATTTTTACTTCGTCGAGAAGTAAGACTTGGCCACTGTTGATTCACGAACCTATAATAATATATACATATATATCAAAGTATGTTCAAAATATATTTACAACACTTTTAATATATTTTGATGTTTTAAGTTTATTAAGTCAGCTGTCCTCGTTAGTAACCTACAACTAGTTGTCCACAGTTGATGTACAGAAATAAATCGATAAATATTATCTTGAATCAATCCACGACCCAGTGTATACGTATCTTAGTATTGATCACAACTCAAACTATATATATTTTGGAATCAACCTCAACCCTGTATAGCTAACTCCAACATTCACATATAGAGTGTCTATGGTTGTTCCGAAATATATATAGATGTGTCGACATGATAGGTCGAAACATTGTATATGTGTCTATGGTATCTCAAGATTACATAATATACAATACAAGTTGATTAAGTTATGGTTGGAATAGATTTGTTACCAATTTTCACGTAGCTAAAATGAGAAAAATTATCCAATCTTGTTTTACCCATAACTTCTTCATTTTAAATCCGTTTTGAGTGAATCAAATTGCTATGGTTTCATATTGAACTCTATTTTATGAATCTAAACAGAAAAAGTATAGGTTTATAGTCAGAAAAATAAGTTACAAGTCGTTTTTGTAAAGGTAGTCATTTCAGTCGAAAGAACGACGTCTAGATGACCATTTTAGAAAACATACTTCCACTTTGAGTTTAACCATAATTTTTGGATATAGTTTCATGTTCATAATAAAAATCATTTTCTCAGAATAACAACTTTTAAATCAAAGTTTATCATAGTTTTTAATTAACTAACCCAAAACAGCCCGCGGTGTTACTACGACGGCGTAAATCTGGTTTTACGGTGTTTTTCGTGTTTCCAGGTTTTAAATAATTAAGTTAGCATATCATATAGATATAGAACATGTGTTTAGTTAATTTTAAAAGTCAATTTAGAAGGATTAACTTTTGTTTGCGAACAAGTTTAGAATTAACTAAACTATGTTCTAGTGATTACGAGTTTAAACCTTCGAATAAGATAGTTTATAGTTTTATATATATGAATCGAATGATGTTATGAACATCATTACTACCTCAAGCTTAGTAGGTAAACCTACTGGAAGTGAAAAGAAATGATCTAGCTTCAAAGGATCTTGGATGGCTTGAAAGTTCTTGAAGTAGGATCATGACACAAAAACAAGTTCAAGTAAGATTTTTACTCGAATTAAGATAGTTTATAGTTATAGAAATTGAATCAAAGTTTGAATATGAATATTACCTTGAATAAGAAATATAACCTACTGTATATAACAAAGGTTTCTTGATCTTAGATGATTACTTGGAATGGATTAGAAAGCTTGGAAGTAAATTAGTAAACTTGAAGGGATTTTTGAAGTGTTCTTGAAGTGTTCTTCCTATGATGATTATAGCTTTATTCTTGAAGTGATTTTTGATGAAGATGATGATTAACTACTGGAAAAATACGTTCATAATAGTGTGTGTTTGTGTGTGTGTTGAGAGAGAATTAGAAAGAGAATTGGAAGTGAAATGGAGTGAATGATGAGTGGTAATTGGTGAGTGGTGAGTGGGGTTAAAAGGAGTTCTAGTTAGTTGACTAGCTCATGGTAGAAGTTAAAATTGATTAGTCATACATGACATAATCAAGAGTGGAATCCCATGCTAGTTCCTATTGGTATATACCCATAGTAAGTACGTTTTGAAGCTGTGTATAATACGGGTAAGAATACGACTAGAATTCTTGATGAAAGAAAAGAATGGGAAAGTAACTGTAACCATTTTCATTAAGTATGAGTGTTTTGATATATGTCTTGAAGTCTTCCAAAAGTATTTTAATACATCTAAATACACTACATGTATATACATTTTAACTGAGTTGTTAAGTCATCGTTAGTCGTTACATGTAAGTGTTGTTTTGAAACCTTTAAGTTAACGATCTCAATTAATGTTGTTAACCCATTGTTTATTATATCTAATGAGATGTTAAATTATTATATTATCATGATATTATGATATATTAATATATCTTAATATGATATATATACATTTAAATGTCGTTACAACGATAATCGTTACATATATGTCTCGTTTCGAAATCCTTAAGTTAGTAGTCTTGTTTATATGTATATAACTCATTGTTAATATACTTATGGAGATACTTACTTATCATAATCTCATGTTAACCATATGTATATCCGTATATATATCGTCATGTCGTTTTTACAAGTTTTAACGTTCGTGAATCGCCGGTCAACTTGGGTGGTCAATTGTCTATATGAAACATATTTCAATTAATCAAGTTTTAACAAGTTTGATTGCTTAACATGTTGGAAACATTTAATCATGTAAATATAAATCTCAATTAATATATATAAACATGGAAAAGTTCGGGTCACTACAGTACCTACCCGTTAAATAAATTTCGTCCCGAAATTTTAAGCTGTTGAAGGTGTTGACGAATCTTCTGGAAATAGATGCGAGTATTTCTTCTTCATCTGATCTTCACGCTCCCAGGTGAACTCGGGTCCTCTATGAGCATTCCATCGAACCTTAACAATTTGTATCTTGTTTTGCTTAAGTCTTTTAACCTCACGATCCATTATTTCGACGGGTTCTTTGATGAATTGAAGTTTTTCGTTGATTTGGATTTCATCTAACGGAATAGTGAGATCTTCTTTAGCAAAACATTTCTTCAAATTCGAGACGTGGAAAGTGTTATGTACAGCCGCGAGTTGTTGAGGTAACTCAAGTCGGTAAGCTACTGGTCCGACACGATCAATAATCTTGAATGGTCCAATATACCTTGGATTTAATTTCCCTCGTTTACCAAATCGAACAACGCCTTTCCAAGGTGCAACTTTAAGCATGACCATCGCTCCAATTTCAAATTCTATATCTTTTCTTTTAATGTCAGCGTAGCTCTTTTGTCGACTTTGGGCGGTTTTCAATCGTTGTTGAATTTGGATGATCTTCTCGGTAGTTTCTTGTATAATCTTCGGACTCGTAATTTGTCTATCCCCCACTTCACTCCAACAAATTGGAGACCTGCACTTTCTACCATAAAGTGCTTCAAACGGCGCAATCTCAATGCTTGAATGGTAGCTGTTGTTGTAGGAAAATTCTGCTAACGGTAGATATCGATCCCAACTGTTTCCGAAATCAATAACACATGCTCGTAGCATGTCTTCAAGCGTTTGTATCGTCCTTTCGCTCTGCCCATCAGTTTGTGGATGATAGGCAGTACTCATGTCTAGACGAGTTCCTAATGCTTGCTGTAATGTCTGCCAGAATCTTGAAATAAATCTGCCATCCCTATCAGAGATAATAGAGATTGGTATTCCATGTCTGGAGACGACTTCTTTCAAATACAGTCGTGCTAACTTCTCCATCTTGTCATCTTCTCTTATTGGCAGGAAGTGTGATGATTTGGTGAGACGATCAACTATTACCCAAATAGTATCAAAACCACTTGCAGTCCTTGGCAATTTAGTGATGAAATCCATGGTAATGTTTTCCCATTTCCATTCTGGGATTTCGGGTTGTTGAAGTAGACCTGATAGTTTCTGATGCTCAGCTTTGACCTTAGAACACCTCAAACATTCTCCTACGTATTTAGCAACATCGGCTTTCATACCCGGCCACCAAAAATGTTTCTTGAGATCCTTGTACATCTTCCCCGTTCCAGGATGTATTGAGTATCTGGTTTTTTGAGCTTCTCTAAGTACCATTTCTCTCATATCTCCAAATTTTGGTACCCAAATCCTTTCAGCCCTATACCGGGTTCCGTCTTCCCGAATATTAAGATGCTTCTCTGATCCTTTGGCCATTTCATCCTTTAAATTTCCCTATTTTAAAACTCCTTGTTGCGCCTCCTTTATTTGAGTAGTAAGGTTATTATGAATCATTATATTCATAGATTTTACTCGAATGGGTTCTCTGTCCTTCCTGCTCAAGGCATCGGCTACCACATTTGCCTTCCCCAGGTGGTAACGAATCTCAAAGTCGTAATCATTCAACAATTCAATCCACCTACGCTGCCTCATATTCAGTTGTTTCTAATTAAATATGTGTTGAAGACTTTTGTGGTCGGTATATATAATACTTTTGACCCCATATAAGTAGTGCCTCCAAGTCTTTAATGCAAAAACAACCGCGCCTAATTCCAAATCATGCGTCGTATAATTTTGTTCGTGAATCTTCAATTGTCTAGACGCATAAGCAATCACCTTCGTTCGTTGCATTAATACACAACCGAGACCTTGCTTTGATGCGTCACAATAAATCACAAAATCATCATTCCCTTCAGGCAATGACAATATAGGTGCCGTAGTTAGCTTTTTCTTCAATAACTGAAACGCTTTCTCTTGTTCATCATTCCATTCAAATTTCTTCCCTTTATGCGTTAATGCAGTCAAGGGTTTTGCTATTCTGGAAAAGTCTTGGATGAACCTTCTGTAGTAACCAGCTAGTCCTAAAAACTGACGTATGTGTTTCGGAGTTTTCGGGGTTTCCCACTTTTCACCAGTTTCTATCTTTGCCGGATCCACCGTAATACCTTCTTTGTTCACTATGTGACCGAGGAATTGAACTTCTTCCAACCAAAATGCACACTTTGAAAACTTAGCGTACAATTCTTCCTTCCTCAATACTTCTAACACCTTTCTCAAATGTTCACCGTGTTCTTGGTCATTCTTTGAGTAAATAAGTATGTCATCAATGAAAACAATGACAAACTTGTCAAGGTATGGTCCACACACTCGGTTCATAAGGTCCAACACAGCTGGTGCATTAGTTAAACCAAATGGCATGACCATAAACTCGTAATGACTGTAACGTGTTCTGAAAGCAGTCTTTGGAATATCATCTTCTTTCACCCGCATTTGATGATACCCGGAACGTAAGTCAATCTTTGAATAAACAGACGAGCCTTGTAGTTGATCAAATAAATCGTCGATTCTCGGTAGTGGGTAGCGGTTCTTGATGGTAAGTTTGTTCAACTCTCGGTAGTCGATACACAACCTGAATGTACCATCTTTCTTCTTGACAAACAAAACAGGAGCTCCCCACGGTGATGTGCTTGGTCGAATGAAACCACGCTCTAAAAGTTCTTGTAATTGGCTTTGCAGTTCTTTCATCTCGCTGGGTGCGAGTCTGTAAGGAGCACGAGCTATTGGTGCAGCTCCTGGTACAAGATCTATTTGAAATTCAACGGATCGATGTGGGGGTAATCCCGGTAATTCTTTCGGAAATACATCGGGAAATTCTTTTGCAATGGGAACGTCATTGATGCTCTTTTCTTCAGTTTGTACTTTTTCGACGTGTGCTAGAACAGCATAGCAACCTTTTCTTATTAGTTTTTGTGCCTTCAAATTACTAATAAGATGTAGCTTCGTGTTGCCCTTTTCTCCGTACACCATTAAGGGTTTTCCTTTTTCTCGTATAATGCGAATTGCATTTTTGTAACAAACGATCTCTGCTTTCACTTCTTTCAACCAGTCCATACCGATTATCACATCAAAACTCCCTAACTCTACTGGTATCAAGTCAATCTTAAATGTTTCGCTAACCAGTTTAATTTCTCAATTCCGACATATATTATCTGCTGAAATTAATTTACCATTTGCTAATTCGAGTAAAAATTTGCTATCCAAAGGCGTCAATGGACAACTTAATTTAGCACAAAAATCTCTACTCATATAGCTTCTATCCGCACCCGAATCAAATAAAACGTAAGCAGATTTATTGTCAATAAGAAACGTACCCGTAACAAGCTCCGGGTCTTCCTGTGCCTCTGCCGTATTAATATTGAAAACTCTTCCGCGGCCTTGTCCATTCGTGTTCTCCTGGTTCGGGCAATTTCTAATAATGTGGCCCGGTTTTCCACATTTATAACAAACTACATTGGCATAACTTGCTCCGACACTACTTGCTCCGCCATTACTCGTTCCGACACCATTTGTTCCTTTCGTTCTATTAATCCCTGGTCCGTAGACCTCACACTTCACCGCGCTATGACCATTTCTTTTACACTTGTTGCAAAATTTGGTGCAGAACCCCGAGTGATACTTTTCACACCTTTGGCATAGCTGCTTCTGATTGTTGTTGTTGTTGTGGTTAATATTGTTGTTGGGATGATTTTTGTAGTTGCTGTTGTTGTTGTTGTTGCTGTTGTTGTTGTTGTTGTTGGGCCGTTTGTTGTAGTTGCGATTAATGTTGCGATTGTTGGGATAATTGTTGCGATTATTGTTGTAATTGCTGTTGTTGTTGTATTGGTGATTCTTATCACCGTTTTCCTCCCACTTTGTTTTGACTTGCTTCACATTGTCCTCTTCAGCAGTCTGCTCTTTAATTCTTTCTTCAATCTGGTTCACTAGTTTGTGAGCCATTCTACATGCCTGTTGTATGGAGGCGGGCTCGTGTGAACTTATATCTTCTTGGATTCTTTCCGGTAATCCTTTCACAAACGCGTCGATCTTCTCTTCCTCATCTTCGAATGCTCCTGGACACAATAGGCACAATTCTGTGAATCGTCTTTCGTACGTGGTAATATCAAATCCTTGGGTTCGTAACCCTCTAAGTTATGTCTTGAGCTTATTGACCTCGGTTCTGGGACGGTACTTCTCGTTCATCAAGTGCTTGAATGCTGACCACGGTAGTGCGTACGCATCGTCTTGTCCCACTTGCTCTAGATAGGTATTCCACCATGTTAACGCAGAACCTGTGAAGGTATGCGTAGCGTACTTTACTTTGTCCTCTTACTTATGGCAAACACCGATTCGACCTTCTCGGTCCACCGTTTCAATCCGATCGGTCCTTCGGTTCCATCAAATTCCAAAGGTTTGAAGGCAGTGAATTCTTTGTAGGTGCATCCTACACGATTTCCTGTACTGCTAGATCCAAGGTTATTGTTGGTATGTAGCGCAGCCTGTACTGAGGCTATGTTTGAAGCTAGAAAAGTACGGAATTCCTCTTCATTCATATTCACGGTGTGTCGAGTAGTCGGTGCCATTTCCTTCAAAATAGTCAAATGGAACAAGTTAATCATACAGAATATCAAGAGTAGTTAATAGTATTTCGTAGCATAATATGAACTCATTTATAAAAGCTTTTTCTTCATATTAGCGTTTTATAAGTTTAAATTCGGGTAGTACCTACCCGTTAAGTTCATACTTAGTAGCTAATATACAATTCAACTACTACAATTCTATATGAAAAACTGATTATAATAATATTTCGCGTTCAAACTTTTATACAATATTTTACAAACTTACAATACCGCTTATTTTACATAAAGCATGAAATATAGCACACAATAACTTTGATACAAGATAGTTGTGAAGATAATTCTAGCTAGTACACAAGTCGTTCAGCAAAGGCAATAAAGACACGTAATTCATACATCCAGAAACAAGTCATGCATTCAGGTTTTACTAGGACTACTTCCCATCCTTGGTCTTGTGGAACATTGAAATGTCCCGTTCTTATTGATTAAAAACGTTCCATATTAATTAATTTCGTTGCGAGGTTTTGACCTCTATATGAGACGTTTTTCAAAGACTGCATTCATTTTTAAACAAACCATAACCTTTATTTCATCAATAAAGGTTTAAAAAGCTTTACGTAGATTATCAAATAATGATAATCTAAAATATCCTGTTTACACACGACCATTACATAATGGTTTACAATACAAATATGTTACAACAAAATAAGTTTCTTGAATGCAGTTTTTACACAATATCATACAAGCATGGACTCCAAATCTTGTCCTTATTTAAGTATGCGACAGCGGAAGCTCTTAATAATCACCTGAGAATAAACATGCTTAAAACGTCAACAAAAATGTTGGTGAGTTATAGGTTTAACCTATATATATCAAATCGTAACAATAGACCACAAGATTTCATATTTCAATACACATCCCATACATAGAGATAAAAATCATTCATATGGTGAACACCTGGTAACCGATATTAACAAGATGCATATATAAGAATATCCCCATCATTCCGGGACACCCTTCGGATATGATATAAATTTTGAAGTACTAAAGCATCCGGTACTTTGGATGGGGCTTGTTGGGCCCGATAGATCTATCTTTAGGATTCGCGTCAATTAGGGTGTCTGTTCCCTAATTCTTAGATTACCAGACTTAATAAAAAGGGGCATATTCGATTTCGATAATTCAACCATAGAATGTAGTTTCACGTACTTGTGTCTATTTTGTAAATCATTTATAAAACCTGCATGTATTCTCATCCCAAAAATATTAGATTTTAAAAGTGGGACAATAACTCACTTTCGCAGATTTTTACTTCGTCGGGAAGTAAGACTTGGCCACTGGTTGATTCACGAACCTATAACAATATATACATATATATCAAAGTATGTTCAAAATATATTTACAACACTTTTAATATATTTTGATGTTTTAAGTTTATTAAGTCAGCTGTCCTCGTTAGTAACCTACAACTAGTTGTCCACAGTTAGATGTACAGAAATAAATCGATAAATATTATCTTGAATCAATCCACGACCCAGTGTATACGTATCTCAGTATTGATCACAACTCAAACTATATATATTTTGGAATCAACCTCAACCCTGTATAGCTAACTCCAACATTCACATATAGAGTGTCTATGGTTGTTCCGAAATATATATAGATGTGTCGACATGATAGGTCGAAACATTGTATACGTGTCTATGGTATCTCAAGATTACATAATATACAATACAAGTTGATTAAGTTATGGTTGAAATATATTTGTTACCAATTTTCACGTAGCTAAAATGAGAAAAATTATCCAATCTTGTTTTACCCATAACTTCTTCATTTTAAATCCGTTTTGAGTGAATCAAATTGCTATGGTTTCATATTGAACTCTATTTTATGAATCTAAACAGAAAAAGTATAGGTTTATAGTCGGAAAAATAAGTTACAAGTCGTTTTTGTAAAGGTAGTCATTTCAGTCGAAAGAACGACGTCTAGATGACCATTTTAGAAAACATACTTCCACTTTGAGTTTAACCATAATTTTTGGATATAGTTTCATGTTCATAATAAAAATAATTTTCTCAGAATAACAACTTTAAAATCAAAGTTTATCATAGTTTTTAATTAACTAACCCAAAACAGCCCGCGGTGTTACTACGACGGCGTAAATCCGGTTTTACGGTGTTTTTCGTGTTTCCAGGTTTTAAATCATTAAGTTAGCATATCATATAGATATAGAAAATGTGTTTAGTTTATTTTAAAAGTCAAGTTAGAAGGATTAACTTTTGTTTGCAAACAAGTTTAGAATTAACTAAACTATGTTCTAGTGATTACAAGTTTAAACCTTCGAATAAGATAGCTTTATATGTATGAATCGAATGATGTTATGAACATCATTACTACCTTAAGTTCCTTGGATAAACCTACTGGAAAAGAGAAAAATGGATCTAGCTTCAATGGATCCTTGGATGGCTCGAAGTTCTTGAAGCAGAATCATGACACGAAAACAAGTTCAAGTAAGATCATCACTTAAAATAAGATTGTTATAGTTATAGAAATTGAACCAAAGTTTGAATATGATTATTACCTTGTATTATAATGATAACCTACTGTAAGAAACAAAGATTTCTTGAGGTTGGATGATCACCTTACAAGATTGGAAGTGAGCTAGCAAACTTGAAAGTATTCTTGATTTTATGAAACTAGAACTTTTGGAATTTATGAAGAACACTTAGAACTTGAAGATAGAACTTGAGAGAGATCAATTAGATGAAGAAAATTGAAGAATGAAAGTGTTTGTAGGTGTTTTTGGTCGTTGGTGTATGGATTAGATATAAAGGATATGTAATTTTGTTTTCATGTAAATAAGTCATGAATGATTACTCATATTTTTGTAATTTTATGAGATATTTCATGCTAGTTGCCAAATGATGGTTCCCACATGTGTTAGGTGACTCACATGGGCTGCTAAGAGCTGATCATTAGAGTGTATATACCAATAGTACATACATCTAAAAGCTGTGTATTGTACGAGTACGAATACGGGTGCATACGAGTAGAATTGTTGATGAAACTGAACGAGGATGTAATTGTAAGCATTTTTGTTAAGTAGAAGTATTTTGATAAGTGTATTGAAGTCTTTCAAAAGTGTATAAATACATATTAAAACACTACATGTATATACATTTTAACTGAGTCGTTAAGTCATCGTTAGTCGTTACATGTAAGTGTTGTTTTGAAACCTTTAGGTTAACGATCTTGTTAAATGTTGTTAACCCAATGTTTATAATATCAAATGAGATTTTAAATTATTATATTATCATGATATTATCATGTATGAATATCTTTTAATATGATATATATACATTAAATGTCTTTACAACGATAATCGTTACATATATGTCTCGTTTAAAAATCATTAAGTTAGTAGTCTTGTTTTTACATATGTAGTTCATTGTTAATATACTTAATGATATGTTTACTTATCATAGTATCATGTTAACTATATATATATCCGTATATATGTCATCATATAGTTTTTACAAGTTTTAACGTTCGTGAATCACCGGTCAACTTGGGTGGTCAATTGTCTATATGAAACATATTTCAATTAATCAAGTCTTAACAAGTTTGATTACTTAACATGTTGGAAACATTTAATCATGTAAATATCAATCTCAATTAATATATATAAACATGGAAAAGTTCGGGTCACTACAGTACCTACCCGTTAAATAAATTTCGTCCCGAAATTTTAAGCTGTTGAAGGTGTTGACGAATCTTCTGGAAATAGATGCGGGTATTTCTTCTTCATCTGATCTTCATGCTCCCAGGTGAACTCGGGTCCTCTACGAGCATTCCATCGAACCTTAACAATTGGTATCTTGTTTTGCTTAAGTCTTTTAACCTCACGATCCATTATTTCGACGGGTTCTTCGATGAATTGAAGTTTTTCGTTGATTTGGATTTCATCTAACGGAATAGTGAGATCTTCTTTAGCAAAACATTTTTTCAAATTCGAGACGTGGAAAGTATTATGTACAGCCGCGAGTTGTTGAGGTAACTCAAGTCGGTAAGCTACTGGTCCGACACGATCAATAATCTTGAATGGTCCAATATACCTTGGATTTAATTTCCCTCGTTTACCAAATCGAACAACGCCTTTCCAAGGTGCAACTTTAAGCATGATCATCTCTCCAATTTCAAATTCTATATCTTTTCTTTTAATGTCAGCGTAGCTCTTTTGTCGACTTTGGGCAGTTTTCAACCGTTGTTGAATTTGGATGATCTTCTCGGTAGTTTCTTGTATAATCTCCGGACCCGTAATCTGTCTATCCCCCACCTCACTCCAACAAATCGGAGACCTGCACTTTCTACCATAAAGTGCTTCAAACGGCGCCATCTCAATGCTTGAATGGTAGCTGTTGTTGTAGGAAAATTCTGCTAACGGTAGATGTCGATCCCAACTGTTTCCGAAATCAATAACACATGCTCGTAGCATGTCTTCAAGCGTTTGTATCGTCCTTTCACTCTGCCCATCAGTTTGTGGATGATAGGCAGTACTCATGTCTAGACGAGTTCCTAATGCTTGCTGTAATGTCTGCCAGAATCTTGAAATAAATCTGCCATCCCTATCAGAGATAATAGAGATTGGTATTCCATGTCTGGAGATGACTTCCTTCAAATACAGTCGTGCTAACTTCTCCATCTTGTCATCTTCTCTTATTGGCAAGAAGTGTGCTGATTTGGTGAGACGGTCAACTATTACCCAAATAGTATCAAAACCACTTGCAGTCCTTGGCAATTTAGTGATGAAATCCATGGTAATGTTTTCCCATTTCCATTCCGGGATTTCGGGTTGTTGAAGTAGACCTGATGGTTTCTGATGCTCAGCTTTGACCTTAGAACACGTCAAACATTCTCCTACGTATTTAGCAACATCGGCTTTCATACCCGGCCACCAAAAATGTTTCTTGAGATCCTTGTACATCTTCCCCGTTCCAGGATGTATTGAGTATCTGGTTTTATGAGCTTCTCTAAGTACCATTTCTCTCATATCTCCAAATTTTGGTACCCAAATCCTTTCAGCCCTATACCGGGTTCCGTCTTCCCGAATATTAAGATGCTTCTCCGATCCTTTGGGTATTTCATCCTTTAAATTTCCCTCTTTTAAAACTCCTTGTTGCGCCTCCTTTATTTGAGTAGTAATGTTATTATGAATCATTATATTCATAGATTTTACTCGAATGGGTTCTCTGTCCTTCCTGCTCAAGGCATCGGCTACCACATTTGCCTTCCCCGGGTGGTAACGAATCTCAAAGTCGTAATCATTCAATAATTCAATCCACCTACGCTGCCTCATATTCAGTTGTTTCTGATTAAATATGTGTTGAAGACTTTTGTGGTCGGTATATATAATACTTTTGACCCCATATAAGTAGTGCCTCCAAGTCTTTAATGCAAAAACAACCGCGCCTAATTCCAAATCATGCGTCGTATAATTTTGTTCGTGAATCTTCAATTGTCTAGACGCATAAGCAATCACCTTCGTTCGTTGCATTAATACACAACCGAGACCTTGCTTTGATGCATCACAATAAATCACAAAATCATCATTCCCTTCAGGCAATGACAATATAGGTGCCGTAGTTAGCTTTTTCTTCAATAACTGAAACGCTTTCTCTTGTTCATCATTCCATTCAAATTTCTTCCCTTTATGCGTTAATGCAGTCAAGGGTTTTGCTATTCTGGAAAAGTCTTGGATGAACCTTCTGTAGTAACCAGCTAGTCCTAAAAACTGGCGTATGTGTTTCGGAGTTTTCGGGGTTTCCCACTTTTCAACAGTTTCTATCTTTGCCGGATCCACCTTAATACCTTCTTTGTTCACTATGTGACCGAGGAATTGAACTTCTTCCAACCAAAATGCACACTTTGAAAACTTAGCGTACAATTCTTCCTTCCTCAATACTTCTAATACCTTTCTCAAATGTTCACCGTGTTCTTGGTCATTCTTTGAGTAAATAAGTATGTCATCAATGAAAACAATGACAAACTTGTCAAGGTATGGTCCACACACTCGGTTCATAAGGTCCATGAACACAGCTGGTGCATTAGTTAAACCAAACGGCATGACCATAAACTTGTAATGACCGTAACGTGTTCTGAAAGCAGTCTTTGGAATATCATCTTCTTTCACCCGCATTTGATGATACCCGGAACGTAAGTCAATCTTTGAATAAACAGACGAGCCTTGTAGTTGATCAAATAAGTCATCGATTCTTGGTAGTGGGTAGCGGTTCTTGATGGTAAGTTTGTTCAACTCTCGGTAGTCGATACACAACCTGAATGTACCATCTTTCTTCTTGACAAACAAAACAGGAGCTCCCCACGGTGATGTGCTTGGTCGAATGAAACCACGCTCTAAAAGTTCTTGTAATTGGCTTTGTAGTTCTTTCATCTCGCTGGGTGCGAGTCTGTAAGGAGCACGAGCTATTGGTGCAGCTCCTGGTACAAGATCTATTTGAAATTCAACGGATCGATGTGGGGGTAATCCCGGTAATTCTTTCGGAAATACATCAGGAAATTCTTTTGCGACGGGAACATCATTGATGCTCTTTTCTTCAGTTTGTACTTTCTCGACGTGTGCTAGAACAGCATAGCAACCTTTTCTTATTAGTTTTTGTGCCTTCAAATTACTAATAAGATGTAGCTTCGTGTTGCCCTTTTCTCCGTACACCATTAAGGGTTTTCCTTTTTCTCGTATAATGCGAATTGCATTTTTGTAACAAACGATCTCCGCTTTCACTTCTTTCAACCAGTCCATACCGATTATCACATCAAAACTCCCTAACTCTACTGGTATCAAATCAATCTTAAATGTTTCGCTAACCAGTTTAATTTCTCGATTCCGACATATATTATCTGCTGAAATTAATTTACCATTTGCTAATTCGAGTAAAAATTTACTATCCAAAGGCGTCAATGGACAACTTAATTTAGCACAAAAATCTCTACTCATATAGCTTCTATCCGCACCCGAATCAAATAAAACGTAAGCAGATTTATTGTCAATAAGAAACGTACCCGTAACAAGCTCCGGGTCTTCCTGTGCCTCTGCCGCATTAATATTGAAAACTCTTCCGCGGCCTTGTCCATTCGTGTTCTCCTGGTTCGGGCAATTTCTAATAATGTGGCCCGGTTTTCCACATTTATAACAAACTACATTGGCATAACTTGCTCCGACACTACTTGCTCCGCCATTACTCGTTCCGACACCATTTGTTCCTTTCGTTCTATTAACCCCTGGTCCGTAGACCTCACACTTCGCCGCGCTATGACCATTTCTTTTACACTTGTTGCAAAATTTGGTGCAGAACCCCGAGTGATTCTTTTCACACCTTTGGCATAGCTGCTTCTGATTGTTGTTGTTGTTGCGGTTATTATTGTTGTTGGGATGATTGTTGTAGTTGCTGTTGTTGTTGTTGTTGTTGTTGTTGTTGTTGTTGGGCCGTTTGTTGTAATTGCGATTGATGTTGCGATTGTTGGGATAATTGTTGCGATTATTGTTGTAATTGCTGCTGTTGTTGTATTGGTGATTCTTATCACCGTTTTCCTCCCACTTTCTTTTGACTTGCTTCACATTGGCCTCTTCAGCAGTCTGTTCTTTAATTCTTTCTTCAATTTGGTTCACGAGTTTGTGAGCCATTCTACATGCCTGTTGTATGGAGGCGGGCTCGTGTGAACTTATATCTTCTTGGATTCTTTCCGGTAATCCTTTCACAAACGCGTCGATCTTCTCTTCCTCATCTTCGAATGCTCCCGGACACAATAGGCACAATTCTGTGAATCGTCTTTCGTACGTGGTAATATCAAATCCTTGGGTTCGTAACCCTCTAAGTTCTGTCTTGAGCTTATTGACCTCGGTTCTGGGACGGTACTTCTCGTTCATCAAGTGCTTGAATGCTGACCACGGTAGTGCGTACGCATCGTCTTGTCCCACTTGCTCTAGATAGGTATTCCACCATGTTAACGCAGAACCTGTGAAGGTATGCGTAGCGTACTTTACTTTGTCCTCTTCAGTACACTTACTTATGGCAAACACCGATTCGACCTTCTCGGTCCACCGTTTCAATCCGATCGGTCCTTCGGTTCCATCAAATTCCAAAGGTTTGCAGGCAGTGAATTCTTTGTAGGTGCATCCTACACGATTTCCTGTACTGCTAGATCCAAGGTTATTGTTGGTATATAGCGCAGCCTGTACTGCGGCTATGTTTGAAGCTAGAAAAGTACGGAATTCCTCTTCATTCATATTCACGGTGTGTCGAGTAGTCGGTGCCATTTCCTTCAAAATAGTTAAATGGAACAAGTTAATCATACAGAATATTAAGAGTAGTTAATAGTATTTCGTAGCATAATATGAACTCATTTATAAAAGCTTTTTCTTCATATTAGCGTTTTATAAGTTTAAATTCGGGTAGTACCTACCCGTTAAGTTCATACTTAGTAGCTAATATACAATTCAACTACTACAATTCTATATGAAAAACTGATTATAATAATATTTCGCGTTCAAACTTTTATACAATATTTTACAAACTTACAATACCGCTTATTTTACATAAAGCATGAAATATAGCACACAATAACTTTGATACAAGATAGTTGTGAAGATAATTCTAGCTAGTACACAAGTCGTTCAGCAAAGGCAATAAAGACACGTAATTCATACGTCCAGAAACAAGTCATGCATTCTGGTTTTACTAGGACTACTTCCCATCCTTGGTCTTGTGCAACATAACCGTTATGGCCGTTGATAAGACAGCGTGTTGTAACGTCGTCAAAGGGACGAGGGTTACGTAATGTCCAACAGTCCCGTAATAATCTAAAAACCTCATTTCTTACCCCAATTACCGACTCCGTCACTTGTGGAAACGTTTTGTTTAATAGTTGTAGCCCGATGTTCTTGTTCTCACTTTGGTGAGAAGCGAACATTACTAATCCGTAAGCATAACATGCTTCTTTATGTTGCATGTTAGCCGCTTTTTCTAAATCACGAAGTCCAATATTCGGATATATTGAGTCAAAATAATTTCTTAACCCGTTGCGTAAAATAGCATTTGGGTTCCCCGCAATATATGCGTCAAAGTAAACACATCGTAACTTATGGGTTTCCCAATGTGATATCCCCCATATTTCGAACGAAAGCCTTTTATAAACCAAGGCATTCTTGGAACGTTCTTCGAATGTCTTACAAACTGATCTCGCCTTAAATAGTTGTGCCGAAGAATTCTGACCGACTCTAGACAAGATTTCATCAATCATGTCTCCTGGTAGGTCTCTTAAAATATTGGGTTGTCTATCCATTTTGTGTTTTTATACTGTAAAATAGACAAGAGTTAGATTCATAAAAAAAATACTTATTAATACAAGCAATTTTTACATATATCATAAAGCATAAGCACACTATATTACATATATTACACCACACGAATACAACTATCTTATTCCGACTCGCTTGTTTCTTCTTCTTCAGTTTTGGTTCGTTTTGCCAAGTTTCTAGGGATAAATGATGTTCCCCTAGTACGAGCCGTAATTTTCCACATTGGTTTAGAAAAACCTGGTGGTTTAGAGGTTCCCGGGTCATTGTTACAACTTAAGGACTTCGGGGGTTGACGATACATATAAAGTTCATCGGGGTTGGAATTAGATTTCTCTATTTTTATGCCCTTTCCCTTATTATTTTCTTTTGCCTTTTTAAATTCAGTTGGGGTAATTTCTATAACATCATCGGAATTCTCGTCGGAATCCGATTCATCGGAGAATTGGTAATCCTCCCAATATTTTGCTTCCTTGGCGGAAACACCATTGACCATAATTAACCTTGGTCGGTTGGTTGAGGATTTTCTTTTACTTAACCGTTTTATTATTTCCCCCACCGGTTCTATTTCTTCATTCGGTTCCGATTCTTCTTCCGGTTCCGATTCTTCTTCCGGTTCCGACTCTTCTTCCGGTTCCTCTTCGGGAACTTGTGAATCAGTCCACGAATCATTCCAATTTACATTTGACTCTTCATTATTATTAGGTGAGTCAATGGGACTTGTTCTAGAGGTAGACATCTATCACATAATATCAAACACGTTAAGAGATTAATATATCACATAATATTCACATGTTAAAAATATATAGTTTCCAACAAAATTTGTTAAGCAATCATTTTTCAAGTAAACACGGTCGAAGTCCAGACTCACTAATGCATCCTAACAAACTCGATAAGACACACTAATGCAAAATTCTGGTTCTCTAAGACCAACGCTCGGATACCAACTGAAATGTCCCGTTCTTATTGATTAAAAACGTTCCATATTAATTGATTTCGTTGCGAGGTTTTGACCTCTATATGAGACGTTTTTCAAAGACTGCATTCATTTTTAAACAAACCATAACCTTTATTTCATCAATAAAGGTTTAAAAAGCTTTACGTAGATTATCAAATAATGATAATCTAAAATATCCTGTTTACACACGACCATTACATAATGGTTTACAATACAAATATGTTACAACAAAATAAGTTTCTTGAATGCAGTTTTTACACAATATCATACAAGCATGGACTCCAAATCTTGTCCTTATTTAAGTATGCGACAGCGGAAGCTCTTAATAATCACCTGAGAATAAACATGCTTAAAACGTCAACAAAAATGTTGGTGAGTTATAGGTTTAACCTATATATATCAAATCGTAACAATAGACCACAAGATTTCATATTTCAATACACATCCCATACATAGAGATAAAAATCATTCATATGGTGAACACCTGGTAACCGACATTAACAAGATGCATATATAAGAATATCCCCATCATTCCGGGACACCCTTCGGATATGATATAAATTTCGAAGTACTAAAGCATCCGGTACTTTGGATGGGGCTTGTTGGGCCCGATAGATCTATCTTTAGGATTCGCGTCAATTAGGGTGTCTGTTCCCTAATTCTTAGATTACCAGACTTAATAAAAAGGGGCATATTCGATTTCGATAATTCAACCATAGAATGTAGTTTCACGTACTTGTGTCTATTTTGTAAATCATTTATAAAACCTGCATGTATTCTCATCCCAAAAATATTAGATTTTAAAAGTGGGACTATAACTCACTTTCACAGATTTTTACTTCGTCGGGAAGTAAGACTTGGCCACTGGTTGATTCACGAACCTATAACAATATATACATATATATCAAAGTATGTTCAAAATATATTTACAACACTTTTAATATATTTTGATGTTTTAAGTTTATTAAGTCAGCTGTCCTCGTTAGTAACCTACAACTAGTTGTCCACAGTTAGATGTACAGAAATAAATCGATAAATATTATCTTGAATCAATCCACGACCCAGTGTATACGTATCTCAGTATTGATCACAACTCAAACTATATATATTTTGGAATCAACCTCAACCCTGTATAGCTAACTCCAACATTCACATATAGAGTGTCTATGGTTGTTCCGAAATATATATAGATGTGTCGACATGATAGGTCGAAACATTGTATACGTGTCTATGGTATCTCAAGATTACATAATATACAATACAAGTTGATTAAGTTATGGTTGAAATATATTTGTTACCAATTTTCACGTAGCTAAAATGAGAAAAATTATCCAATCTTGTTTTACCCATAACTTCTTCATTTTAAATCCGTTTTGAGTGAATCAAATTGCTATGGTTTCATATTGAACTCTATTTTATGAATCTAAACAGAAAAAGTATAGGTTTATAGTCGGAAAAATAAGTTACAAGTCGTTTTTGTAAAGGTAGTCATTTCAGTCGAAAGAACGACGTCTAGATGACCATTTTAGAAAACATACTTCCACTTTGAGTTTAACCATAATTTTTGGATATAGTTTCATGTTCATAATAAAAATAATTTTCTCAGAATAACAACTTTAAAATCAAAGTTTATCATAGTTTTTAATTAACTAACCCAAAACAGCCCGCGGTGTTACTACGACGGCGTAAATCCGGTTTTACGGTGTTTTTCGTGTTTCCAGGTTTTAAATCATTAAGTTAGCATATCATATAGATATAGAACATGTGTTTAGTTTATTTTAAAAGTCAAGTTAGAAGGATTAACTTTTGTTTGCAAACAAGTTTAGAATTAACTAAACTATGTTCTAGTGATTACAAGTTTAAACCTTCGAATAAGATAGCTTTATATGTATGAATCGAATGATGTTATGAACATCATTACTACCTTAAGTTCCTTGGATAAACCTACTGGAAAAGAGAAAAATGGATCTAGCTTCAATGGATCCTTGGATGGCTCGAAGTTCTTGAAGCAGAATCATGACACGAAAACAAGTTCAAGTAAGATCATCACTTAAAATAAGATTGTTATAGTTATAGAAATTGAACCAAAGTTTGAATATGATTATTACCTTGTATTATAATGATAACCTACTGTAAGAAACAAAGATTTCTTGAGGTTGGATGATCACCTTACAAGATTGGAAGTGAGCTAGCAAACTTGAAAGTATTCTTGATTTTATGAAACTAGAACTTTTGGAATTTATGAAGAACACTTAGAACTTGAAGATAGAACTTGAGAGAGATCAATTAGATGAAGAAAATTGAAGAATGAAAGTGTTTGTAGGTGTTTTTGGTCGTTGGTGTATGGATTAGATATAAAGGATATGTAATTTTGTTTTCATGTAAATAAGTCATGAATGATTACTCATATTTTTGTAATTTTATGAGATATTTCATGCTAGTTGCCAAATGATGGTTCCCACATGTGTTAGGTGACTCACATGGGCTGCTAAGAGCTGATCATTAGAGTGTATATACCAATAGTACATACATCTAAAAGCTGTGTATTGTACGAGTACGAATACGGGTGCATACGAGTAGAATTGTTGATGAAACTGAACGAGGATGTAATTGTAAGCATTTTTGTTAAGTAGAAGTATTTTGATAAGTGTATTGAAGTCTTTCAAAAGTGTATAAATACATATTAAAACACTACATGTATATACATTTTAACTGAGTCGTTAAGTCATCGTTAGTCGTTACATGTAAGTGTTGTTTTGAAACCTTTAGGTTAACGATCTTGTTAAATGTTGTTAACCCAATGTTTATAATATCAAATGAGATTTTAAATTATTATATTATCATGATATTATCATGTATGAATATCTTTTAATATGATATATATACATTAAATGTCTTTACAACGATAATCGTTACATATATGTCTCGTTTAAAAATCATTAAGTTAGTAGTCTTGTTTTTACATATGTAGTTCATTGTTAATATACTTAATGATATGTTTACTTATCATAGTATCATGTTAACTATATATATATCCATATATATGTCATCATATAGTTTTTACAAGTTTTAACGTTCGTGAATCACCGGTCAACTTGGGTGGTCAATTGTCTATATGAAACATATTTCAATTAATCAAGTCTTAACAAGTTTGATTACTTAACATGTTGGAAACATTTAATCATGTAAATATCAATCTCAATTAATATATATAAACATGGAAAAGTTCGGGTCACTACAAACATAACCATTATGGCCGTTGATAAGACAGCGTGTTGTAACGTCTTCAAAGGGACGAGGGTTACGTAATGTCCAACAGTCCCGTAACAATCTAAAAACCTCATTTCTTACCCCAATTACCGACTCCGTCACTTGTGGGAACGTTTTGCTTAATAGTTGTAGGCCGATGTTCTTGTTCTCACTTTGGTGAGAAGCGAACATTACTAATCCGTAAGCATAACATGCTTCTTTATGTTTCATGTTAGCCGCTTTTTCTAAATCACGAAGTCCAATATTCGGATATATTGAGTCAAAATAATTTCTTAACCCATTGCGTAAAATAGCATTTGGGTTCCCCGCAATATATGCGTCAAAGTAAACACATCGTAACTTATGGATTTCCCAATGTGATATCCCCCATCTTTCGAACGAAAGCCTTTTATAAACCAAGGCATTCTTGGAACGTTCTTCGAATGTCTTACAAACTGATCTCGCCTTAAATAGTTGTGCCGAAGAATTCTGACCGACTCTAGACAAGATTTCATCAATCATGTCTCCGGGTAGGTCTCTTAAAATATTGGGTTGTCTATCCATTTTGTGTTTTTATACTGTAAAATAGACAAGAGTTAGATTCATAAAAAAAATACTTATTAATACAAGCAATTTTTACATATATCATAAAGCATAAGCACACTATATTACATATATTACACCACACAATACAACTATCTTATTCCGACTCGCTTGTTTCTTCTTCTTCGGTTTTGGTTCGTTTTGCCAAGTTTCTAGGGATATATGATGTTCCCCTAATACGAGCCGTCGTTATCCACATTGGTTTAGAAAAACCTGGTGGTTTAGAGGTTCCCGGGTCATTGTTACAACTTAAGGACTTCGGGGGTTGACGATACATATAAAGTTCATCGGGGTTGGAATTAGATTTCTCTATTTTTATGCCCTTTCCCTTATTATTTTCTTTTGCCTTTTTAAATTCAGTTGGGGTAATTTCTATAACATCATCGGAATTCTCGTCGGAATCCGATTCATCGGAGAATTGGTAATCCTCCCAATATTTTGCTTCCTTGGCGGAAACACCATTGACCATAATTAACCTTGGTCGGTTGGTTGAGGATTTTCTTTTACTTAACCGTTTTATTATTTCCCCCACCGGTTCTATTTCTTCATCCGGTTCCGATTCTTCTTCCGGTTCCGATTCTTCTTTCGGTTCCGACTCTTCTTCCGGTTCCTCTTCGGGAACTTGTGAATCAGTCCACGAATCATTCCAATTTATATTTGACTCTTCATTATTATTAGGTGAGTCAATGGGACTTGTTCTAGAGGTAGACATCTATCACATAATATCAAACGCGTTAAGAGATTAATATATCACATAATATTCACATGTTAAAAATATATAGTTTCCAACAAAATTTGTTAAGCAATCATTTTTCAAGTAAACACGGTCGAAGTCCAGACTCACTAATGCATCCTAACAAACTCGATAAGACACACTAATGCAAAATTCTGGTTCTCTAAGACCAACGCTCGGATACCAACTGAAATGTCCCGTTCTTATTGATTAAAAACGTTCCATATTAATTGATTTCGTTGCGAGGTTTTGACCTCTATATGAGACGTTTTTCAAAGACTGCATTCATTTTAAAACAAACCATAACCTTTATTTCATCAATAAAGGTTTAAAAAAAAGCTTTACGTAGATTATCAAATAATGATAATCTAAAATATCCTGTTTACACACGACCATTACATAATGGTTTACAATACAAATATGTTACAACAAAATAAGTTTCTTGAATGCAGTTTTTACACAATAACATATAAGCATGGACTCCAAATCTCGTCCTTATTTAAGTATGCGACAGCGGAAGCTCTTAATAATCACCTGAGAATAAACATGCTTAAAACGTCAACAAAAATGTTGGTGAGTTATAGGTTTAACCTATATATATCAAATCATAATAATAGACCACAAGATTTCATATTTCAATACACATCTCATACATAGAGATAAAAATCATTCATATGGTGAACACCTGGTAACCGACATTAACAAGATGCATATATAAGAATATCCCCATCATTCCGGGACACCCTTCGGATATGATATAAATTTCGAAGTACTAAAGCATCCGATACTTTGGACGGGGTTTGTTAGGGCCAATAGATCTATCTTTAGGATTCGCGTCAATTAGGGTGCCTGTTCCCTAATTCTTAGATTACCAGACTTAATAAAAAGGGGCATATTCGATTTCGATAATTCAACCATAGAATGTAGTTTCACGTACTTGTATCTATTTTGTAAATCATTTATAAAACCTGCAGGTATACTCATCTCAAAAATATTAGATTTTAAAAGTGGGACTATAACTCACCTTCACAGATTTTTACTTCGTCGAGAAGTAAGACTTGGCCACTGTTGATTCACGAACCTATAACAATATATACATATATATCAAAGTATGTTCAAAATATATTTACAACACTTTTAATATATTTTGATGTTTTAAGTTTATTAAGTCAGCTGTCCTCGTTAGTAACCTACAACTAGTTGTCCACAGTTAGATGTACAGAAATAAATTGATAAATATTATCTTGAATCAATCCACGACCCAGTGTATACGTATCTCAGTATTGATCACAACTCAAACTATATATATTTTGGAATCAACCTCAACCCTGTATAGCTAACTCCAACATTCACATATAGAGTGTCTATGGTTGTTCCGAAATATATATAGATGTGTCGACATGATAGGTCGAAACATTGTATATGTGTCTATGGTATCTCAAGATTACATAATATACAATACAAGTTGATTAAGTTATGGTTGGAATAGATTTTTTACCAATTTTCACGTAGCTAAAATGAGAAAAATTATCCAATCTTGTTTTACCCATAACTTCTTCATTTTAAATCCGTTTTGAGTGAATCAAATTGCTATGGTTTCATATTGAACTCTATTTTATGAATCTAAACAGAAAAATTATAGGTTTATAGTCGGAAAAATAAGTTACAAGTCGTTTTTGTAAAGGTAGTCATTTCAGTCGAAAGAACGACGTCTAGATGACCATTTTAGAAAACATACTTCCACTTTGAGTTTAACCATAATTTTTGGATATAGTTTCATGTTCATAATAAAAATCATTTTCTCAGAATAACAACTTTTAAATCAAAGTTTATCATAGTTTTTAATTAACTAACCCAAAACAGCTCGCGGTGTTACTACGACGGCGTAAATCTGGTTTTACGGTGTTTTTCGTGTTTCCAGGTTTTAAATCATTAAGTTAGCATATCATATAGATATAGAACATGTGTTTAGTTAATTTTAAAAGTCAATTTAGAAGGATTAACTTTTGTTTGCGAACAAGTTTAAAATTAACTAAACTATGTTCTAGTGATTACGAGTTTAAACCATCGAATAAGATAGTTTATAGTTTTATATATATGAATCGAATGATGTTATGAACATCATTACTACCTCAAGTTTAGTAGGTAAACCTACTAGAAGTGACAAGAAATGATCTAGCTTCAAAGGATCTTGGATGGCTTGGAAGTTCTTGAAGTAGGATCATGACACAAAAACAAGTTCAAGTAAGATTTTTACTCGAATTAAGATAGTTTATAGTTATAGAAATTGAATCAAAGTTTGAATATGAATATTACCTTGAATAAGAAAGATAACCTACTGTATATAACAAAGGTTTCTTGATCTTAGATGATTACTTGGAATGGATTAGAAAGCTTGGAAGTAAATTAGTAAACTTGAAGGGATTTTTGAAGTGTTCTTCCTATGATGATTATAGCTTGATTCTTGAAGTGATTTTTGATGAAGATGATGATTAACTACTGGAAAAATACGTTCATAATAGTGTGTGTGTGTGTGTGTTGAGAGAGAATTAGAAAGAGAATTGGAAGTGAAATGGAGTGAATGATGAGTGGTAATTGGTGAGTGGTGAGTGGGGTTAAAAGGAGTTCTAGTTAGTTGACTAGCTCATGGTAGAAGTTAAAATTGATTAGTCATACATGACATAATCAAGAGTGGAATCCCATGCTAGTTCCTATTGGTATATACCTATAGTAAGTACGTTTTGAAGCTGTGTATAATACGGGTAAGAATACGACTAGAATTCTTGATGAAAGAAAAGAATGGGAAAGTAACTGTAACCATTTTCGTTAAGTATGAGTGTTTTGATATATGTCTTGAAGTCTTCCAAAAGTATTTTAATACATCTAAATACACTACATGTATATACATTTTAACGGAGTCGTTAAGTCATCGTTAGTCGTTACATGTAAGTGTTGTTTTGAAACCTTTAAGTTAACGATCTCAATTAATGTTGTTAACCCATTGTTTATTATATCTAATGAGATGTTAAATTATTATATTATCATGATATTATGATATATTAATATATCTTAATATGATATATATACATTTAAATGTCGTTACAACGATAATCGTTACATATATGTCTCGTTTCGAAATCCTTAAGTTAGTAGTCTTGTTTATATGTATATAACTCATTGTTAATATACTTATGGAGATACTTACTTATAATAATCTCATGTTAACCATATGTATATCCATATATATATCGTCATGTCGTTTTTACAAGTTTTAACGTTCGTGAATCGCCGGTCAACTTGGGTGGTCAATTGTCTATATGAAACATATTTCAATTAATCAAGTCTTAACAAGTTTGATTGCTTAACATGTTGGAAACATTTAATCATGTAAATATCAATCTCAATTAATATATATAAACATGGAAAAGTTCGGGTCACTACAGACACGCCCCAGTCAGAGAATTTGAACTGCTTTAGTACTTTGATATTTATATATGGGGATATTCTAGATGCATTTGTTAATGTCGGTTACCAGTGTTCAACCATATGAATGATTTTTATGCAGATTGCATGTTATTGAAAGATGAAATCTTGTGGTCTATTATTACAATTTGATATATAGGTTAAACCTATAACTCACCAACATTTTTGTTGACGTTTAAAGCATGTTTATTCTCAGGTGATTATTAAGAGCTTCCGCTGTAGCATGCTAATTTATGGACAAGAGTTGGAGTCAGCATGCTTGTATAATATTGTTTAAAAACTGCATTCGAAGACATATATATTGTTGTGTAATATTATTGTAAACAATTATGTAATGGTCGTGTGAAAACGCTATATTTTAGATTATCATTATTTGATAATCGTCGTAATTTTAAAGGTTATGGTTTGTTTTAAAAATCGAATGCAGTCTTTGAAAAACGTCTCATATAGAAGTCAAAACCTCGCAACGAAATCAATTAATACGGAACGTTTATAATCGATATGAATGGGACATTTCATCACAGAGACTCGTAATCATATCACAATGTATCAGATAAATCAATCATTTGATATTATCTTTTAATTCCTTCGATAAATATATTAAACATATATTGAAACAATTTGTTCATATAAAGTATTATACATCTAATACTTTTTTAACGTTTTCAGTTAATATATCTATATATTATATATACATATCTTTATATACATAAATGTTCATGAATCGTCGAGCATAGCTAAAAGGGTAATTGAATATATGAACATAGTTCCAAAATTTTCAAGACTCAACATTACAGACTTTGCTTATCGTGTCGGAATCATATAAAGATTAAGTTTAAATTTGGTCAAAAATTTCCAGGTTGTCACACACAGCTTGTAGAGTTGTTGGTATTTCCATCTTTCTTATCCTTGTCGAATAATGTGGGCCCTTTCCTACTCACACTTTTACTCAGTTCTTTGACTTCACTTGAACCCGTATCCATTTCGTCTTCAATTGGAAGTGTTCTTTTCGACCCATGAACAATATTTTCTTCCATTGCAGGTTGTGACGTCTTTTGTTCAGTTACAGATGCATTCTCACTTTCAGTAGCTTTGTTGCTTGGTTTTACATCAGATGAACTTGCATCCACATTTTTATCTCTTACAGAGGTATCAGGACTTGGCTTCTTATCATTTATAACACCTTATTTTGCATCATAAGTTTCTTTTTCAATGGTATTTAAATCAGAAGTTAGTGTATCTTTAGTTTTAGAGTCGGATTAAGATACTACATTTTTCCATTCCTCTTTGTTAGTAGACTTCTTGTTGTTTTGACTTCTGAATTATCTTTTCCGTTGACTTTGTAATTAGGTTCAATCAATAGCAAAGGGCGATTTGTAGGTGCTCGGCCACGTGTGAAGACCGAATCTGCAAAGGGGAAGCCATCCAAGTCAGACTCGTTATATATCTTTTAAACTGTTGGGACTAGAGTTGCGAGTCGAGCCCGGTGGTGACTAATCACTCTCAAAAGATTCAACAATATACCTTCGTGGTTTCATATCACAGAAAAAATAATAATAATAAAAAGAAAGGAAAAGAAAGGAAATTAAAAATATATTTGTAGTCAAAATTTGTGAAAGTTAAGAAGATGTTATCTTAGCTTTACACATAAGTACTCTTCATGATATGAAGTCTTCACAAAACATGACACCATTATCTGCAAACAAATATTATTACAATAAGTGTCAATTCATAAGCTATAAATACAACTACAATTAGTGGAAATAAATGTAGTGATCTGAACTTTTCCATAATTATATATTATATGAGATTAATATTTACATGAATAAATGTTTCCAACATGTTAAGCAATCAAACTTGTTAAGACTTGATTATTTGAAACGGTTTTTGTGTTAACGTTTGACCACCCAGTTTGTCCGATGATTCACGAACGTTATAACTTGTATATGACATGATATTATATATATGAACATATATATATGTTTAACATGATAAAATGATAATTAAAGTATCTCATTATGTATATTAACAATGAACCTTATACATAAAACAAGACTATTAACTTAAGAAATTCAAAACGATATCTATACGTAACGATTATCGCTGTAATAACGTCTTAATATTTATATATCATAGTAAGATATATTAGTACATCATGTTATCATTATAATGTAATAATTTAACATCTCATTAAATATAACAACAATGGGATTAATTACATTTAACGAAATCGTTAACTTAAAGGTTTCGAAACAACACTTACATGTAACAACTAACGATGACTTAACGACTCAGTTAAAATGCATATACATATAGTGTATTAAGATGTATTAGTATACTTTTGAAAGACTTCATGACACATATCAAATTACTTCTACTTAACAAAATTGCTTACAATTACATTCTCATTCATTTTCATCAACAATTCTACTCGTATGCACCCGTATTCGTACTCGTACAATACACAGATCCTAGATGTACATACTATTGGTATATACACTTCAATGATCAGCTCTTAGCAGCCCTTAATGAGTCATAAAACATGTGGGAACCATTCTTTGTAATCTAGTATGAATTATTTAGCAAGATTACAAAAATATTATAAATCATTCATGACTTATTTACAAGAAAATAAACTTACATATCTTTTATATCTAATCCATATATCACGACCTAAAACACATACAAACACCTTCATTCTTCAATTTTCTTCATCTAATTGAACTCTCTCAAGTTTTATCTTCAAGTTCTAAGTGTTCTTCATAAATTCTATAAGTTCTGGTTTTATAAAATCAAGAATACTTTCAAGTTTTCAAGTATACTTCCAAGCTTTCTAATCCATTCCAAGTAATCATCTAAGATCAAGAAACCTTTGTTACTTATAGTAGGTTATCATTCTAATTCAAGGTAATACTCATATTCAAACTTTGATTCAATTTCTATAACTATAACTATCTTAATTCGAGTAGAAAATCTTACTTGAACTTCTTTTTGTGTCATGATTCTACTTCAAGAACTTCCAAGCCATCCAAGATCCTTTGAAGCACTAGATCATTTCTTGTTATTTCCAATAGGTTTACCTACTATACTTGAGGTAGTAATGATGTTCATAACATCATTCTATTTATATATATATATATATATATATATATATATATATATATATATATATAACTATCTTATTTGAAGATTTAAACTTGTAATCACTAGAACATAGTTTAGTTAATTCTAAACTTGTTCGCAAACAAAGTTAATCCTTCTAACTTAACTTTAAAATCAACTAAACACATGTTATATATCTATATGATATGTTAACTTAATGATTTAAGACCTGAAAACAAGAAGAACACTGTAAAACCGGACATACGCCGTCGTAGTGAAACCGGGGGCTGTTTTGGGTTAGATAATTAAAAACTATGATAAACTTTGATTTAAAATTTGTTCTTATGGGAAAATAATTTTTCTTATAAACATGAAACTATATCCAGAAATCATGGTTAAACTCAAAGTGGAAGTATGTTTTTCAAAATGGTCATCAAGACGTCGTTCTTTCGACTGAAATGACTACCTCTTACAAAAATTACTTGTAACTTATATTTCCGACCATAAACCTATATTTTTTCTATTTAGTTACATAAAGTACAGTTCAATATGAAGCCATAGCAAGTTGATTCACTCAAAACGGATTTAAAACGAAGAAGTTATGGGTAAAACAAAATTGGAAAATTTTACTTGTTGTAGCTACGTAAATTTTATAACAAATCCATACTAACCATAACTTAACTAACTTATATTGTATTATACATGTCTTGATAGACCATAGACACGTATACAATGTTTTGACATATCATATCGACGTTATCTATATATATTATTTGGAACAACCATAGACACTCTATATGCGGTAATGATCGAGTTAGCTATACAGGGTTGAGGTTGATTCCAAAATAATATTTATACTTTGAGCTGTGATCGATTCTGATACTTGTATGCACTGGGTCGTGGATTGATTCGAGAAATTATATTGATTTATTTCTGTACTACTAACTGTGGACAATTAATTGTGAACTACTAACGTTGGACTGCTAACTTAACAACTTAAATCGTTAAAAAACGTAAATAAAATATGTTGTGAATATATTTCGATCATACTTTGATATATATGTATATATATTTTTTATAAGTTCGTGAATCGACCAGTGGCCAAGTGTTATTTTCCGACGAAGGAAAAATTTGTGAAAGTGAGTTATAGTCCCACTTTTAAAATCTATTATTTTGGGATGAGAATACATGTAGTTTTACAAATGTTTTACAAAATAGACACAAGTGATCAAAATTACATTCTATATTGAATTATCGAACCGAATATCCCCTTTTTTAGCTTGGTAGCCTAAGAATTGGTGTTTATTATAATTGCCACCAATTGACGCAAATCCTAAAGATAGATCTATTTGGCCCAACAAGCCTCATCCGAGTTACGGATGCTTTAGTACTTCGATTTATCATGTCCGATGAGAGTCCCGGAATGATGGGGATATTCTATATGCATCATGTTAAGGTCGGTTACCAGATGTTCATCATATGAATGATTTTTATGCAGATTGCATGTTATTGAAAAATGGAAATGGAAATCTTGTGGTCTATTATTACTATTTAATAAATATATAGGTTAAACCTATAACTCACCAATAATTTTGTTGACGTTGGTCTTAGAGAACCAGAAATTTGCATTAGTGTGTCTTATCGAGTTTGTTAGGATGCATTAATGAGTCTGGACTTCAACCGTATTTTCTTTATAAAAAACGATTGCTTAACACTTTTTTTTGGAAACTACAAATTGTTAACATGTAAATATTATGTGATATATTAATCTCTTAACGTGTTTGATATTGTGAGATAGATGTCTACCTCTAGTACAAATCCCATCGACTCACCTAATAATAATGAAGAGTCTAATATATTTTGGGAAGATTTACAAATTCCAGAAGAGGAACCGGAAGAAGAGGTTACGGAGGAGGAAATATTAGGAACCACAGAAAAACAGATAAATAAAATAAAATTCTCAACCAATGGACCAAAGTTAAAAATGATCAATGGTGTTTCCGCCGAGGAAACAAAATATTGGGAAAATTATCAATTTTTTGATGAATCGGATCCCGGTGAGGATTTCGATGATGTTATAGAAATTACCTCGACCCAATTTGAAAAAGCAAAAAAAAATAATAAGGGAAAAGGCATCAAAATAGAAAAACCTAATTCCAACCCCGATGAACTCTACGTTAACATGAAATACCCTGATGGGGTGTACCGTAAATACCCGTATTTCTTAAGTTTTAACTATAACCCAGGGACATCTAAGCCACCAGGTTTTTCTAAACCATTTGTGAAAACAACGGCTCGTATTAGGGGAGCACCATATATCCCTAGGAAATTAGCGAAACGAACCAAGTCCGAAGAGGAAGAAACAAGTGAGTCGGAATGAACCGTAGTAACCATGATGTGTAATATATGTATTGAAGTGTGCTTGTATTTTTATTTTTTTTTTGTTATATGTAAAAATTGCTTGTATTGTTTGTTAATTATCTTTTACGAATCTAATCCTCGTCTATTTTACAGTATAAAACACAAAATGGATGTTAAGGATAGACAACCGAGTATTTTAGAAGACCTACCAGGGGATATGATTGATGAAATCTTGTCCAGAGTCGGTCAGAATTTATCGGCACAATTATTTATGGCTAAATTAGTGTGTCGAACATTTGAAAAACGTTCAAGGCATGCCTTATTTTATAAAAGGCTTTCCTTTGAGAGACGTGGTATATCACATTGGGGAGACCTTAAGTTACGTCGTGTTTTCTTTAAGGCATTAAGTGCGGGGAACCCAAATGCAATTTTACGCTACGGGTTGAGAGGCTATTTTGACTCCACATATCCCAACATAGGACTTTGTTCTTTAGAAAGAGCTTCCAACATGCAACTTAAAGAAGCATGTTATGCTTACGGGTTAGTGATGTTCGCTTCTCACCAAATTGAGAAAAAGAACATCGGATTGCAACTGTTAAACAAAACATTCCCACAAGTGACGGATTCAGTAGTTGGAGTGAGAGACAAGGTTTTTAGATTGTTACGGGGCTGTTGGACATTACGTAACCATCGTCCTTTTGATGACGTTACAACATGCTATCTTGCCAATGACCACAATGGTTATTTTCCACAAGACCAAGAATGGGAAATAATACTAGTAAAACCCGAATGCATGACTTGTTTCCGGACCTGCGAATTACGTGTCTTTATTACCTTTGCTGAACGACCTGCGCTTAACTAGAATTGACTTCACAACTGCCTTGTATCAAAGTTATTGTGTGCTATATTTCATGCTATATGTAAAATAACTGTATTGTAAGTTTGTAAAATATTGTATAAAAGTTTAACGCGAAATATTATTTGTATTTAGTTTTTCATATAGAATCGTAGTAGTTGAATTGTATAGTAGCTACTAAGTATGAACTTAACGGGTAGGTACTACCCGAATTAAAACTATCAAACGCTAATATGAAGAAAAAGCTTTTATAAATAAGTTCATATTATGCTACGAAATACTATTGACTACTCTTAAATTCTATATGATTAACTCAATTCTTTTGGCTATTTTTGAAGGAAATGGCACCGATGACTCGTCAGAACTTGAACATGAGTGAGGAAGACTTCCGTGTTTTCCTTGCTGCGAACATAGCCGCAGTGCAGGCCGCAATGTAAAATAACAACAATAACTCTGGTTCTAGCAGTGGAACTAATTTCACAAGAAATCGTGTAGGATGCTCCTACAAAGAATTCAATGCCTGTAAACCTTTGGAATTCGATGGAACCGAGGGTCTAATCGGATTAAAACGGTGGACTGAAAAGGTTGAATCGGTGTTTGCCATAAGTAAATGTACTAAAGAAGACAAAGTAAAGTACGCTACGCATAACCTCACAGGTACTGCAATAACATGGTGGAACACCTATCTCGAGCAGGTAGGACAAGATGCGGCTTACGCACTACCGTGGTCAGCATTCAAGTACTTGATGAACGAGTAGTACCGTTCCAGAAACGAGGTCAATAAGCTCAAGGTAGAGCTTAGAGAATTACGAACGCAAGGTTTCGACATCACCACGTACGGACGACGATTCACAGAGTTGTGCCTATTGTGTCCAAGAGCGTTCGAAGATGAAGAGGAGAAGATTGACGCATTTGTAAAAGGGTTACCAGAAAGGATTCAAGAAGATGTGAGTTCACACGAGCCCGCCTCCATACAAAAGGCAAGTCGAATGGCTCACAAACTCATAAATCAGATTGAGGGAAGGATTAAAGAACATGTGGCCGAAGAGGCCAACACGAAACAAGTCAAGAGAAAGTGGGAGGAAAACAGTGACAAGAGTTACCAATACAGCAACAACAACAATCACAACCACAATCGCAACAACTATCCCAACAACCGCAACATTAATCGCAACAACAACAATCACAATCCCAACAACAACTACAACAAGCGTCCCAACAACAATAACTTCACCAAACGTCCCAACAATAATAACAACCACAACAATCCCAATAACAATCTCAATAGCATAAATGACAACAATAATCAAAAAATTCCATGCTATAGGTGTGAAGGATATCATCCAGGTAAATACTGTGAAGTAGTATGCACCAAATGTAATAGGAAGGGTCATAGTGCAACAAGGTGTGAAGCTTTCAGACCAAGGATTAAAAGAACAGATAATGCCCACATTATTTGTTTCGGATGCGGGAAGAAGGGTCACTACAAAACTATGTACCCAAATCAGGGAAATAATAATGGACAAAGTCGTGGAAGAGTTTTTAACATTAATACAGAAGAAGCGCAGGAAGACCCGGAGCTTGTTACAGGTATGTTTATTATCAATGAAAAACCTACTTACGTTTTATTTAATTCGGGTGCGGATAGAAGCTATATGAGTAGAGATTTTTGTGCTAAATTAAGTGGTCCATTGACGCCTTTGGATACTAAATTTTTACTCGAATTAGCAAATGATAAATTAATTACAGCAGATAAAATATGTCGGAATCAAGAAATTAAACTGGTTAGCGAAACATTTAAGATTGATTTAATACCAGTAGAGTTAGGAAGTTTTGATGTGATAATTGGCATGGACTGGTTGAAAGAGATGAAAGCATAAACTATTTGTTACAAAAATGCGATACGCATTATGCGCTAGAAGAGAAAACCTTTAATGGTGTACGGAGAAAAGAGCAACGCGAAGTTAAACCTTATTAGTAACCTGAAGGCGCAAAAACTAGTAAGAAAAGGTTGCTATGCCGTTCTAGCACACGTTGAGAAAGTCAATTCCGAAGAAAAGAACATCAATGATGTTCCCGTCGCAAAAGAATTTCCCGATGTACTTTCGAAAGAATTACCGGGACTACCACCACACCGATCTGTTGAATTTCAAATAGATCTTGTACCGGGAGCTGCAACAATAGCTCGTGCTCCATACAGACTCGCACCCAGCGAAATGAAGGAACTCCAAAGCCAATTACAAGAACGTTTAGAGCGTGGTTTCATACGACCAAGTACATCACCGTGGAGAGCTCCTGTTTTGTTTATCAAAAAGAAAGATGGTACATTCAGGTTGTGTATCGACTACCGAGAGTTGAACAAACTTACCATTAAGACCTGTTACCCACTACCCAGAATCGACAATTTATTTGATCAACTACAAGGCTCGTCAGTTTATTCGAAGATTGATTTACGTTCTGGGTATCATCGAATGCGGGTGAAGGAGGATGATATTCCGAAGACTGCTTTCAGAAAGCATTACGGTCATTATGAGTTTATGGTTATGCCGTTTGGATTAACTAACGCACCAACTGTGTTCATGGACCTCATGAACCGAGTGTGTGGGCCATATCTTGACAAGTTTGTCATTGTTTTCATCGATGACATACTTATTTACTCAAAGAATGAACAAGAGCACGGAGAACATTTGAGAAAAGTGCTCGAATTGTTGAGGAAAGAAAAATTGTAAGCTAAGTTTTCAAAGTGTGCATTTTGGTTGAAAGAAGTTTAATTCCTCGATCACGTAGTAAACAAGGAAGGTATTCAGGTGAATCCATCAAAGATTGAAACCATTGAAAATTAGGAAACCCCGAAAACTTCGAAGCATATACGCCAATTTTTAGGACTGGCTGGTTACTACAGAAGGTTCATCCAAGATTTTTCTAAAATAGCAAAACCCTTGACTGCATTAACGCATAAAGGGAAGAAATTTAAATGGAAGGATGAGCAGGAAAAAGCGTTTCAATTGTTGAAGAAAAAGTTAACTACGGCATCTATATTGTCATTGCCTGAAGGGAATGATGATTTTGTGATATATTGTGACGCCTCAAAGCAAGGCCTCGGTTGTGTATTGATGCAACGAATGAAGGTAATTGCTTATGCGTCCAGACAATTGAAGATTCACGAGCAAAATTATACGACTCACGATTTGAAATTGGGCGCTGTTGTTTTTGCATTAAAAACTTGGAGGCACTACTTATATGGGGTCAAAAGTTTCATATATACCGACCACAAAAGTCTCCAACATATATTTGATCAGAAACAACTGAACATGAGGCAGCGTAGGTGGATTGAATTGTTAAATGATTACGATTTTGAGATTCATTACCACCCGGGGAAGGCAAATGTGGTAGCCGACGCTTTAAGTAGAAAGGACAGAGAACCTATACGGGTAAAAGCTATGAATATAATTATTCGTACTAACCTTACTACTTAAATAAAGGAGGCGCAACAGGGAATTTTAAAAGAAGGAAATTTGAAGAAGGAAATACCCAAAGGATCGGAGAAACATCTTAATATTCGGGAAGACGGAACTCGATATAGGGCTGAAAGAATTTGGGTACCAAAGTTTGGAGATGTGAGAGAAATGGTACTTAAAGAAGCACATAAAACCAGATACTCAATACATCCCGGAGTGGGAAAGATGTACAAAGATCTCAAGAAACACTTTTGGTGGCCGGGTATGAAAGCCAATATCGCTAAATATGTAGGAGAATGTTTGACGTGTTCTAAGGTAAAAGCTGAACATCAGAAACCATCGGGTCTACTTCAACAACCTGAAATTCCAGAATGGAAATGGGAAAACATTACCATGGATTTCATTACTAAATTTCCAAGGACTGCAAGTGGTTATGATACTATTTGGGTAATAGTCGACCGTCTCACCAAATCAGCACACTTTCTACCAATGCGAGAACATGATAAAATGGAAAAGTTAGTACGACTATACTTGAAGGAAGTCGTCTCCAGACACGGAATGCCAATCTCTATTATCTCTGATAGGAACGGTAGATTTGTTTCAAGGTTTTGGCAAACGTTACAACAAGCAGTGGGAACTCGTCTAGATATGAGTACTGCCTATCATCCACAAACCGATGAGCAGAGTGAAAGGACGATACAGACTCTTGAAGACATGCTACGAGCATGTGTTATTGATTTTGGAAACATTTGGGATCGACATCTACCGTTAGCAGAATTTTCCTACAACAACAGTTACCACTCGAGTATTGAGATGGCACCGTTTGAGGCACTTTATGGCAGAAAGTGCAGGTCTCCGATTTGTTGGAACGAGGTGGGGGATATACAAATTACGGGTCCAGAGATAATCCAAGAAATGACCGAGAAAATTATTTAAATTCAACAACGGTTGAAAACCGCCCAGAGTCGACAAAAGAGCTACGCAGACAGTAAAAGAAAAGATATAGAATTTGAAATTGGAGAGATGGTCATGCTTAGGGTTTCACCTTGGAAAGGCATTGTTCGATTTGGTAAACGGGGGAAACTAAACCCGAGATACATTGGACCATTCAAGATTATTGATCGTGTTGGACCAGTAGCTTATCGACTTGAATTACCTCAACAACTCGCCGGCGTACATGATACTTTTCACGTATCGAATCTGAAGAAATGCTTAGCCAAAGAGAATCTCACTATTCCTTTAGACAAAATCCAAATCAATGAAAAACTTCAATTCATTTGAAGAACCCGTCAAAATAATGGATCGTGAGGTTAAAAGACTTAAGCAAAATAAAATACCAATCGTTAGGGTTCGATGGAATGCTCGTAGAGGACCCGAGTTCACCTGGGAACGTGAAGATCAGATGAATAATAAATACCCACACTTATTTCCAGATGATACGTCAACATCTCCAACTGCTTAAAATTTCGGGACGAAATTTATTTAACGGGTAGGTACTGTAGTGACCCGAACTTTTCCATGATTATATATTATATGAGATTAATATTTACATGAATAAATGTTTCCAACATGTTAAGCAATCAAAATTGTTAAGACTTGATTATTTGAAACGGTTTTTGTGTTAACGTTTGACCACCCTGTTTGTCCGATGATTCACGAACGTTATAACTTGTATATGACATGATATTATATATATGTTTAACATGATGAAATGATAATTAAAGTATCTCATTATGTATATTAACAATGAACCTTATACTTAAAACAAGACTACTAACTTAAGAAATTCAAAACGATATCTATACGTAACGATTATCGTTGTAATAACGTATTAATATTTATATATCATATTAAGATATATTAGTAAATCATGTTATCATTATAATGTAATAATTTAACATCTCATTAAATATAATAACAATGGGATTAATTACATTTAACGAAATCGTTAACTTAAAGGTTTCGAAACAACACTTACATGTAACAACTAACGATGACTTAACGACTCAGTTAAAATGCATATACATATAGTATTAAGATGTATTAGTATACTTTTGAAAGACTACATGACACATATCAAAGTACTTCTACTTAACAAAAATGCTTACAATTACATTCTCATTCATTTTCATCAACAATTCTACTCGTATGCACCCGTATTCGTAGTCGTACAATACACATCTCCTAGATGTACATACTATTGGTATATACACTTCAATGATCAGCTCTTAGCAGCCCTTAATGAGTCATCAAACATGTGGGAACCATTCTTTGTAATCTAGTATGAATTATTTAGCAAGATTACAAAAATATTATTAATCATTCATGACTTATTTACAAGAAAACAAACTTACATATCCTTTATATCTAACCCATATATCACGACCTAAAACACATACAAACACCTTCATTCTTCAATTTTCTTCATCTAATTGAACTCTCTCAAGTTCTATCTTCAAGTTCTAAGTGTTCTTCATAAATTCTATAAGTTCTAGTTTCATAAAATCAAGAATACTTTCAAGTTTGCAAGTATACTTCCAAGCTTTCTAATCCATTCCAAGTAATCATCTAAGATCAAGAAACCTTTGTTACTTATAGTAGGTTATCATTCTAATTCAAGGTAATACTCATATTCAAACTTTGATTCAATTTCTATAACTATAACTATCTTAATTCGAGTAGAAAATCTTACTTGAACTTGTTTTTGTGTCATGATTCTACTTCAAGAACTTCCAAGTCATCCAAGATCCTTTGAAGATCTAGATCATTTCTTGTTATTTCCAGTAGGTTTACCTACTATATTTAAGGTAGTAATGATGTTCATAACATCATTCGATTCATATATATATAACTATCTTATTCGAAGATTTAAACTTGTAATCACTAGAACATAGTTTAGTTAATTCTAAACTTGTTCGCAAACAAAGTTAATCCTTCTAACTTAACTTTAAAATCAACTAAACAAATGTTCTATATCTATATGATATGTTAACTTAATGATTTAAAACCAGAAAACACGAAGAACACCGTAAAACTGGACATACGCCGTCGTAGTGAAACCGGGGGCTGTTTTGGGTTAGATAATTAAAAACTATGATAAAATTTGATTTAAAAGTTGTTCTTTTGGGAAAATAATTTTTCTTATGAACATGAAACTATATCCAAAAATCATGGTTAAACTCAAAGTGGAAGTATGTTTTTCAAAATGGTCATCAAGACGTCGTTCTTTCGACTGAAATGACTACTTCTTACAAAAAAGACTATAAACCTATATTTTTCTATTTAGTTTCATAAAGTACAGTTCAATATGAAACCATAGCAAGTTGATTTACTCAAAACGGATTTAAAAAGAAGAAGTTATGGGTAAAAAAAATTGGAAAATTTTACTTGTTGTAGTTACGTAAATTTTATAACAAAACCATAACTTAACTAACTTATATTGTATTATACATGTCTTGATAGACCATAGACACGTATACAATGTTTCGACATATCATATTGACGTCATCTATATATATTATTTGGAACAACCATAGACACTCTATATGCGGTAATGATCGAGTTAGCTATACAGGGTTGAGGTTGATTCCAAAATAATATATATACTTTGAGTTGTGATCGAGTCTGAGACTTGTATGCACTGGGTCGTGGATTGATTCGAGAAATTATATTGATTTATTTTTGTACTACTAACTGTGGACAATTAATTGTGAACTACTAACGTTGGACTGCTAACTTAACAACTTAAATCGTTAAAAAACGTAAATAAAATATATTGTGAATATATTTCGACCATACTTTGATATATATGTATATATTTATTATAGGTTCGTGAATGGACCAGTGGCCAAGTGTTATTTTCCGACGAAGGAAAAATTTGTGAAAGTGAGTTATAGTCCCACTTTTAAAATCTATTATTTTGAGATGAGAATACATGCAGTTTTTAAATGTTTTACAAAATAGACACAAGTGATCGAAATTACATTCTATGTTGAATTATCGAACCGAATATGCCCCCTTTTTAGCTTGGTAGCCTAAGAATTGGTGTTTATTATAATTGCCACCAATTGACGCGAATCTTAAAGATAGATCTATTTGGACCAACAAGCCTCATCCGAATTACGGATGCTTTAGTACTTCGATTTATCATGTCCGATGAGAGTCCCGGAATGATGGGGATATTCTATATGCATCCTGTTAAGGTCGGTTACCAGGTGTTCATCATATGAATGATTTTTTATGCAGATTGCATGTTATTGAAAAATGAAAATGGAAATCTTGTGGTCTATTATTACTATTTGATAAATATATAGGTTAAACCTATAATTCACCAACAATTTTGTTGACTTTTTAAGCATGTTTATTTTCAGGTGATTATTAAGAGCTTCCGCTGTTGCATGCTAATTTAAGGACAAGAATCGGAGTCAGCATGCTTGTAATATATTGTTTAAAAACTGCATTCGGAGATTTAAATCAATGTATAATATTATTGTAAACCAATATGTAATGTTCGTATGTAAAACGTTATCTTTTAGATTATCATTACTTGATAATCTACGTTATGGTTTTTGAACCTTTATTGATAAATCAAGGTTATGGTTTGTTTTAAAAACGAATGCAGTCTTTGAAAAACATCTCATATAGAGGTTAAAACCTCGCAACGAAATCAATTAATATGAAACGTTTATAATCGATATGAACGGGACATTTCAATAAAACTAACCAAAAGGGACTGATTTTCAGGATCAACGTTTTCAAGAAAAACCCTTCTGTGCAATCTTTGTTGTTCTACTTGAGGATTTTTTGGCAATACTTTTCGCGTATTAGCTACGATAATCTGTAAAGATAAGTAGCCACATAGTATTTGATAACTTAACAGAAAGAAAGGAACAAAAGAGAAAATGATAAATCATGATTGTAAATTAATCTTATTGACATCTAAATGACTGATTCATAGTAAACTTCTAATTCGCGATCGCCAATGAATTTTCTGAATCATATTTCTCACTACATTCATAGTAAACTTGGAATTAGTAATATTGACTGCTTCACGATCCTCTCCTCTTACAATTGTAGGTGACCACCACCCAACGTGCTGCACATTAAAAAAAAACAGTTTTTAAAAAAAACTGTGATATTGTGATCATTAAATATACATTGTTGCATAAATTTTGGTGCTAAAAAAAGACGAACCTCTACATAGAGTTCTAGAAACTTCATAACCTTCAATATTTGCTTTGATCCACTAATTGACAACAATTAGGCGTGTTTCATGAATCATAGCACTTAGTTGAACATCATATGCTCATCATTGATAACAAATGGGTGTACTTAGTTTGTGCCTCTGGTTCTTAATATAAACTTTTGGTTGAACATCATATGCTCATCGTTGCATTAGAGACATTTAATAGTCATGAAGCTCTTTGCTTTCATGATACTTTCTCCGTCCTAAATTAATAGTTTTGTTTTGATATTTCAAAGTCTTTATTTCGTAACTTTAACTTTGAATAACTTTTTTTGTGTTATATAATATTTGATGAAATTTATATGAATATCTTAAGTTTTATATATACTTTCATAATGAAAGGTTAGGATTAGTGGTTTAAAATTTAGAAGATATATTTTTGATTTTGTTATTATAAAATAAAGAGATGTATGATACAAAACTTGATTTTTTGTTGATAAAAAAATCTCTATCGTATCTCATTCCGAACATATGTCTATTTAACTAAAACTACTTCAAAGTTTATAAATACTAATACGAGTCAATATGACAATGTTGTAGCCGTTTTATAAGTGAGGATTGTAGCATATATATTATTATTATTATTATATATTTTATTTTAAAAAGTTAATTACTCAAATATATTTAAGAAATATTATATCTCTTTTATTTATTCCATAAATAGTACAACACATTTTTAATCTATTTTATTGCATGGTTTTACTTTACCTTTTATTTTGTGCACCCAGTGACTTTAAAGTCTAGTTTTGCACCTGACTACAACCCACAATGTATAACCTTGTTTATGTGGTTATCTCGAAGAAAATATTGATATTCGGTTTAATACATTAGAAAGTACTAAATTTGTAACGACCCCAATCCGTTTACCAAAAACGAAGCACATTTTTTTTTATGGGCTTAAGCCATAAATTGGCCATATACTTTCATTTTTGTCCCAATGTAAGCTATATACCCCAAAAAATACCAATGTAGGTTATATACTCTTAAAAGTTGTATCGATGTACACAAATTTAACAAGTTACCTGCTGAACCGGTAAAGTTAATTATTTAATATTTTTTTTGCATTTTATATGGCTACAAATAGGTCATATACTTTCAGTTTTGTTCCGATGTACGCTATATACTTTCAGTTTTGTTCCGATGTAGTCTATATACTTTCAGTTTTGTTTCGATGTATCACTAACGTCATTCTTCACGTTGGATGCCACGTCATCGTATAGTTGTTTATCCGGTTAATAAGTTTTGTCCGTTCATATTAGTACACTTTATGAAAGTATATAGCCTACATTGGTATTTTTCAGGGTATATAGCCTACATTGGGACAAAAATGAAAATATATGGCCTATTTATGGCTTTAACCCTTTTTTTATAAGTTAGGTCCCATTAAATTTAAATACATCATAATGCAATATTTGTTTAACGATAGTTTTAACGTGCCCAATATACAACAAAATACATGTTTAACATGTGACTAAATCCAAAACATACAATTCAACGCCTTTTGACCCGTTACACAACAAGCGGGTAATTATGACCCATTTACACTACAAACCGGGTTAAGACTCAATAACCCAACCCGATACCAAGAGCATAATTCCGGGGACTACCAAATCCCCAATCCGCGCCCAAATATCCAAAAGCTAATCCTCCAAGCTTAAGCAACGTCTAACAACCCTAGTCTAGCAACTAGGTAACTCCGCATCAACGATACCTATAAAAAGGTAAACAACGAGAGGGGTAAGCATAAAGCTTAGTGAATGCAATAATTATATATATACATATATAATCTACTTACTTGCAAACACTTACACAAATACCGCATACGAGCTAGCAATTCAACAATCATGCAATCACAATGCAAAACTAAATATCCGCAATTCATAATAAGCTAGCATCGCCAATAGCATATAGTTCACAAATTAATATGCTAATACAAAAATCACACAACCATGGTTAACCAATAACACAAGGAAATGGTACTCGCGAAGGACCATCGGAGTTCACAACATCCATTAGTATACTTAACACCGCGTATCACTAACTCCCGGGTGGCATCTTCACACCTCGATACTTCACTCCGGGTGGTGTCTTAACACCTCGACACTTCACCCGTCATATTTCTTAGAGTGACATCTTAACACCTCGATGCTTCACCCCTTCATAAATCCCGGAGTGGTGTCTTAGCACATCGACACTTCACTCGTCACGTGAAACGTGGTGTCTTAGCACCTCGACACTTCACATCTCACGCTACACAAATAAATACATTATATACGTACACGCATAATTATTCCACTCACCTTGGAATGCCCGCACAAGTCATGTATAACATGATCTCCGTCCTCAAATCTAGCCAATTTCATCATTAAACCCTAAACCCACAATAATTTGGTCTACTTACACTAACCATACCCAAAACTCCTATATATCACAATAAATGGGGTTTATAACCCTAACAAGCATAACCCTAAACACAAACAAGAATCAAACACTACAATTCGGATTAGGGTTTACCTCAAGTACCAAAACGAGCTTTAGTAGCTAGAAACACCAACAAGCACCAAGAACCACTCCAATTTGGGCAAGAATTACCATTTGAAGCTTCCTCTCTCTAGAACTCTCATCTCTCTCTCTCTCTCTAAGATGTTTAGTGGGAGAGAAATGAGTGTGAAATGAGCTCATGATAAGGTTGGATCAGTTTTGTGGCCAAAAATCCGATTTCAAAGTGAAAGGACCAAAACACCCTCTAAAATCCCCTTAAAAACGAATTCAAGACATCAGTTCTGCCACATTGTCGCGTTTCGCGACACCCCAAACGCGACAAAATTAATTGGAACGCGATGAAGTGACCAGGACTTGAATTTTTAAGGCGTCGTGTTTTAACCCAGTTTGTCGCGTTCCGCGACGTACCAAAACGCGACACGTACGCTCCAAACGCGATACTTGCAGTTCCCAGCTTCAATTTAAAAGTTCAGGGACTGAGGTTGACAGATTCTGATTTTGATGTAAATTCTGAAAATGCATAAGTTTTAGGTTGACTTTCAGTGACACTTTCTGATGCACACTTTTACTGACACTTTCTGATGACACTTCTGATGTACAAAATTCAGGGTGTTACAAAATTTCCGTGTTATGTTACTTGAGCTTAGTTCCATGAGAAAAGTTGTAGCTTTTTAATAATCAGAAATTAGATAAAGAATTCAAGATTTTGTTGCTATACTACCAAGTAGTTCTCAACCGTGATTGCTGACAACCAATGGAACTGGTTGAAGAATATTGAATCTAAAATTAGGAGTCCAAACAAAAAGGTGGCAAAGACCTGCTTACGAATGTATGAGTCAACTGGTGTTGACAAAACTTAAATGTAAGGGGACGGGTCGAACGTTTTATTAGAATTACCTAAGGTTTACTAGTGCTTATAATTTTTATATAGTTATGTTCAATGGTTAAAATTGTTATTGCGATATTACTGTTTTAGCAATTATAATTTTCGAACTTATTGTTTACAAAAAACTCAAACAATGGACAAGAAGTGTATCCGAGCTAATTCAATGAACCCAACCTATTTCAACTATTTAAAGAATGACCTCCTTATTGAACTCAATATAGCCTATTACCCGATAAACAGTTGCCACATCTAACAACAATAGTACATGAGAAACAAGGTTCTAATTAATCATAGCTACCATTTTGCATCCCCTCATCACCCAATTGAAGGTCAAAGTACGTGTAAATTCTCAATTCATAAGTCATAACTATCACCAATAACATTCCTTGAGGTTAAACCATTTGGCCCACCTTTTATGGTATCTCCACGATTGCTTCTTCAAAATACTATTGGTGTGATGAATAGTGAAAACCTTATAGGTATATCGTATTATAAATCAATTATTCTTAGAGTAAAATGAAACCCAAAGCTTCATCAAAACCTAACAGACCCAAGCTCACAATTAGACTTGGGTCATACTGATAATCAATATTCTAATACTCAAAAAATTGTGAAAGTTACTGAAAGAAAATGCTAAATATCGAACATTGAATATATAAATAAAAGCAACCTTTTTTCTTATTTGCTGCACCGATAGATTGATATTCGCTGATGTTGTTGAATATTAATTTCTTTTACCTTTTTTTTTTATTTCGTGATTTGATTTATCTAAGGATGAAGCAGTTGGAGCAATAGACTACTATATAAATATTTTGCTCATATTGTTATTATTATTTTTATTTCCTTACTAATTTGAAAGCGTTTGATATCAAAGCGTATTTAAGGTGTTTTTTAGCTGAATTGTTATATGTTATTACTATATGGGACATGTATCAAATTCCTACCTCACTAGCATCACATCTTGGGTGACAATTAAAAAAAGAGTCTTAAACAGTCACATAAATAATCGATTTAGACCGCCTACATTCAAGTAGAATACTCTTCATTTCAGAATAACATGAACAGAGAAAAAACCTCCGCTTTATACGTTTCTTTACCTTTTGGGACCAAATGTCGATTTATGGCATGTTTGTGTTGGAATGCAATATTATGTATTGTTTATTGAGTTCCCATCATTACAGAATACAATCATATATAAGACATAACCCTAATATAATAACATGGGCTCAGCCCAAATACAAGAACATATGGCCTAATAATGTTGGGCTAACATCCCCCGCAGTTGGAGCGGGAGTACTCCGGATGCTCAAACTAGATCTGAACTCGTCAAAAAGTGCAAACGGCAGACCCTTGGTGAAGATGTCAGCAAACTGGTATCTGGAGGGAACATGTAAGACCCGCACATGTCCCTGAGCAACTAAATCGCGAACAAAGTGAATATCAATCTCAATGTGCTTGGTTCGCTGATGTTGAACCGGATTATTAGAGAGATAGACAGAGCTGACATTATCGCAGTAAACCAAGGTAGCTGAAGTAAGTGGACAGTGAAGCTCGCGTAAAAGATTACGGATCCAGCAGGTCTCGGCAACGGCATTGGCAACTCCGCGATATTCTGCCTCTGCACTGGAACGAGAGGGTGTGGGTTGCCGTTTAGATGACCATGACAGAAGGTTGTTGTCGAGAAAAACACAATAGCCTGAGGTAGATCGTCTGGTGGTGGGACAACCTGCCCAATCAGCATCAGAATAAGCAACCAGTGTGGTGGGAGAAGAAGCATATAATTGTAGGCCAAGGTCAGTGGTGCCCTGAATGTAACGAATGATCTGCTTGAGAGCGTGCATATGTTGCTCTCGAGGGTCATGCATGAAGAGACAGATCTGCTGAACAGCATAAGAGATGTCTGGCCGAGTAAATGTAAGATACTGAAGTGCTCCGGCAAGGCTGCGGTAGAGAGTCGGGTCCTTAACAGGGGGACCATGACTAGTAAGTTTGGCACCCGGTTCGACCGGGGTCCGGCATGGATGACATGAAGGCATACCAGCCCGCTCAATGATCTCAGATGCGTACTGTTTCTGGGAGAGGAACATCCCAGACGCAGTACGACTAGCATGAATGCCAAGGAAGTAGTTCAGCGGGCCTAAATCAGTCATGGAAAATTCTTTATGTAAGGAAGCAATAATCCGCTGAAGAAAACATGTAGAAGAAGCAGTCAACACAATATCATCAACATATAAGAGTAGGTAAGCTGTATCCGAACCATGGCGATAGATAAACAGAGAAGTGTCACATCGACTCTGGTGAAAACCAATCCGCTGAGCATAACTTGAAAATCGCTGAAACCATGCACGGGGGGCCTGCTTAAGGCCATATAAAGATTTCTGCAAGAGGCAGACGTGATCCGGGTATCTAGGATCCCGAAACCCTGGTGACTGGTGCATATAGACAGTCTTTGAAAGCTGTCCTTGGAGAAAAGCGTTCTTGACATCTAGCTGATGAACTGGCCAATGTCGAGATACCGCCAAACTGAGTACAGTGCGTATCGATGCCGGTTTGACAACCGGGCTGAAGGTCTCATCACAATCAATACCAACCTGTTGGCTCCGACCGTTAGCGACGAGTCGAGCCTTATACCTGCTCAAATTACCGTCTACATTAAACTTGTGCTTAAATAGCCACATGGAGCGAATTATGTTCGTGTACGATGGGCGAGGCACAAGTGTCCAAGTACCGTTGTTAATTAAAGCGTTATATTCATCAGTCATAGCTTGTTTCCAATTTAAGTCGTGAAGGGCCTCGAGGTAATTACGAGGAATAGGAGAAATGACAGTGGTGTGAAGGTTGAGACGTTGCACAGGTTTGGTGGTTCCAAGGCGAGCACGGGTGATCATGGGGTGAGTGGAGGTGGAGGAAGATGTAGCCTCAGTAGGAGGAGGCTGTGTCTCCGGGGTAGGATTTTTAGGAGGTACTGTAGCCTCAACAGGAGGAGGCTGTGTCTCTGGGGTGGGAATGTGTGTAGGTGCAGTAACGGTAGCCTCAGTGGGAGGAGGCTGTGTCTCCGGGGACGAAGTAGAAGGAGTGGAGGAGAGGTGAAATGATCGAGAATACAGATTTGGTGGAGGATCCAGAAATTCATATGATGGTGGCTGAGTCAGTGTCATGGAGCCGAATGGGAAAGAGGACTCATCAAAAGTGACGTGTCGGGATAGGATGATTTTGTTGGTGGTAAGGTCAAGGCATCGGTAACCCCGGTTATTAGAGGGGTATCCAAGGAAGATGCACGGAGTGGAACGTGGGGCATGTTTGTGAGGAGTAGTTAGGTGAGGGTAGCATAGGCATCCGAAGACACGGAGTGTGGCATAGTTAGGTTTTTGGTGGTATAGGCGTGAGTGTGGAATTTCATGGTTAATAGCGGAAGAAGGAAGAATATTAAGAAGATAGGCTGCCATGTGAAGGGCTTCAACCCAGTAAGTAGGAGGAAGATGAGCTTGAAAGAGGAGTGTGCGAATTAGGTTATTGATGGTGCGTAACATGCGTTCGGACTTCCCATTTTGCTGAGAAGTGTGAGGACATGAGAAGCGAAATTGTATGCCGTTAGATTGAAGAAGCTGATGGAAGGCGGTGTTATCGAATTCGCCACCATTATCACATTGAAAAGCTTTGATTTCTTTGTTAAATTGAGTACGTACAAATGCACGAAAGTGTATGAATGTATTAAGTGCATCAGATTTATTGCGTAATGGAAAAACCCAAACATAATGCGAAAAATGATCAAGAAATATAATGTAATATTTTAAACCACTAAGACTAGAAATGGGAGATGTCCATAAATCCGAATGAATAATATCAAAGGTAGAATTAATGTTAGAACTAGACACAGAAAAAGGGAGTCGCACGTGTTTGCCAAGCTGACAGGCATGACAAAGAATGGGGGACGACGAGTTATTACAAATAATATCTTTATTAGAAATGAGTCTTCGAAAAACATCATGTCCGGGATGTCCGAGACGTTGATGCCATGTAACCGGACTGGTGAGAAGAGCTTGTTGAGAAGAGTGAGAGGTGGGTGATGTAAGTGGGTAGAGATCCCCGGTGCTATCACATCGGAGAAGCAGACGACGCGTCAGATAATCATTCACAGAAAAACCAAAAGGATCAAATTCGACAGAAACTAGATTATCACGGGTAAATTGACGAACAGATATGAGGTTTTTTACGATGTTAGGAGTTACAAGTACATTATTTAAATGTAATGGTCGGTGGACATTGGGTAACAAGCTATGGCCGGTGTTAGTGACGGGAATGGTGTTCCCGTTACCAACGGCTACTGATGAATATTTGCAATTATTAAAAACAGTACTAAGATTATTAATACATGAGGTAAGATGTGAAGACGCACCCGTATCCATGTGCCACCCATCCTGAGTCACTGCACTGAATACACTAGGAAGAATAGTCTCCTGAGTCTGTGTTTGTGGATCGACCGAAAAGGACCCAAAAGAAGCGGGTTGGGCTGTGTAAAAGCATTGAGCCTGCTGTTGAGCTTGCGTAATTTTTAACTGGTCAATAATTTTTTGATTGGTTTCAATGATGTTCCAGAGTAGAGCATTGGATGAAGCATACACCATGATGAAAAAAAAAAAAATTCAATATATGGAAGCGTAACCTGCTTATTTTGATACTAATAATTTTGATGATGACTTTAAACAAGCAAACCACAAGCTAATTGATATTTTGTTGTAGGTGTCTGCTGAATCGAGAAAAGCAAGTGAGAATATTTATTTGACACACCATGTGTTGTGTTGTCAATTAAATAATTGATGTGCAATACATGTGTCGCTTGGAAACAATTAGGGTGATTGAAGAATTTAGACAAATAATATCGATACGTAAAAAAAATGGCTGTAGGAAATTGAAAGAAGAAAATAATAATAATATGTGAAAAAATTAATTGCTATCAAATGATGAAATTGGACGGTGAACCTTTTTGATTACCAGTGGCACCACTACTCACGATGATCGACGGCTTGTGAGAAAGAACAAATAGGGTATTTTTAGGTTAATTCTCTGACACCATGTTGGAATGCAATATTATATATTGTTTATTGAGTTCTCATCATATATAAGACATAACCCTAATATAATAACATGGGCTCAGCCCAAATACAAGAACATATGGCCTAATAATGTTGGGCTAACAGTTTGGTGTTCAAAAAAGCTACTCTGTATTATATGTTTTTGTTTTGTTTTATTGATTTGATATGTTTAATAGAAAATAATATCGTATTCTTTAAAGAAACCATATCCGTCTTGTTTTCAGTTTTATGACCCTATGTATTTGCATCAAGTTAAGTTTAGATGAAAAATTGGTAGGTTAACTTTTACATTTATAAATCTACCGTAAATGCACCCAAAGTTTGTTCATCCTCTTGTGGTTGTCAATTCTAAGTTACATTATTTGTAGTTGGTGTCTCTTTCATGGTCCGTTTCAAAGTAGTTTTCTAGTCCCACATTAATCAGAGACTATGCATTATCATGTAAGTGTAATGAAATAAAACATGATAGAAATTATAATTATTCAACATTTCATCTAAATTGTTATAACCATTTAGAGTTTTCTTTCCGCAGCAATTTAGGAAGGGTTTTAAGTTTTTTATTTTAACTATCTTTAGAGCTAACTTCATCCTTCATTTATAAGTTCCCTTTCTTTCTATTTGCCAAAACAGCATAATATTCTCATAATGGCGGATCAAATTTCATATGCCAATGATTTTTAGTAAACGGAAGACATAAATTTACTTGTTAAAAAAAGTCAAACGGGTCAAAAGATGATCAATATGTGAATTCAATGCATACAATGTGCAACATCCTATTGATTAACGAAAAATTGTGTTTGCGGGTCAACCCCTCCTACTTTTAACATATACTACGTAACAGACAATGTGTAAATTTTGATTTGTTATAGGATCAACGTACGCGACCCACCCATTTTGCCACATATACCATTAAGTTTCAGTAATAGTATATACATAACGTTAAAGTGGAACAATAAACGCATATATACATTTGTTTATTGACATAGGCTTTGAGTTATACATATGCCCATAGAATTGTAGGATCGAGTCCTAAATGACATCCATAGTTTTAGATTAATCAAGTATACATACGATTAGAGAAGCTTTATAAATGCTTTACTTGAATCATGAAAATGTACAAATTGTACCCAGTTTGATGTCAAGGAGATGGCCCACCCAAGTACTGAAGCCATTCCTCTGGAGTACTCTTTCTCATTTGCAACATCTTAATGGCCGTGTTTGTTAACGGTATCGCAATAATGTCATAATCTTTAGGAGTCTGCAACATCAAATCAATAATATCATCATTAAATACTCGCACAATCTAATATCATAGTCTTTATTAGATTACCTTAGGAGGCTTATGCAACTTCATATTTGCTTCCTCTGGTGTTTTTTGGCCCTTTCTCGAGTTGCAACTTAAACAAGCAGTAACCTATGATTCACAAACATAGGCATTTATGGAGTAGCACTTATCATAAAAAGAAGTATTTTTGATAAAATTTAATAACTTTTTGGACATCAGTTTGGGATCACTCAGGGGGACTAAACCACCCACGCGTTCATCTCCCGTAGTTGCATAACCCGCCCCCAACTGCTGCCCTGGAGGAAACCCGGACCAATCCGAGGGCATGGCCGGTAAAACCCCCTCCCCGCTGCCCCCGCACTAAGCGAAAGGCGACTTGGGTGGATACTTCAGGTCAGGGATAACATTGAGTGCAACGTTGCAGCCCAGCGGAGTCGAACTCCCGACCTCCCGCTAAGAGAGGCAGGCCACTACCAGTTGAACTACAACTCAATGTTAAATTTAATAACTTGTACAGTTGATTGCTACTTGAATCCTTATTTGGAGTTACATAGTTACATGGTAATATAATAAAGAGCGTAACGATAACAATCTTTTTGTAATTACCAGATTTTCCCATTTCCATTCCCCACCACGTGACATAGGTAAGACATGATCAATAGTTAAGTTCTCGGTGGATGAACAATACCTGTCGTGTAAAAAAAAAATAATAATAATAACATGTTACTATGTGCACAGGTGCCAATTTAACTATGTCAACATAAATCATATTAATCTCATATTTTGGCAGAGTACTTACTGGCAAGAAAAATTATCACGAGTCAATATATTTTTTCGACTAAGCATACTGATATGTCTTGTCCTCTTGACTACATGAAGCATATGTTGAACCTGGAAGATACAACATATAAAATGCCTTTAAACATTCTTCAAGTTTAATAAAATGCTAATATCTTTGTTAGTAATGTAAACGCGTAAGGTTTTTTCAGTTCAAGCTACCTAGAGAGGGCGAGTGTACCGTGATCGTTCTTAGTAATGTATTTTTTTTTAAATCTTGTTATTAATATATGTATTACCCTTAAAACCGCAGGTATGTAAAAGGATCCACTTGGTGAGTTCACAGTTTGATCATAATATTCCAAAACATCAGCCTGCATACACAGCTAAAATTCATTAATCACAAATCAGAGTCGCAACTGCATATGTTATGGAGATTATTAAAACTTTAAACTTTAGATACAAAGTTCCACATTTCTAACCTTTTCCATAAACTCCAAACAAATCGCACGTTTCCAGCAGACAACATTTATAGGCCTAGCACAACAATTAAAATCAGATTCCAGTAACTTCTATACAAGACATTAACCATTTTCAGAAATTAACATGCGCATTTGACTTCAATTGTTGACGTCAATCGTAACACATCTCAAATCAATAACTCATGGATACATGTCTAACACTAACATCAATCCACACAACTTAAAATAAAGTTAATTGCTAAACTTAACAAGTATTTTATACCTATTTAACTAACATAATTCAAAAGTTACGGAGTATGAAATAGTAGCATACTTAATGGGGATTGTGAGTATTTTTACTTATTACTGCGATCTAGTAAGGTAATCTCGTGACTAAAATACTAACCACTAGTTCTATCTCGTGTTGATTTAGCATTTAACAAGAGATATTTTATGTTACTATTATAAAAAAAAGTAATTAGTAAACTAATTACTAAAATTGGTTACAAATCGTCACAATTACTACTAAATAAGGTAAAGTATCTTGTCTGTGTTACTATTTTAAGCAATTAACTAGACTCATTTTGCTCCATCAAGGTGTATTATAAATAAAAACTATATGAATAATGTTATATTATTTCATACATCAAATTGAAACAAGATAACCACAAACCTGTAGGAGATATCCAGAACTAAACCTCGAAAACAAGAGAGATCATCACTTGCATCACCCAACAATTCATTAAAAATAGCTTCTTGATCATCAACCAAATTCATATCCTGATCTTTCACGTTTTTCGACCTGCTTCCAGACATCGATGCAAAAACCCGAGTTACACGATCATATTTATAATTGTTTAACCTTGTGATCTTCCGTTTACTCTTTACATTTAATCCCCTGCCACTTCTTCTACCATATACAGATGTACTGATCATGTCTTTTGGCTCAAATGACATTTCATCAAGGATGTAGATCGGTTTTAGGCGACGTAGAGCGGTGAATTCTGCCATTAATGGAACGTGATTGAGTGTACGTTTGATCGTTTGGAATGAAATTGTAACTAATTTATTTTTTTAGAAAGGCAATTGTAAATAATTTATTTATAGATGAATGAACTGAAGTTTAGATTGGTGAAGAATTTGAAGACAATTTGGTTGAAAATTGGGAGTTACTGAGTTGTGGAAGTTTTGTTTAAATCATTTTTGGAGGAAAAATAAATCAAAAATCTGTTACCACATATTTGATCTTTGTTAGAGTTAGAAATATCTTCTGGTATAATAGCTGCGAATTTACTATATTGTCCTTGAAAATTGGTTTATAATAAACACGTGCATCATTCTATGACTCACACGCATAGATGGATCTAATTCTTAAAAAGTTTTATTTGTGAACCTATTTTTACTTGTGTTATACTACCTCCGTCTCATTCCAATATGCTAGTATTCCATTTTGGGTTGTCCCATTCTGATAGTCCACTTTCATAAATAGAAAGGAAAGATGATATTTCATTGGTGAATTTGGAGAGAGAAGATATTTCATTGGTGGAGAAATGAAGTTAGTGAGATTCCTAAAACTGCGTGTTTTTTGTCTGTGGACTATTGGAATGAGACGGAGGTAGTAGTATAACTAGTATAAGACCCGTGATTACACGGGTTTGTTTAAAAAAATAAACAAAAAACTTATGAAGGAAAGGTAATACACTAAAAATTACATATTATCATTAAAATTCTAAAAAACACAATAATAAATTCCATATTTACATTGCCACTTCTTCTTTAAAAGGGTACTCCTAATTTCAGTGGCGGATCTAGGAATTTAAGTCAGTGGTATCACTGGTTAAAAGTCCAAAAATTTTTCCACTAGATGACTTATTTTAATAGGGTTACTCAAAATTTTATAAATTCGTCGCTCAGGGGCTCGTCGCCCCGTGATTTTACTACTGGAGACTCAGTGTAGTTGTCGCTATGGATTGTCGCTATGGAGGGTTTCACTGCGAACAAAAAAAAAATGAAACATAATCAGTTAATGTTGCTTATTCTAACAATCATTTTAAAAAATGAAGTGTAACAATAGAATTAGAAACTACTATTAAGATTGTTAAATAAAATAATTAGTCGTGTTAAACATGTTTCTTTCTCAAACACCACGGGATAATTTTATTGACTAGTCTAATGACAACCCTATCATTACGGTTGTCATTAACAAAAAAATTAAACATAAAACACTACCACATTGAGTTAGTTATGAGAAATTATATTTAAAAACTCCTACGTAATTGACTAATTTAAGTGTACAAATAATTGAAGCATGTAGAAATTTTTTAATAACAACTCTTAGAATTATAATTAGAAAAATTCAATATTCACTTATTCGTAATATTAAAAACTACTATGAACTTACAAATAATGATTAGAAATTAAAATTGACCTGCAACAATTTCAAAAAACACAACTGCTAGTGTAAATTGATACACAGTAAGTTAAATATTTACGAGTAAAACATATTTTTACTACTCTGTATGTCAAAAACGTAAATAACTACTCTATATAAACTTTAATAGTCCGAACGTTTAGTTACATTTTTATATTCTTATAGATTAGAAATAGACAATTCTAATCTAATCTAATCTAATTGAATATATAAAGTAAATTTATATTATCTTGTACACTTAATCTAAATTTTAAAATGGCTACCGTTTTAAAAAGCCTATAAACAAAAAAAGTTTATAAATAAAAGTATGTTAACTCAATTAAAATTTGATTTGATTTGAATAAAGAAACTAAAGCAGAAATTAAAAGAAACAAGTTCTACCAGTACTTTTTAAAAGTCAATACTCTATCCATGTCTATTCACTATGTACATAGTTACTTTTCACAATGCATCAACTACTTATACATCACTTTTTCTCTCTCTGCCTCACCACATCTTTCCCTCTTTCTTGTTCATCTTCTTCCATTTTTATTTTTCTGCAACTTAACCATTTTACAGTTTGAAGAAAGACTCAAGCTCACAATTTGATGCCGTTTTCGTCTTGATGCTTAGTGTGGTCGCCCCTTTTGCCCTACACTAGAGCCGGCTCCGAATTTCACTAGTGTCACTAGTTAAAACTACAAAAAAATTACACTACATCGCAAATTTTACTGGTGTCCTGTGCTACCACTGAACACACTATAGGTCCGCCCCTGCCTAATTTGCCACCAATTTTTACATATGTTATCATCAACTATTATGTAATATACATAATATTTTTATAGACCGACAACAAAAGAGCATACAATACATCATAAAACAAAAGCGACGCAAATCGTGCAGAAACATAAATATATTACAAATAGTACTACATTATGAAAGAATTGATATACATCGAGGCTATGGGGTCCTATGACCCCACATGTTTGAAATTTTTTTTAATAATCTACCCTTCAAATTGTTTAGGACATCACTAAATTTAAGTATTGGCCGATAATTCCATTATAAGCCGATAATATTACATACCGAGAATATTTCTATATTAATAATTGTTGACATTTAATTTACACACCTAAAGAAAAATCAATACTTCAAAAAACAAAGATCCTCTCTCCAACTACTCAGCTTCTTCCACCGTACTCCATCATTCAGCCACCATAAACCACCATCTTCTCCGTTCAACCACCGCTACGACCACCCAACCCTCCATCTCCTCTGGCCAATCCTTCACCAAAAATGAGGTAATCCCAATGTCGAAGCCAAATGGCTCGTCGTTTACAATCTCGAGTGATAGTCGTGTTACTTCGTTTTTGATTTTTAATTTTTCGGATTCTTGGTCCCGTGATGATTGTCGGAGAGTCTTCGAGAATTATGGTACTCTCATAGACGTGTACTTTGCCCGGAAGAGATTGTCGAGTGGCCAAAGATTCGGGTACGTCCGATTCGCTGACATATCGGATATCGATTCCTTCATAAAAACTTTAAACAATATTCATGTCAACGGGAGGTGGATTCGAGCTTACAAGGCCTTGGAGAGAAATGTAACTAGTCATGTAATGAACAAAGGTCGTGCTACCAACCTGAATGTCAATGATTATGAAGCATTTCCACATGCTCCGTGGAGCCGTGTTTCGCCACATCCGTCAAAACATCCAAGCTGGGAAGGTAAAACCTTTGCAGCTTCTCTTGCTGGGTCCAATCAATAACCCAGTGCGTCTCAACATTCTTTGAACTGTATCGAGATAAAAGTCGGGTGCAAATGGATCGAATTTGATCTCCCTGAATCGGTGAGCAATCACAACCTGGTTTTCAGTTTTAACAAGGATCGTATTTCGTGGTCTTTGGTCGAAGTAAATAAGTCTAGTTTCGAAGAAGTTGACGGCAGGGTCCATTCGGAACAGGCCAAAAATTCTAATTTGGGTGAATTCGAACCGTCAGGTTTGGGGTCTGATTTGTCAGGCAAGTTTTGTGATGAAGATAAGAAGGAGTCCAGTGTCGATAACCCTGCTGTATCGGTCGATGAGGTTGATGATGAGGTAGAAGAAGGAGAACTTACGCCGGTTAAACCTAACGGAGTCAAGGATCCGGCTTTGTCCGATGACTCTTCGGCCTCGATTTCCACACCGAATCCCAAAATTGATAGTGTCCCAAGTCCAGATACGTTTCAATTGTCGAGATCCTCTGATGCGATTTCCAGGACGGGATGTGCAGGTTTCGAGGAAAGAGAATGCACGTGTGCAGGTTTCAAGGAAAAGGAAAGCACACCTGTTTCTCAAAATCAATGTGGGCCAGAAGACTCTGTTGGGCCAGAAGACCAAATTGGGCCAGAGGACTCTGCTAGGCCTGTTTCTCCTAGTGAACATGAAGTGGACATTCAGGATCCAAATGGGATAGACTTGGGCTCAATCGAACGCGACATGGGTGACCATAGCCCAAACGACATGGGTGACCATAGCCTACACGAAAAAGATTGTCCAGCTTTTACCGCGACAGCTCGATTTCGTGTTAAAAGGAAAAAAGCGCATCCTTTGATCAAAAGTCATTTTATTAAATATGTGTGGGGTAGGTGTTGTATGAAACGTAAAAGACGTCGGGATAATTTTCGTTGGCACGAAAGATTTTTCATCGATAATGTGATGAATGACTCGGACGAGAATTTTGGATGCTGCTCATGTTGCTCCTCTTGCGCATCATCGGACTCGGAAGACTCGGAAGACTCGGAAGAATAGTTTACTTAATTGTCGTGTCGTGCTAATGTCCTCGAGATTGTGTGTCTTTCTTTGTTTCGAGTTATGTTTGTGTGAGCGATCCGATAGGTAGTTGCGTGATGCTTCGTGTTTTGAGTAGCTCCTTGTTAGTTTTCCTTTGTGTATTGTTTTCTCTTAATAATAAAATTTACTTGCCTTTAAAAAAAAAAAAAAGTATAGGACCCCATATATATTCAGGATTTATAGATTTTTGAAGGTAAACGACCACTAAAATAACATTCAAACATAATTTGTAATAGAAAAAAGTTTCGGGACCCCACCATCTAAACTTTACTAACCTTCAATCTATCAATAACATATTACACCACCATCTAAACTTACCACAACCTCTTAAACGGCCCGTTACCAGAAGAACAATGAAATCATGGTCATTTGAATGTACATCAATTGAACCCTGTATTAAAAATCACAATCCATCATTTAAGTATAATTGTTAGAAATGGTTTAAGTATAATATGAGTTCATGATCGATTTTAAGGGTGAACATAGGTCATCAAATACGGTACCTTGAAAAGTAATTAACCAACTATTAATCCATAAACTTATATATGTAACTAATAAGAACAATATGTAACATACGTCACAGAGCAAACCTTGTCAATAAATTACACAGAGTGCTACGCAGAAATAAGAAATTGTTAATGCCTCAACCTATCAAACAAAACAAACAACAATAATTATTTAAAAAAGTAGCATCTAACAAAGAAAATATTCTCAAAATAACATCTAGCCTTCATAAATTTATGATCAATAATCTGATTCATAATCTTCAAGAATATTAAACTAATAAAATAGTGATAATTCAAGTATTAAACCCATAAAATGTAACAGAACCATATTACCTTGAGTCATTTTGAACAACTCTAATTAATACTCCGTAATATAAAGGTACGAAATTTCATCTTAAAAACATGAAACCAACAACCTTTACCTATTCATATATTAAAATTATTTTTATCTTAAAAATATGAAAGCAATAATCTTTACTTAATTAACAAATATTCATCTAGCAGAAGCAACTTTTAAACATCGCTTGATGAATAATTGTAACTTAACCCATCAAATAAATAAAACAAAGCCATTATGCAGATGTATGATATGTATTGTTGATACATGATTAATGATTTCACCCATCGATTTAAACTTAATGCAAACAACAAAACAAAAAATAAATGTGTACCTTTAGTATTGTAAGTAGCATAGTTCCATGAAGCTTTGAAGAAAATGAAACCAAGATGAAAATTAAGAAAGAAAGAAAAACATCAACAACAACAAAGATATTCCAAATTACCTTTAAATTACTTATTACTTGCATTAGTGATACCTACATCCCTATATATTCAAGGGTTCATGTGATAGAATTGAAGAGGTGAAGAACCCAGAGGCATACAAAGATGATGACTAAACTATAAGAGAGAACAACTATTCAAATTTTGGGCGATGGATATTAAACCAATCAGATCAAAGTGTAAAGGTGGCTGAATAATTAAAGCGTGTAAGGGAAGAAGAAAAGTAATTATTATAATACGAAAGCGTGCAAGGGAAGAAGAAAGGTAATTATATCATACATTGTATTTCTGAATGTCTAGAAACTCACAAACTAAAAGAGATTTTTTTAAATTTAAATAAATACGGAGTAACTAAATAATACTATGATAATATAATTATAATTTAATTAGTTAGCGTGTTAGTAAATTTATAAGGGTGACATCATCAACATAAAGGAAGGCACCTTAAGTATTTGTAAATTAAGCTTTAGTGATGTCATCCTCATTGACAAATTATATATAGTAAGATATTTGTTGAAAACTTTGTATTTGAAAAAACATGGCCGTTTCTGAAAATTTAAGTAACTAAAACAAGGTGAAAAAATACCTTTACGTACTAATGAATTTTTTTTTTTTTTAAAAGCAAGCAATATATTAAGCACGAAACATATACAAGGTTCTGGGTCAATGACCCAAACAATAATACATTCCCGATATGTTGCAAAGTAGGCAACAAAAGACTATGCTAAAAACTCACTATACAAACACGACATTACCAACTAATTTAGGTAAGTGTCAGGATTACACAACCACGTTAACCAATCTAATTTTCGACCTCGGGATCGATGGGAAAGCCATTCAAAAGACTTTACTTGAATCTCGTTTATTGCCACCGGGGTGCTCCAACCTTTTCCTCGAAAAACAACGTTGTTTCTATTTACCCAAATAAGATAGGTACAAACCCACGCAACCGCTTGCCACATGCATTTCCCATTTTCTGTTAAGTTGCTCGGTCCATTTCCACGTAGGATTTCATTCAAAGTAAGGGTAGGCGATAAGTTAAATCCCCACCATGAAGAAACCCGGTTCCAAATCTCCAAAGCCTTATTGCATAGAAGTAGTGCATGATCTACGGTCTCAATGTCACTATCACATAACGGGCAACGAACGGTGTCTAGTGCATGATCTACGGTCTCAATGTCACTATCACATAACGGGCAACGAACGGTGTCTAAGTCTATACCTCGCTTATCTAGTTCATTCCTAACGGGTAGACGTTTTTGAGTAGCCCTCCATACAAATATTTCAATCTTCTTTGGTAATAATTTATTTCGCATAGATTCAAACGAGGAGGAGATACCCGAATAAAAATGAACATAAATAATTGAAGTAAGACTTTTAACCGTAAAGTTACCGTTTGATGAAAGTGACCATTTCCATTCGTCTTTCTTGTCCCGATCAAAATTATAATCCTCGATAATTTTTTCAAGTTCGGCCAACTCTCCATTAGCGCGGCCCCTTGGTTCACGGGCCCATACAGGCCTGAATTTCGGCCCATCAGCAGCCCACTCGAGCCTGTCCAGAACTGAAGCTTGATCCGCCATGTCTAGTCTGTGAAGTCTTGGAAAAATTATGCTTAGTCGACCTTTGCCCGTCCAATTGTCATTCCAGAAGCTTGTTGAAGAACCATCACCAACTTTCTTGAAAAAGGAATCCCGGAATGGAATCCCCAGCTCAGTAATCTCGGTACCTGTCAAAAGTATATCATGCCAAACACTTGGACTTAGGGATCGAATTTCTCCAACCCCTAGATCCAAGCCATCGTTAAGCCCATAAATGCTACGAATAATATTGCACCAAAGGGAGTTGGTTTCGGTTAAGAACCTCCACCACCATTTTCCCAAAAGAGCCATATTTTTGTGTTTTAGAAGACCCAAATTTAGCCCGCCCGATTCATAAGGTGAAACAACTTTTTCCCATTTAACCCACGAGATTTTGTGACTCGTATCCGACCCGCCCCAAAAAAACTCTCGCCTCACATCTTCCAATAACTTTAACACACACTTAGGAGCACGAAAGAGAGAGAAGAAATACAAGGGAAGACTATTTAGGATCGATTTGATTAGGACAATTCTTCCTCCGGATGACAACGATCTCATTTTCCAACTCGAAAGCCTCGATTTGATTTTCTCAACAATGATGTCCCAATTTTTTCGTTTTGACATTTTCTCACCAATTGGTAGTCCTAGGTATGTAAACGGAAAGCTACCAACTTTACAATTCAAGCGACTTGCCACATGATTAATTTCATCCGAATTAACCCCAATACCATAGATGCAACTTTTATTAAAATTTACTTTTAAACCGGATGCCAATTCAAAACATTTTAGGAGATTTTGGAGGCTATAAGCATTCGATCGAGTCCATTCCCCAATAAAGATAGTATCGTCGGCATATTGTAAATGGGAGAGGGGAACTTTATTATCTCCAATTTCAACACCTTTGAAAAGCCCTTTTTCGGTAGCCATTTTCGACATAATATTCAATCCTTCTCCGGCTAAGATAAAGAGAAAAGGAGATAGCGGGTCACCTTGCCTAATTCCCCTACCAAGTGAAAATTCACTAGTAGGAGACCCATTAATCAAGACCGAGATAGATGCGGATTTTAAGCACGAACAAATCCAATTTATCCACTTTGAACCAAAACCCATACATTTCATAACATCCAACAAGAAATCCTAATTAAGGCAATCAACTGCCTTCTCGAAATCAACTTTGAAGAGAATACTTTTCCTTCTCCTTGCCCGTAGATAATCAATGCTCTCGTTAACAATCAAGGCCCCATCTAAAATAAATCTACCTTTGATGAATGCGCTTTGTTCCGACCCCACAAGAGACGGGATCACTTTCTTTAACCTATTCGAAAGTAATTTAGCAATAATTTTATAGTAACTACTGATCAAGCTAATTGGTCGATAATCACTAAGGTTAAGAGGATCCGTCTTTTTAGGGATAAGACAAATAAAGGATGCATTACAACCTTTCGATATTTCACCATTTTCCCAAAACCACCGGATTGCTAAGATAAGATCATCTTTGATTAGGTCCCAATATTTTTTAAAAAACCTCATATTGAAACCGTCCGGGCCCGGGGCCTTATTACCTCCACAACCAAAAACCGCGCTCTTTATTTCTGACTCTTCAAAAGGAATTTCCAACATCTCACGCTTTTCTATCGAAAGTGCAGGACATATGAAATCCTCAATACTTGGCCGCAATGTATCAGGCTCTTCGAACACCTGCTTAAAGTGATTTAGAGCAGCCTCTTTAATAGCCGGGGGAGAATCATTCCACACACCATTTATATTTAAGCCCCGGATATTCTTTTGATTATTGTTCCTCCGTATGATGTTGTGAAAGTATTTTGTGTTCTCATCACCGTCCATAATCCATTTAACCCGGGATTTTTGTTTAAGCATTCTTGTCTTGATTCTCTCCTTTTCTATCCATTTTTTCCTAGAGTCCCTCCATAAGGCTTGCTCCATGTCATTAAGTAAACAGTTTTCGGCTTTGACTTCCAACCCATTTGTGATAATTTTCAAGTCTTCAATCTCACCATCAAGATCTTTAAATTTAGAACTCCACTCACGTAAGGCATTCTTCACATTCTTTAACTTATCTCGAAACAAACAATCTTTTCTATTGGTATTATGAATCGATTTGTTCCAAGCATCTCTTATAATACGATCGACCTCCTCATCTTCTAGCCAAGCATCAAAAATTTTGAAGGGTTTAGGGCTGAAGTTTCTCTCCTCATCTTTTAGAACAATAGGACAATGATCCGAAAGGTTTCTATCTAACACAACTGCCGTGAGATCATTCCAAAGGCCAAAGAATCTATCATTCACCAAAAACCGGTCAAGCTTACTAAATTTAATCCCATCATCACTTACCCTTGTAAAATTCCTACCACCCATCGGTATATCTAACAAACAATTATTAGAGATGAAGTCGTTAAAACGTCTAGCTCTATATTCAACAAACTCGCAATTAAATCTTTCCGAACCATCTCTCACTTCATTGAAATTGCCACAAAGAATATAGGCTTCATTACAATTTACTAATTTGAGTGACAATTCCTTCCATAACCTAATTTTCTTATCATCATCATGAGGCCCATGTACGTTGATAACATTCAAACATTCTCCAGAATCCTTCCATTTACCATGAATACCTATAACCCGATCAACATTGAACCTAATAACATCTATCGCCTCGAAACAAATGGAATCCCAAATTAGGAGTTGACCCCCAGCTAGTCCGACTTTTTCTAACTGTATGAAATTACAGTCTGACGATCCCCACAAGGATTGGATCCATCTATCCTCCACAATATTTAATCTCATCTCCTGTAGCACTAAAAAACTAGGTTTTTCTTTGCGAATTAGCCTTCTAACCCAACCCACCTTGTCATCAGGACCCCCAATTCCAAATCCTCTAATGTTAAGAGAAATAATCTTTATTGGAAACAATCAATTACGAAACAAGAGATACAAACATACCTAATTGGAAGGGGCTTTTGCCTTTCACTTAAGACCTAACCTACACCCATATTCATAAACTCCAACAGAGTAAACAGATGTAGACGAGTCACAAGAAATACCTTTACTAGCATCTGTCGATTTCTTATCTATTTTGGCACACGATGAACAATTCGATCTCAAAGGTTTATCACCCGATTTAGACTTCCTAGCTTGATTTTTGAAGTTTAATATTCGTGAAGAAGCTTTCCAACGCCTGACACTTGACCAGCAGCAATTACGCTTTGAAGATTCCTTATTCACACCCACTCTTATAGATGCCGACTTGGTGGAAACTGATGTTCCGTTACGCGATTGAACAAATCTGGGTTGATTAACATTTGATTTGGGTGCAGGTTTGCGAACAGAGGGAGCTTTAGGGGTATTGAATTGGCAGAAGTTGAGATGTTATCGACACTCGCATTCACATCTGGGATATCTTCACACTGTCTGCCGTCCAAAGAATTTGTTGGACTTTTACTTGCACTGCTTATTGGGCTTACACACCTATCATGGCCTAACTGGGAATTGTCTGGGCCCAATGAAGATCCCGTTTGAGTTTCCTGGATATTGCTTGTTGGGCTTGTTGATTTATGTTCATGGGCCGAAGTTAAACCAACACAATTACTGAATCGATTGTTGAAACTTGAGATAGGTGAAAAACATAAGTTTCCCTCGTTCACGTGATCATCGATATTTTCACAGCCGTCTTTACAATTACCCTCATCATTACTTTTCTCTTGGAAAAGGTTACCTAGGCCAAAACAACGAATCTCTACATCTTCATCATTTAATGTTCCCAATTTTTGATGATCACCGGAATTATGATTACCATTTACCGGATTTCGATCAGTGATCGGACTTCTTCCTAATTTTTCTTCCTCATAATCAGACTCACCATGATCAAAGCTAACATCATCATCCGAATTATCAAACGTGTCATCATCGTCTTCATTGGTTTGATTGGCATTCTCATCAACGATATTATCTTCTTCATCTTCATCAGGACCTATTTCTTCTTCCAAACACATATCAATTACCCTTGACCTATCTTCTTCTACATAAGCCATGATGAGTTTATTCTTTATCTGCACTTCAACTGTTTCATCAATCTTTGATCGATCTTCCGTACAAATTAAGACCCAACCATAGTTTAGATTCTGATTGTCTTGCGTTAGTGCACAGTTTTCAGTATCTAGGACCTTCCCCCATGAGTTTGCTATGGGTATGAATACTCGAGAATCCCAAACAGGAGCAGGTATCCCACTAATTTTTAGCCAAACCAATCTATTATGCCTCCAGACATTCTGATCTTTGAATAAACCGCAACTACTACACCACCGATAGATTGCATGATCTTTGTTTGAAAGAATCCCCTCAGCCTCTACAGTAGATTTAAAAATCCAAAGGATCTCTAAACCCCCAAGGTATTTAATATCGCAGGAAAACATTCCTTCAGCTTTACTCAAACCAACAATTTGCTTAATAAGCTTCCAGTCCTTTAAAGAGCCGATGATAGATCCAGACCTACCAAACGGATGCAATGTGTGTTTTGAATCATTGATGAAAATTTTCTTGATATTGCCCGAATCATTCTTAAAACGCTCACTGTGTTTTTTGTTTAGAATATCTCTCAAATCAGCAGACCCCTTCAACTTCTCTCTTAAATTGTAATTTTGATTGGAAGCAACGTGATTATATGACCTGTGATCCCTAAGATTGAAGTTTGCATGAGAGACATTACCTTTGTTACTCCTTTCTCTCACATCACTTGCAGACCTGTTATCCTTCCTATCATGCGCCTTGAACACCTTTATCTGATAACCCTCCTCAAAACAGATCCTACTTAGAGCCATTAACATGGAATCAGCGTCTTTGACGTGAGCAAATCTGGCAAAAGCAAAACGGTATCCTCCTTTCAATCGTTTCCCAGCCATGTAGACATCACGAATATCACCAAACGGTTTAAAGATCCTCCAAAAATCTGTAACATTCCAACTTTCGGGGAAGTTGAAAAACATGAACGAAGTCAATTGAATTCCGAAAAGCCCTCTCAAACGATCCTGAAGTCCTCCATTGTACCGATCCCTTGAATCTTTCGTGCTCGAATGAAGCTTAGTGTTCTCTCTCCTCACACTCTCTCTCCTCTCACTCTCTCTCACACACCCCATGACTTTTTTTTTTGTAGTTAACTAAGGGGACATTTTGTCTTACGTACTAATGAATAATATAAGTTATTTAAAAAAAAAAAAAATCTAATTAGAGCCTAAGTGTTATCATTAAAAATTAATTATACCTATAATTTAGTAGTACATGAGACAATTATTTTTATGAGACGATTAATTATTTTGAATGCACAAGCAGTTTTATGCGTGTTCGAATGTCTTATAGTTGTCATTAAAAAAATCCTTTAAAAAATGCTCTTTCGACCTTGCTAGAATGTTAGCGGACTTTGAATTTTTTTCGGGGCATTTGTTGTTTTTGGGACGACCTTCTCTGCTTCATTTATGTTTCTCGAGTTCTTCTGTTTCTCAAATCTCTGATTATGTCTGTATATATAAAATTTGGACCCCTGAACATTTTAGGCCCTGAGCGGTCGATCATTTTGCTCCTCCTCCGGGCCTTCCTTGAAAACACATTTAAACCCGATCGATTAATATAATTTTCATCAAATATTATATAACACAAATAATAATTTATATAGTTAAACTTGACAAAGAAAAATATTAAAAAATCAATAATGCACTTTTAGTAGGACAACACGAGTAGTTTTTATCGTATTTTACTAACCACATGAGCTTCAAAGTGTTATACATTTGAATAATCGTCACCCTTAAACATTTTTATGTGTGTTAACGACAGCTCTAGAAGCTAACATTAACTAAATTCTTATCTTTATTAAAATATATTTATGTATTTATTATATTTATAAAATTAATTAAAATGAGATTATATTCTAAGATTCTACCAAAGTTTATCAAAATTTGTTTGTATACCACCTACAACTTTTAGTTATTAATTAATTAATGTATGCCAAATCTGCATATAAACTCATCCCTGTTATAAAATATCTAGATTGTGTTATAAAATATCTAGATTGGATGTTAATTTTATTATTATTATATTTCTTGCATAGTAATATTTTATACTATAAATAGACATGTATGGTAACCATTTAAGGTGTACCATTTCTCTTGAAATATCAATATCAATATTTCTTCTCTCCTTCTTCTCTCTTTTTCTCTCTTTGTTCTTATAACCATTAAAGGTAGTTATAAGCCTACTGAATTATAACACGTTATCAGCACGAAGAGCTTAGTGTAATCAAAGGATATCTCAAACGATCACAAGTCAGTGATCAAGGTATGAAATTATTAATAATTTTCAGACTCGAATATATCAAACTTCTACTAACATTTTGAACTACTAATTTTTATTAAGTTCTTAATGCATTTGTATTGTTCTTATTATATGGTTGGCTCTGCCACCTAAATTATATATGGTCGACACTGTCGCCTAACTATCATTTATGTTTACTAACTCTTATTAACTTCACTAACATTTATATTTATGTTATTTAAGTTATATATGGTCGGTTATACCGCCTGAATTATATTTTCTGTAATCTAACTCCTATTAACTTCACTAACATTTATATTTATGTTATTTAAGTTATATATGGTCGGTTATATCGCCTGAATTATATTTTCTGTAATCTAACTCTTATTAACTTCACTAACATTTATATTTATGTTAATAAGACCTCATGATCGTACGCAACACGTCATTTGACAACACGGTACTTTATGTACGCAACACGTCATTTGACAACATGGTACCGTGGGTCGAAATTAATTCCGATCAATACGAATGCGATGAGGTCTTTATATGATGATTACTTATGCAATTAATCATTATTTATTTCATGCATACTAATGTTTATTCTTAAATTTATAATTTTAAAAGTTAAAATACAAAAAGTAGTTTGTATTTTTATTAAAAGTAAATCTTAAAAGTTAAAATAAGAAAAAGTAGTTTGTATTTTTATTAAAAGTATATCTTAAAAGTTAAAGTAAGAAAAAAAAAGGGGATGATAAAATGGAATAGTTTTTTGCCAAAAATGAAGTATTGAAAATGAAGTGGTCTCCTTCTATAACTAAAAAAAAATATATACTTTTATCAAATGAATTTTTTTGTGGCCGACAATTTCAAACACGAGTCCGTGTTTAGTTTATCAAGAATATCTCTTGCTTTGGTGAAAGGTCACGATCACGATATCAGGTGTTGTGAAAGAATTAAAAAATTGGTCAAGTGGCCTTTTAAAAACTAGAAAAAAAATTTAAACAAAAAATTTTTTTTATATATTTACAATTTACGGGTAACGTAAAAAAAGGAAGTTTTTTTTAAAAAAAAAAAACAAAGAAAGTGTTTAAAAGAGTTTTACAGAAAGGGGGAAAGCAAAGTAAAAAAAAAAACTTTTTCCAAACAAAGGTAAATGAAAGTAGGACTTAATACAAGAAAAAAGTAAACATCTCCTAGACGTGATAAAATCTATCAATGATAAGTATTAGACTTGATGAGCTAAATGTGACAAAAATGTTTCAACATGTCTTATGTTAATTTTCTAAAATAAGTTATTATTATTCCGAGTTTAACACATATACATATGTTAATTAAAAACAACCTTTTTGTTCTTATGTAGTGTTGGGTTGCAATTTTGGTTGTATGCCATAATTCCATCCAGTAGAGTGACAATAGAAAACTTTTGATGATAATCAATAAAAAACTTTTTTCCAAACTTGTCAAATGTTTTGTTAAAAACGTGACCGTTGAAAAAAGGAGGTTGAATAATAAAACTTAAAAAACAAATTATTTTTTTAAGAGTGTGCATCAAAATGGCCCGTTTAATAATGGGGAGTAAAAATATAGTCAAATTGTTTCAACGAACAAGGGTTCAATTGGATGTCTCTTAAAAAAAATCCGCGGGTACGGGTGATGGATCCAATGGATCCGCATCCACGACCCGCGGGTGCTATCCCTAATTGTGACAAGTACAAATCAACTAAAAGTCTAAAAAATAAATGCTCTTATAGGGACCAAATGTTCACAATAATTGCCTAAGCTAGATATGAAACAAATAGTTCATAAAAAAAAAAAAAAAGGTCGTTGTGCGTTTTCGGGATGATAGCCGAAATACACTTACAAAAGTAGGTCAGCCGTCAATTCTTTATGGCCATATCAACGTAGATCAATAAAATCATTTATGGTTTTGATAAAAGATTAATTAAAAATTAATTGTTTTTTAGTCTTGGATTCTCGGTAACAAAAGCAAAGGTTGTTTTTGGTTGCCACAACAAACAAGACAGAGGTTGTTGACTTTTGTTGTTAAACATGGCACAAGTGAACAATAACAATAGATTATTGTTTTTGAAAAGAATAATGATGCGTTAATTTTATTGTATAAAATAAAATTAAAGAAAATGGTTTTCATTGATGACTATGAACAAACGCAAACAAAGTGTTTGTGGTATTTGGTGATTAAAAAAAAAATGCATCTAAAGCTTCTACTGAAAATAATATGCATCTAAAGCTTCTACTGAAAATTAATGTGCAAGGTACAACGTATAACTATATGGTCAAATTCATTTGAGCCTTCGGAGTCACAAGTATATGATGTATATATATATTACTCAATTAACAAAATAGTAAATCTAAATTAATTCATATGAATAGTAAAATGAAATTAATTAATTTACTATTCACATAAAAAAGCGCATATGATAAAAAGCGCATCGCATATGATAAGCGCATATGATAAAAAGCGAATATGATGAAAAGCACAACGCATATGATGAAAATCGCATATGATTAAAAGCGCATATGATTAAAAGCGTATATGGTGAAAAGGATATATGATAAAAAAAAAACACATATGGTGATTTATAAAAAAAAAAAAACACATATGGTGATTAATGGAAAGCACATATGGTGATTAATGAAAAGTATATTGTGAAAAAGAATCACAAATGTTTCTTGAAAGAATTCAAGGTAAGATATATGAACCAATTCATCCATCATGTGAACCATTTTGATATTTCATGGTTCTAATAGACGCATCTAGCGGATGGTCTCATATTTGTATGTTATCGAGCCGTAATATGGCATTTGCAAAGTTTCTTGCACAAATTATTAAATTGAGAACACATTATTCTGATTACACCATTAAAAGGATGAGACTTGATAATGCTGGTGAGTTAACATCTCAAGCATTTAATGATCATTATATATCTACAGGGATTGTTGTTGAACATCCAGTTGCTCATGTGCATACACAAAATTGGTTTAGCTGAATCAATAGATAAACGCTTACAGCTAATAACTAGACAATTGATAATGAGTACAAATCTCTCAATATTTATATGTGGACATGTAAATTTACATGCTGCGACATTAATTCGCATTATACCATGTGAAAGTCGTAAATATTTTCACTTAATACTTGATTTTGGCCAAGAGCCAAATATTTTCTACCTTAAAACATTGGTTGTGCAGTGTATGTTCTAATTGTATCACCACAACACAATAAAATGGTTCTTCAAAGAAAGATGATAATATATTTTGGATATAAAACATCTTCAATCATAAGATATATTGAACCCATGATGGGTGATGTTTTTACAGCACGTTTTGCTGATTGTCATTTTAATAAAACATTGTTCCCTAGATTAGGGGGAGAAATAAAAATAAAAAATAAAATGATGCTTCATGATGTGAACATCAATTAAGGTATATTGAACTCGCACAAAAGAATGTGAAACGAAAGTTCAAAAATAATGCATATGCAAGAACTTGCAAATTAATTACTTTATGCATTTACAGATAAAAAAAAGTGACCAAATCATATATACCAGCTATAAATGCTCCAGCTCGAACTGAAATTCCAAAAGCTGGCAATAATGTCACTGTTGAGTCTTTGCCACGCATCAAACGTGGAAGATCAATTGGTTCCGAAGATAAAAATCCTCGAAAAAGAAAATCAGCTGATAATGAGGTAAAAGAAAGTGTTCAAGAAGAACCACAAATCAATATTCCTTCTGCAGAGGATATTGATAAATGTAAATACTAAAATTGCGATAAAATTATGCAATATTATAGAACCAAAATGAAATTAAAATCTCTATGAGATATTTTCATATAATGTTACAATGACATCATGAATAAAGATGATGATCTGAAACTAAAATCTGTCATTGAATATACAAAGTGGACATGATTGAGCTCAATGGAAAGGAGCAAGACGAGCTAAATTAGAATCGCTCGATAAAAGAAAAGTTTTCGGATCAATCGTTATCACTTTTAAAGATGTGAAACATATGGGATATAAATGAATTTTTATCCGAAAAGAAATGTGCAAATGAAGTTACAAGGCAAAACTAGACTTGTAACTCAATATTTCCCACAAAGACCAGAAATGAATTATGAAGAAAACTTATCCTTATGTAGTGAATACAATTACTTATTAGATACTTAATCAACCTGGTAGTTACTTAAATGCATCTCATGGATGTTGTTACTACTTATCTATGTGAATCACTTGATAGTGATATATATATGAATATATCTGAAGGGTTTAAGGTATCATAAGTATCTAATGCAAAACTCAAATAAATGTATTCCATTGAATCACAAAGATTTTTATATGGATTGATACAATAGTATAACCGATTAAATGACTACTTGAAAAAAAAGGGGTATACATATAAACTTATTTTGCACGTATGTTTTATAAAAACAATGTTCGGATATGTGATCGTAGTTGTTTATGTCAATGTTCTTAACATCATATGAACGAATAAAGAGATCTATGAAATCATTCAACTTCTAAAGAATTATTTTGAAATGAAAGATCATGAAAATCTTAACAGATCGGAAGTTCCATATTTTAGTGCAATTGAGGTTCTTATGTATCTTATAGATTGTACAAGACCTGACATTTCTCTTGCAGTTAATTTGTTGGCAAGATTCAGCTCAAATGACAATGGAGCGGGATCAAACACATATTTTGATACCCTTGAGAAACTGCTGATTTAAAATTATTTTATTATAACGTTTCAAAACAAGATTTGGTTGATTATATATATGCAGGTCATTCATCAAATCCTCATAAAGATAAATCTCAAACTCGATATGTATTCCTAAATGGAGATACCACAAAATCATGGCGTTCTTAAAACAAACACTTGTTGCAACATCATCATCAAATCATGACGAAGTGATTGCATTATATGAAACTACTCGAAAATGTGTTTGGTTGAGATCAATGACACAAATCATTATTGATTCTTGTGGACTAGAACGCTATAAAAGACTAACAACTATCTTCACCAACAACTATATATGAAGATAATGCAGCTTGCATAATACAAATGAAAGAAGAGTATCAAAAGTGACTGAACAAAATATAAATACTGACGAGGCGCCAAAGCCATAGACGGTCTTAACGGTCATAAGTTTGATGGAAAAAAAATGGTATGTTGGTAAGGCTCAGAAAAGACTACAAAGGAATAAGAATTGAAACAAGGGTTTGAGCAAACCATGAAGGAGACTGTAGACAAATCACAAGGGCTAAACTTGTACATAAAAGATTTAGATGATGCAGTTTCAGATGAAAACCTCAGATTCTTCTCATATACTCAAGATCTCGTAAAAGACAACCAGATTAAAATGAGATACGTTCAATCAACAACTCTGCTGATCTTTATACCAAAGCACTGCCAACTGCTATTTTCAGAACACACGTTCATAATATTGGCATGAGACATGTTCAGAAGATGTAACAACTCAGGCGTTGCCTATTTGAGGGGGAGTCAACTCTATGCTGCACTCTTTTTCCCTTAGCTAAAGTTTTATCCCAATGGGTTTTCTTTAGCAAGGTTTTTAACGAGGCAGTAATAGTTATTCTCTAATAAAATTGTCATCCAAGGGGGAGTGTTATAAAATATCTAGATTGTGTTATAAAATATCTAGATTGGATGTTAATTTTATTATTATTATATTTCTTGCATAGTAATATTTTATACTATAAATAGACATGTATGGTAACCATTTAAGGTGTACCATTTCTCTTGAAATATCAATATCAATATTTCTTCTCTCCTTCTTCTCTCTTTTTCTCTCTTTGTTCTTATAACCATTAAAGGTAGTTATAAGCCTACTGAATTATAACAATCCCAAATAATGTATATACACAAGAATTTTTTTAATCAACACTACCTCTATTATTTAATTTTTTCACAAATATAAGAGTATTAGGATTCTTTTACATCTTAAATGAATTTTATAGCCTCATTTATAGATTTGGGTGTCTTATCTTACATTCTTAAATAAGTGTGACTTACAAACACAAAATGATATACTTTGATGATCAATCTAATGTATAATTCAAATTCAAATTCAAATTCAAATTAATTGATATATTTTTTTGTTATATGGAAACTACTGTTTTTCATCCAAGAAAGTGATGGATATATTCACCACATAATTTGATAAATTTAAATGAATTGTGCATCAAAAGGTAATGTACAATTTTAGTAGTTTATAATTATGATTACATCACTATCCATAAAAAAGCTATTATCACCGTCCAAGTTACACAAATTTGAGATTAAAAAAAATAAAAATCTACTACAGTATTGTTATTGAATAACTTTTCTCTCTCTTTTCACTGTTAAAGAAAAACTTGAGAGTGCAGTGTAAAATATGAGGCTGAGTGCTGTTTCTCAACCTCTACAATCTATCCTTTTCTAAAAGGGAGTTGATACACCACTTGTTTTTTTTTTATTTATTTATTTTTTTTTTGTCATACACCACCAAACTACAATCTTTGACTATTTTACTCTTTCTAACTCAAGGCTCTTTTCCTTAAATTAATTATGAGAAAGGGTAAAATAGTTCAAAATTAAATTTTGGTGGTGTATGAAAAAAAAATAAGTGATATACGTGTCACCTGCCTTTCTAAAAAACCAAAAGTTGAATACTAAAATATTCGTCGTAACTTGAAACTGACAAGACAATAAGACGAAGATAGTACGAGTAATAGCTAGCATATCCATGTTTTATTGGCAATTCAAAATAATATATACCATTTCAAATAATATATCTATAAAAATAAATATAAATAGATATAATCTTCAACTTCTGTGATAGATCTGATACCAATGGAAAACCAAGAAGAAGTTAACTTTGGGAGATCACTGATTGTACCTAGTGTTCAACAACTTGCACGTAATGAGCCATCTATAACCAAGATCCCACATCGATATGTGCAACAGCTTGATGATCATGATTCCTCATTCGTATCATCTGATGATCCGTTAACTATTAATCCTTCAGTGCCGGTTATTGATCTTCACAACTTGATCGAAAACACATCAACATATTCATCTGAGCTCATTAAGCTTCATACAGCTTCTAAACAATGGGGATTCTTTCAGGTCAGTGTGTTTCGCTTACTAAACTCTACATCTATTTTATATGTTAGCTACTCCGTATTTTTTATATTTTTTTAAAGGCCCCAAAAGTGTAACTAGTGAGGATTGAACCCGGGTCTTCATGAGTGTCACTTAAAATCTTGATTTACAGAGAGTAAAAATTAATTAAATACCCACTTATTGAAAATATGTTAATAATTCTGAATTGGTTTCCTTTGCAATTAAACTTCGGAAATTTAATTGAAAGTGAAGTGTAATTGTAACAATTCTTGCATATGTACTTCTTTTGTTTTGTATTTGCATATGTTCTTTTATTTGTATATATGTATTTAATCTAATTAGGGATGAGAGTTGAGGGGATACATATAGCTCACACGAGGTTTGAGGTTCAAACCTCACTATAAACATAACGCACAAATAGTTCAGTTTAGACTGCGTACAATTGAGTAAAAATACTATAGCCTGAACAAGAAAAACCTTATCCGTTTATATAGCTTATAATAAGGTGATGGAAACAGGTTATCAACCATGGGATAAGTGAGACCTTATTAGAAGATTTCAAGAGGGAAATCTTGGACTTCTTCGGTCTTTCAATGGAGGAGAAAAAACATCTTTGGCAGGAAGAAGACAACCATGAAGGTTTCGGTCAACTGTTTGTTGTATCTGAGGAGCAAAAGCTTGATTGGTCCGACATGTTTTACATAACAACTCTGCCACATCATCTTAGGAAATCTCAGCTATTTCAAAAGTTACCACATCTCCTCAGGTTCTCTCTTTCATTTATTTTCTACAAATGAAACCTTTTTGTTTTAAAAAGTTGGTGCTACCTGTTACTAGATGGATGTTCGTTTTAAAAGTAGATCGTAGAGCACTTATACGGTTATAAAATTGTAATCACGTAAATAGTTGTAATCCAAAGTTGTGATCAATATGAGTTTAGGTTTCTCAAAGTTTAAATAATAACTTTTTGATAAATATATCGTTTAATGAACTAATATATATAATAAGTGAAAATGATATATAAGTTCTCCACTGTCTTGATAGTCAATACTATTGAGACAATTCACCAAGTACATTAGAGGACGTTTACCTCGTCCCTTTGAAACAGACCCATTATGACATTTTACCCAATCTGAACCAACCCGCCCATTTCGCCTTCTTTAAGCATTTCTCAAAGTCGTTAAATGTATTATATACCAAAGACTTATGCACTTGGGTGTTATCAACTGCAGGGACAAGTTGGAAGTTTACTCTGCAGAAATGAAAAAGCTAGCAGTGGCAATCTTGGGCCAAATGGGTAAAGCACTAGGTATGAAAACAGAGGAGATTTTTTTTTTTAACGGCAAAAAGATAGTATATATTATTAATATAGGAAACAATATACAAGTTACAGTCAATCAACAAAACGATGAAATATACATATAGGATAATCCAAAAAACGAGACGCGAGAACCAAAACGAGAGTAAAGAACTTTAGCAGAGATAATTCCACCGAAGCACGTAGGAAAACGCCGTAGTCCGTTCATTATCGTTAAGGGGGGGATTTAACTTGAAACGACAAGCTGGGACGGCCCGAAGCACAGTGTTGGCAATGCAACGACAAAGCACTTCGGACAACCCCAATTTCTCCCCGTCCAAAACGACTACTCCAGGAGTGGGGCAAAAAACCTACAGGTGGAATATCTATTAGCCAATACCAGTCCTCCTAGATGCTATGGCATTTGAATCGCAATCCCGAGGATTAGAGATCCAAAGATCCCAATCAAGAGATGACTTTTTATTTCTATTAGAGATCCATTCAAAAGTCTTCAACTGTATTTCCTTGAAAATAAGATCACAATTAGGTTTAGACTTAGTGAAGGTGCAAACATTTCTATATTTCCAAATCAAATATCCCGTAATCCATTCGACAGCTTGCCACATTTGCCTGCCACCAGGTGAGCAAAACGAAATTCCATGACCAAGGAAAGCATCAGTCATGGTAAGAGAAGGTAGCGGGCCAATATTCCACCAATTGTAAATCTTAATCCAAGTTTCAAAAGCAACATTGCACCGAAAAAGCGAGTGTTCCACCGTCTCGAGATCATTATCACAAAGTGGACATCGAACCGTTCCTAGGTCCATGCCCCGCTTTTCAAGTTCAATCCTAGTTGGAAGATGAAGTTGTCTCGCCCGCCATACAAAGAGCTCTACCTTTAATGGAACGAGGTAGTTTCGTAAGGTGCGAGCAGGAGAGGGTCCAGAATTCAGCGAGGCTTTCGTCAAAAGTTTCGTAAGCGCGTTAACAGAGAACAATCCATTAGGGCTTAAGGTCCATATCCATTCCTCCCTACCTGAGCTACAAGGTACAAAACTAGATAAGCTGTTAGTAATATTGGTGAGGTCCCCTTGCAATCTCCCCGAGATGTCACGAGACCAACACCAATTAAAAGAGATACAGTTATTTTCCCAACGAACCCGTTCCCGAATGGTCGCATTTTGGTTCATGTCAAGGCGAAAAAGTCTATTATATTTAACTTTTAATAAGTAATTATCAAGCCAAGCAACATTCCAAAATTCAGTTTGTGATCCATCAACAATACGTTTTTTAAAAGATTGAGCAAAAGGTACATCTAAATTGTTAAGACTAATGCCGACCTTCACAATAGATGACCAAGTGGACCGGGTGCGATTCGCAGCCGGATTAAAAGCCGTGCTTAACCCACCATCGTCCCCGTAAATGCTTTGAATTAATTTAACCCATAAAGAATTGTTTTCCTTTTTGAATCTCCACCACCATTTTCCTAGTAACGCTTGATTTTTAATCACAAGTGGTCCAATATCAAGCCCCCCAAATTCCCGTGGTAATAAACATGTATCCCATTTTATCCAAGACATTTTCGACACATCACTCGACCCGCCCCAAAAAAAACGACGTCTTAAGCTTTCTAATTTGTTTATGACACATTTAGGAGCTTTAAAAAGTGAAAAAAAGTTAAGGGGTAGACTAGATAATACCGATTTGATGAGAGTAAGTCGCCCGCCGTATGATAGAGATTTAGCCTTCCAGTCCGCTAGTTTTTTCCCGAACTTTTCAAAAACCGATTCCCAGTCTTTTGCATTCTTCATTGATGATCCGATCGGAAGGCCAAGATAGGTAATCGGTAATGTACCTGCCGCGCAGCCAAGCCATTCGGCCATAGCACTTGTTTCTGAACTAGATACCCCGAGCCCGTACACACAACTTTTATGAAAATTTACTTTGAGACCCGAAGTTGCTTCGAAGCACTTAAGTATCTTCATGAGGTTACGCACGTTCCTCTTGTTCCATTCCCCAAAAAACAGGGTGTCGTCTGCGTATTGTAAGTGGGTTAGATGGATGTTTTCTCGACCAAACCGAAGCCCAGAGAACCAGTTTGAAGTAGCCGCTGTTTTCGTAAGATGATTTAGTCCCTCGGCCGCCATGATGAAAAGGTAAGGAGATAGTGGATCTCCTTGCCGTACCCCTCTTTGAAGTTTGAATTCTTTTGTAGGCGAACCGTTAATCAATATGGAGATAGATGCCGAAGAAAGACATGCTTTGATCCATTTGATCCATCTAGAACCAAATCCCATTAGCTTCATGATCTCGAACAAGAAGTCCCAATTAATACTATCAAAAGCCTTCTCAAAGTCGACTTTAAATAGAAAACCTTTACGTTTGGTAGCTTTCATATCATGTAATGCTTCATTGGCGATTAAGATACCATCAAGAATGTAACGATTTTTGATGTATGCACTTTGTTCGAACCCGATAACCGAAGAGATGACTGCCTGAAGCCTCTTTGTCAGTACTTTGGACAAAATTTTATACAAACACCCAATAAGACTAATCGGACGGTAGTCGCCAAAACCTTGTGGATCATTCTTTTTTGGAATTAAAGCAATGAAAGATGAGTTACAACCATTGGATATTACCCCCGAATCCCAAAAACGATTAAAAAATACAAGAATATCTTCTTTAACTACATCCCAAAATTTAACAAAAAAGTTCATATTGAACCCGTCAGGACCCGGTGCCTTATCCCCTCCACATTCGGTAATGGCATTAAAAATTTCAACAAGGGTAAAAGGTGTTTCGAGGTGATTTGCTTCCTCTGAGGTGAGGCGTTTTTCAAGAGGACCCCGAATTTTACACCTTCTTGCATTTGTCTTCCTGAATCTTTCTTGGAAGTGTTTGAAAGCTTCCAATTTAATTGTGTCCGGATCTTCAACCCACAAGCCATTCAAGTTAATTCCACGAATATTGTTTTTGTTTTGTCGCCTTTTTATACACGAATGAAAGTATTTGCTATTTTCATCCCCATCCGTAGCCCACTTAAGTCTAGATTTCTGTTTTAGGATTTCGGCTTTCTGTTTATCTTTTTCAAACCACTTCTTCCTTGTGTCAAGCCAAACCAAAATTTCTGACTCCGTTAAATCACGTGAACCTAGGAGGTTTTCCCACTTAGCTACCTCTTTTTGCAAGTTCTCAATCTCGATGTTGAGAGTGTTGTATTTTGGATTACATTTTTCTTTTAGCACCAGTTTAATCTTTTTGAGTTTGTCCCTAACAATACAATCAGCTCGGGGGTTTGTAGTAGCCAATTTCCAAGCGTCCTTAATTATTTCTTCACATTCCACATCCTCGAACCAATTATTAAAAACACGTGTTGGTCTTGGCCCAAAGTCGTTAGCACACGCTTTTAAAATAATAGGACAATGATCAGAATGTTTTCGATCTAAAGTACATGCAGCGATATCAACCCACCTAGTTATACAAGCTTCCGAGACCAAAAACCGATCAAGTTTGCTATATTTAAGCCCATCATCACTTATTCTGGTGAACTTCAAACCTCCTAACGGAATCTCGATTAGATTAGATTTATCAATAAATTCATTGAACATTTTTGCCCTGCTTTCAACAAAGACACGATTCTTGCATTCCGATTCTCTTCTTACTTCGTTAAAATCACCACAAATAATCCAATCATCAACATCGACCTGCATTGTACTTTCAAGACTTTCCCAAAACTTTTGTTTAAGGTTATCAGTGTGGGGCCCGTAAACATTAATAATAATGGAATCCGAAGTTTTACCCACCCACCGCCCTTTGATAGCTAAAAAGAACTCTTGTTCAACCACTTGAGAAACAATAAATTTTGAAGGATTCCAAATAAGGATAGTACCACCCGAAAAACCCACCGCAGGTTTGTAAACATACTCAAAATTATTATTTCCCCATATAATTTCAATGAGCCCATCATTTAACTTTTTACGTTTAGATTCTTGAATTGCAAAAATGTCAGGATTATGAATACGGATTAGGTCCTTTACCCAATTAATAGTATCTTCCCCAATCTTCCCGAGACCACGTACATTTAATGAAATGATCTTCATCATAAATAATTATAAATAAAGAATGAGAAAACGACTTACAGTGCGGAGATTAACTCTCCGGAGCAGTCTCGACCCAATCTAATCCAATTTCATTCGCGAACTCTTGCAACCCAACACTGCTACTGGAGATCGATGTTTCCTTAGTCACCACTGTTTTCGCACCAGGAATGATCGGAGGTTTTTTTATCCTCTTCTTACCCTTTATCTTTGTACCTTTATCACTTTCATCACCCTTTGTTGGACCTTTAGGATCTTCAACATCCCTAAAATTATTCGACTTTCCTTGATCTAAATCCGTCCCAACAGTACTAGGATTAACCGCAATATTTGATGCATCATTCGGTTGGTTAATTCGATTATACGGAACATATTCAGTGTCGGGTGTGAAGTTTGGGATACTTGGCGGCCCATCATCAATATTAATTGGATTAATTTTGGGCCTGGGATCTGGCTCAGGAACCGGCCCAATATTATCAACGATTTGCTCAATGACAGGCTGCTGACAGAACAAGTCAGCCCCATCAGCAGTGGGCTTTACTGATCTTTTGGATTGCCCAGTTGTTTTATCCTGCAGGTTGTTGGTCTTAGTCGTTTTACTTTCACCATTCGTTTCGACTTCGTGAACCTTAACATTATCTGATGCATTATTTGCATCTGAGTTGGTATCAGCAAAATTACTATCCGAAACCCAACATTTAGAGTTAAGATCATCTAAGTCGTCTTCTTTTCCTGTACGACGTATGTGACTCGACATCATCTCCTCGAAAAAATCTGGGACCTCTTCATTCTCGGTATTCATCGATTTCTGATCATCAGACTCCGAGATTCCCTCAGTTCCATCATTCTCATCATGATCATATGAGGTGTCAATTTCAAATATCCTGTTCACTTCTTCTGAGACATAGGCAAAAAAAATCGAACTATTTGAAGTTACTCGAACAATATCATGAACTAAATGGACATCTGGTAGTTTCACCAGCACTTTTCCAACTACTAAGTTTTGATTACCATTAAGGGAACAATTGACAAAATCTAATGGTTGTCCCCACCATTCGGCAATAGATTTGAATGTTTTTTCATTCCAAAATTGAACCGGAATTCCCGTAATGTTTAACCACGTTATCCTCCCCTGGGACATATGATTTGCATCCCATTTTCGGATATTTGACATCCACTTATGAATGCAATGGTTCTTTGCATTAATGATAGAATTAGCTTGCTCAATGGATTCGAAAATAATCATGACTTCCATACCGCCAAGGTATTTGACCTCGACATTATGTAAATTTTCCATATCACATAAAAACATTATATGCTCAAGATATTCGAATTTGGAGATAGTACCTATTATAGCTTTCTTGAGAAGATCTACATTAATGTCTTTATCATCTACAGAGACAACTCGAAATTTGCCATTACAGTCCCATCTATTGAACCAACCCATGTTTTGTAGTGTTTGTTTAACGGTTGAAGGTTTCTCCTTATTGGTTACCACATCATTGAAAGATCTTCCATCCAACCTGCCATGATTTTGTTGCGTCAACGCATCCTTCTTATTGTTTAATGTTTCAGAAGTGTGTTGTTTCACCGGTTCAGGTTTGTCACTAGTTCCATTCTGGTTTCGATCGTGAGCTTTAAAAGCTCGAAACCAACCGTTGCCAAGGTTAATAGAACAAAGCCTTTTTAACAGGAATTCAATATCTTGTACATCGCTGAATCTTGCAAATCCAAACCTGTTACCATTTTTTAATCTTTTGAACATAGGAATGAAGATGTCAATGAGCTTACCATATCTACTTAAAAAGATGCGAAGTTCCAATTTGTTCCAATGGTCAGGAAAGCCAAAGAACATGATAGATGTTACATTGTCTTTTGCTTGATGATGCGATTTATCTTTGGCTTGATGACTCGAGTTTGCAGAGATATCCACTGACGGTCCATGTTTCAACGGTATATTATTGGGGTAAGTGGCCTGGTATGACCCGTTGGAATTCAAATCGTTGGTAGTATTGGATTTGGGAACCCACTGTTGATGAGTACCAGGTCGATTGTAGTTTCCACCGCCGAATTGACGAACTAGATTTCTTGCTTTTGTAGTCGGCGATGGTGCAGGTTTATTATTTTTATGCCTTCTTTGCACCGTTTTCCAGCCATCTTCACAATCAATATTAGGGTTTGGGATGTGATTCGATGTATTGTTGGTGTGATTGTGATTATTTGTTTGATTATAGTGTGGATTAACGCAAGTACGATCGGGAAAGTGGTCTGATTGTGGTTGCCGGAACCCTTTTAGGGTTGCCGGCGTAAATGGTGACGTTGGGATGGGAGGGTAGGTGTTGGAGAGAAAACGGTTCATCTTTAGTGTTTTTTTTTTTTTTTTTTTTTTTTGATGAACTTTAATTTAAATTAGAAGCAGAAATTGAAATATGCAGTGGATGGAAACAAGGAAGTGGTGGTGGAAAGTTACAGAAAGGGTGAAGATGAAGATTCCGGTAGAGAAAAAGGTGGGTTGAAAAAGAAAAGAATACGTTACCGGTTAATCTCGTGGGAAGAGTTGAGAGCATCTTTTGACTTTTGCATTTTTTTGAAAACAGAGGAGATGAGTGAACTTTTTGAAGATGGTGTTCAATCAATGAGAATGAATTACTATCCTCCGTGTCCCGAACCTGAACTGGCTCTCGGATTCTCACCACATTCGGATGCAGATGCTTTAACCATCCTCTATCAGCTTAACCAAACAGACGGCCTCCAAATTCGAAAAGATGGAAAATGGGTCACCGTTAAACCTCTACCAAATGCTTTGGTAGTCAACATTGGTGACATAATGGAGGTAATAACCGAAAGCTAATGACTTACCTAAATTATCGATCTCCTTATAGATGGGTCTAATGGTTGATTCATATGTTAGAATGTTTTGAGTCGGGTTAAGCCTTAGGCTAAACAGCTATCACTTCTTAGACAATTTTTTTATATAAATAATTAGTGCTAAAATGGTTAGTAAATATAAGTTTGCACGACACTCTATGATAAAACTTGGGGTAACTTTCTATCCGTTTGAACCAATGTGACACGTTTTGAAATTAATTCTAGTGATATGTAAGTGGATTGAAATGGTTACTTTATTTTTTATGTGTGTTTTGCAGATTGTAAGTAATGGTGTGTATAAGAGCATTGAGCATCGTGCAATGGTGAACTCAAACGATGAGAGGTTGTCGGTGGCAACATTCTACAGCTCGAGTATGGGCACAGAATTAGGCCCTGCACAAAGCCTTGTAGCACAACATAAGGTAGCAAACTTTCGGCGAGTGCCGCTAGAGGAATACTTTAAAGGATTTTTTGCTCGAAAACTTGATGGTAAGTCGTACTTGGATTATATGAAACTAGGAGAGTCAAAGTGAAGCACTTCGACACTATAGCTTTTGTTCTCTTGTTCAAAAACCTGTAAACTTTGTTAAAAGAATAATAGTGATGATTTTAGCATAGTCAAACTTATTGACAGGTCAATTTCGATTAGCAGGTTATCATAGGTGTCATTAATAAACATTTCACACAAGTAATCAAAAGTATAAATCACTCATAGTTCATTATTTACAACTTTTACAATATCTTCAAACATCATACGACAACCCGACCTGACACAACTTTACAATAACAATACTCAATCTAAAAAATGTGGCGTAGGGTACGAGAAGGAGAGAGAAAGTCAATCCGTGGGGCCCACAAAACTTTGTTTCACACATATCCACCAATATTGACCTGAATAACTTGACATTAACCCATTCACCGGTCACTCTGTTTTAGTCTCTTAAGGAAATCACAGCGACCTGCACATCCCAGTTCAAGCACGTACATGTCATACTTCTAATAGTCGAAACAATATTAATTATTAATACAAAAAGGTTTAAAATGACTTGACTTGAGCTCTAGTTAGCTTGATCAGAAAGTTCTATTTGTCATGTCTTGGGGCACAGCCTCTGAACTTTTTAGGCAAATTATTTGTGGCTCAAAATACTGTAAGTTACACACACATCACTCAGATTAAACCAATATGTAGATTACAATACCAACTTTATTGTCATTGCAAAACAGCAACATATTACCTTTTCTCCTTGATCTTTAGACGATGGACAGCTGAGGCCAAAAGAGTACAACAAATCTAATAGAAAAAATTGCTCAAATCGTCCCTGTGTTTATGGTTATTTGACCAAATCGTTCTTGTGTTAAAAAAACTGCACAAATCATCCTTAAATGCCAAATAACGTCTCAAATTAGTCCCTGCCTTAACTTTTGTTAAACTCTTTGTTAGTAAAAAATACACGATTGATCCCTGAAGTTTCTTAAAAGATTGCAACAAAGATCCTCTTCATCATCTTCAAGATGAAGCTTTAGTGAACATCTGTAGATTATGCATTCAGATTTAATTACAATACTTAAATGTGGGTAGTTGTTGGCTTTTTGGTCAACTTTTATTACGTTTGGTTATCTTTATAATTTCAAACGTTTAAAGGTTTTTTTTTTTGGGAAATATCTTTTAATAAATGAATGCAATTGTTATTTAAAAATGTTCATATAGTGTAACGATCAAAGTGTGAGATCAAGTAAACATTGGTCATCATGGATTATTATGATGAGACGTTTCAGAAAAACACCCTCATGAGCTCCCATAACAAACCCACATCTCTGAAAACACAGCTCATATCGTTTGAAGTTTTCGAGACAAAACCATCTCGCGCTCGCGTCATCAAACCAGAAAAGTTCACCCTGAAAACTTCCCAGATTTAAAAAATCATATCTCAAGATCCAACGGTCATATCAGCCTCAGATTTTTACCACGTGTAGATAAGTATGTCTTCTATCAGCAACCAAACAATCAAGTCGATCCAACGGTTAACGAACCCGCTATGAATTTTATTCTACAACAACTCTTAAAACTCCGAATTTGAAAGTTCAATAATTCTTTCGCACGGGATCGCGAAGAACAAGAACTCAGATCCGACACCCGGATCTCATGAAAAATCTCTCCGCAACGAACCCATCGCCCCTACCACTGACTCCGTACTTTTCGCGAAAAATTTCCCATCATGATGCAATCAGCGTCCCAATTACAATATAACTTTTAAGAACCGTTACCCGAATTCTGATGTGATCAACTCCCCCGGATACATAGACATACTCATGAGTTCATCGCGACCAACTAAGTCACCCGGTCACGATACATGTTGCAATACAAATCCCTAGAACCCGTCGTTTTATTACTAAAACCAAATCTGGTTGAACACACCTCGCGATCGCGAGCTCACCATCTTCAACAACTCGTTTTCTTGCTTACAAATCGCCATCGTGCCCGACCTGTAGCCTATAGCTCTGATAACACTTGTTAGGAATTGTAGGACCCAAAAAGACGTGTGATTTAAACTAATCACACACCCACGAACGATAAACGAAGTATCTAAAGTAAGAACGATATATAAATGTAAAACTATAAAGGATTTAACGTGGTTATATCCCTACTCCAAACACGAAGAAAGGTTTACTCCACGGGTGCAAACCAGAGATTTTTACTATAAATTTTCGTGCACACTTTTACAGGTTACAATAGGGTCCTTTTATAGGCAAAAACAAACAAGGAAACAGCTTTGGGAACAAGTTTCCTTGATCTAGAAACTTCTGGCCGCCCAGCACTAAACTCGCGATCGCGAGTCTTCTGCTTGCATCTATTTCACGATCGCGAACCACACCTCGAGCAGAATCTCCGTTAGCGAGTTTGAAACTCGTGATCTCGACTTTTGCAGCAGCAGCTTTGACTTTTGTTTGACTTGTTTAACTCGAGTCGCACTCCAACATCTAGGAGTTCCATGACGCGACAAAATGTTCTCTTTAACAAATTTCTAGACAACATTATGGTCGTTGGTCCTAGTGGCCTCGGCTTTCTCCCATTAAGAAACATAGTCTACCACCAGTATATATACTCAAATCCAAAAGACGGTGGGAAAGGTTCCATGAAATCTATACCCCATACATAAAAATTTCACAAACTAAAATAGGGATCATAGGCATTTCATTCTGATCCTTTGACAACTAACACGCCTTAACATATTCATAAGAATCTTTAAAAATAGAGGGCCAATAGAAATCCGACTCGAGTACTTTGTATCAAGTTTTCTTTACTCCATAATGACCTCCACACGCAAACATATGGCAACGAGCCAAGATATCTTGAAAGCTATACTGCTATAGTGAATTGTTTTTTAATACGATTCTATAACATTTAGCACCTTTAATTAATAAAGTTTTTATATCACTTTCCTAGTTTATTACTAGAGTATTTATTTTTATTGCAGTACTTTTTTGGCTTTGTTATTACATGTGATCAACTTGATGATTTCAGATGAAACTGTTGTTGAGCAATTTAGATAATAGGTAATTACTGGTATATCACTAGCACTATAAAATGTATTGTTATATGAGATTCTTATCAATCATGGGGACGATGAATCATGTACATTAACTTACTTCTAAACAATGAATCTTTTTTTATTTTTTTATTGTAGTTTTGTAGTTAAAAATGAAAATAAACTCAAGGTTGAATGATTTATAACCGACAAAACATCAGGTAAAGTTCTTGTCTTTATACTCATTCAACATTGGAGATAAAATTAGTACTATTTTTTATATTTGTTGATAAGTTTGACAGAGGAAGTTGTGCTTAACTCACATATTATGTAATTATAATGTCCTTTGTGTAGCTACTGATGTAGTTGAAAGTTGAAACATTTTTTTATTTTTTTTTAAACCACTGACTTGCAAAAGTTATCACAAATGCTTAACGTCTATGTTGATATCCCATATGATAAGGGTCTTTTGTCTTGCTTTCTTTATGTGGTTTCTTTTCTTTCATGACCTCTGCACTGACTTGTGTTATTAGATTGACAAAATTGCCCAAATCGTTCATGTGTTTATGATTTTTTGCCCAAATCATTCATGTGTTAACAAAACTGCACAAATCATCCTTAAATGCCAAATAACGTCTCAAATTAGTCCCTGCCTTAACTTTTGTTAAACTCTCCGTTAGTCAAAAATACACGATTGGTCTCTGAAGTTTCTTAAAAGATTGCAACAAAGATCCTCTTTATCATCTTCAAGATGAAACTTTAGTGAAAGCTTAAAATAACACAAACATATCTATATCTAATATATATCAAATCAAAATGAATATACATTTCAATTAAATGTAGCATGATCCAAATCAAAAATATCTAATACATGCTGTCATATGAATGTTATACATGTCAAAGGGCTAATTTGATTTTCGATCGAAAGCTGTAAGCAGTTTTAAAATAACTAAGTGGTATAATAAGCATCAAAAGTGAACACAAACAATATTTGTTATGCCTATTATCGGCCCGTGATTAACCCGTCGTTGGAGGCCGCCGTTCAACGGCGCCGATATTAGCAACCCGCCGGTGAACCGCCACTCAACGACCGCCGTTTGATTTTTCATGCGATGATTTGGAGAAGCACGGATGTTTTGAAGTTAACGGCTATATTTGGATTTTGTTTTTTTTGCCAAACTAGCCGTTTGGCCTTTTTTTTTTTTCCACCTCCCACCTCATTATATACACTCAATTTCATCAAACTTCAACACTCAATTTCTTCAAACTTCACACTCTCAATTTCATCAAACATGTCTTCAAGCAAAAAAACTCAAAACCAAAAACCAAAACAATCAAAACAAAAACAACCGGTACTACAAGAGTACACGGAAGATGAATGGAATTCGGTACTTCAAAACACGCTTCATCAAACTCAGCAAAACCTCCATCAACAATATGATAGTCCTAGTCCAATGGGAGGCCCGTCTTCTACTCCAATAAGAGGACCCCCGTATTTTCCGAATCAATATCATCAACTCAACAATTGGGCCGTGAATACTTATTCCATACCACATTACCTTAGTAATCCCTACTACCAAAGTCAACAATATAACGCACCTCAATCGCCTCAATATAACTCACCTCAAACGCCACAGTTTAACCAACCTCAAAGCCCTTACATACCACAGTTTGACTCACCCGAACTAGAAGATCTCGAACGTGTAACACCGTACTTTTTACAGGCATTTTTTTTAAAGACACTCACAACAGAAGACTTGAAGGTTTTCACATCATATATTAGTACATAATTATATGATAACACAAATCGCAGGTGTTACGTTATTTATACAAACCATTTGACCATTTAGTTAAATACAAAACATCAGAGTTATACACTGTGTCAAACATCTTGCCTTGCAAAACCCACAAAAAGCTGCTAATCTATACCTGCAAGGCAAACACTGTGGAGGAATTAGCATAACGCTAAGTGAATGACAATATCTAGGTGGACATCTCTACAAGCACCAAGCACAGCTTATAGGCATTGGTCACTAATTACTTAAGGCCATACACAAGAGTACCGGCAACCCATAGCTGATCAAGCTGGAATATATCGATAGTCCACACTACTGAGTCACTGGTATAGTCTCTCAGACGTGACGCACTCGTCATTCACACTATACCACTAATCAGTAACACTTGGAGCCAATACTATTACCCTAAATACACAAGGTAAATAGCATTGACCTCTTACGTCGCACAAAATACCTCGACGTTCACTGGTGCGCACATAGTCACATCTGAAATGTCCCGTTCTTATTGATTAAAAACGTTCCATATTAATTGATTTCGTTGCGAGGTTTTGACCTATATATGAGACGTTTTTCAAAGACTGCATTCATTTTAAAACAAACCATAACCTTTATTTCATCAATAAAGGTTTAAAAAGCTTTACGTAGATTATCAAATAAAGATAATCTAAAATATCCTGTTTACACACGACCATTACATAATGGTTTACAATACAAATATGTTACAACAAAATAAGTTTCTTGAATGCAGTTTTTACACAATATCATACAAGCATGGACTCCAAATCTTGTCCTTATTTAAGTATGCGACAGCGGAAGCTCTTAATAATCACCTGAGAATAAACATGCTTAAAACGTCAACAAAAATGTTGGTGAGTTATAGGTTTAACCTATATATATCAAATCATAATAATAGACCACAAGATTTCATATTTCAATACACATCCCATACCTAGAGATAAAAATCATTCATATGGTGAACACCTGGTAACCGACATTAACAAGATGCATATATAAGAATATCCCCATCATTCCGGGACACCCTTCGGATATGATATAAATTTCGAAGTACTAAAGCATCCGGTACTTTGGATGGGGCTTGTTGGGCCCGATAGATCTATCTTTAGGATTCGCGTCAATTAGGGTGTCTGTTCCCTAATTCTTAGATTACCAGACTTAATAAAAAGGGGCATATTCGATTTCGATAATTCAACCATAGAATGTAGTTTCACGTACTTGTGTCTATTTTGTAAATCATTTATAAAACCTGCATGTATTCTCATCCCAAAAATATTAGATTTTAAAAGTGGGACTATAACTCACTTTCACAGATTTTTACTTCGTCGGGAAGTAAGACTTGGCCACTGTTGATTCACGAACCTATAACAATATATACATATATATTAAAGTATGTTCAAAATATATTTACGACACTTTTAATATATTTTGATGTTTTAAGTTTATTAAGTCAGCTGTCCTCGTTAGTAACCTATAACTAGTTGTCCACAGTTAGATGTACAGAAATAAATCGATAAATATTATCTTGAATCAATCCACGACCCAGTGTATACGTATCTCAGTATTGGTCACAACTCAAACTATATATATTTTGGAATCAACCTCAACCCTGTATAGCTAACTCCAACATTCACATATAGAGTGTCTATGGTTGTTCCGAAATATATATAGATGTGTCGACATGATAGGTCGAAACATTGTATACGTGTCTATGGTATCTCAAGATTACATAATATACAATACAAGTTGATTAAGTTATGGTTGGAATAGATTTGTTACCAATTTTCACGTAGCTAAAATGAGAAAAATTATCCAATCTTGTTTTACCCATAACTTCTTCATTTTAAATCCGTTTTGAGTGAATCAAATTGCTATGGTTTCATATTGAACTCTATTTTATGAATCTAAACATAAAAGTATAGGTTTATAGTCGGAAAAATAAGTTACAAGTCGTTTTTGTAAAGGTAGTCATTTCAGTCGAAAGAACGACGTCTAGATGACCATTTTAGAAAACATACTTCCACTTTGAGTTTAACCATAATTTTTGGATATAGTTTCATGTTCATAATAAAAATCATTTTCTCAGAATTACAACTTTTAAATCAAAGTTTATCATAGTTTTTAATTAACTAACCCAAAACAGCCCGCGGTGTTACTACGACGGCGTAAATCCGGTTTTACGGTATTTTTCGTGTTTCCAGGTTTTAAATCATTAAGTTAGCATATCATATAGATATAGAACATGTGTTTAGTTAATTTTAAAAGTCAAGTTAGAAGGATTAACTTTTGTTTGCGAACAAGTTTAGAATTAACTAAACTATGTTCTAGTGATTACGAGTTTAAACCTTCGAATAAGATAGTTTTATATATATGAATCGAATGATGTTATGAACATCATTACTACCTTAAGTTCCTTGGATAAACCTACTGGAAAATAGAAAAATGGATCTAGCTTCAACGGATCCTTGGATGGCTCGAAGTTCTTGAAGCAGAATCATGACACGAAAACAAGTTCAAGTAAGATCATCACATGAAATAAGATTGTTATAGTTATAGAAATTGAACCAAATTTTGAATATGATTATTACCTTGTATTAGAATGATAACCTACTGTAAGAAACAAAGATTTCTTGAGGTTGGATGATCACCTTACAAGATTGGAAGTGAGCTAGCAAACTTGAAAGTATTCTTGATTTTATGTAACTAGAACTTGTAGAATATATGAAGAACACTTAGAACTTGAAGATAGAACTTGAGAGAGATCAATTAGATGAAGAAAATTGAAGAATGAAAGTGTTTGTAGGTGTTTTTGGTCGTTGGTGTATGGATTAGATATAAAGGATATGTAATTTTGTTTTCATGTAAATAAGTCATGAATGATTACTCATATTTTTGTAATTTTATGAGATATTTCATGCTAGTTGCCAAATGATGGTTCCCACATGTGTTAGGTGACTCACATGCGCTGCTAAGAGCTGATCATTGGAGTGTATATACCAATAGTACATACATCTAAAAGCTGTGTATTGTACGAGTACGAATACGGGTGCATACGAGTAGAATTGTTGATGAAACTGAACGAGGATGTAATTGTAAGCATTTTTGTTAAGTAGAAGTATTTTGATAAGTGTATTGAAGTCTTTCAAAAGTGTATAAATACATATTAAAACACTACATGTATATACATTTTAACTGAGTCGTTAAGTCATCGTTAGTCGTTACATGTAAGTGTTGTTTTGAAACCTTTAGGTTAACGATCTTGTTAAATGTTGTTAACCCAATGTTTATAATATCAAATGAGATTTTAAATTATTATATTATCATGATATTATCATGTATGAATATATCTTAATATGATATATATACATTAAATGTCTTTACAACGATAATCGTTACATATATGTCTCGTTTAAAAATCATTAAGTTAGTAGTCTTGTTTTTACATATGTAGTTCATTGTTAATATACTTAATGATATGTTTACTTATCATAGTATCATGTTAACTATATATATATATCCATATATATGTCATCATATAGTTTTTACAAGTTTTAACGTTCGTGAATCACCGGTCAACTTGGGTGGTCAATTGTCTATATGAAACATATTTCAATTAATCAAGTCTTAAGAAGTTTGATTGCTTAACATGTTGGAAACATTTAATCATGTAAATATCAATCTCAATTAATATATATAAACATGGAAAAGTCGGGTCACTACAGTACCTACCCGTTAAATAAATTTCGTCCCGAAATTTTAAGCTGTTGAAGGTGTTGACGAATCTTCTGGAAATAGATGCGGGTATTTCTTCTTCATCTGATCTTCACGCTCCCAGGTAAAATCGGGTCCTCTACGAGCATTCCATCGAACCTTAACAATTGGTATCTTGTTTTGCTTAAGTCTTTTAACCTCACGATCCATTATTTCGACGGGTTCTTCGATGAATTGAAGTTTTTCGTTGATTTGGATTTCATCTAATGGAATAGTGAGATCTTTTTTAGCAAAACATTTCTTCAAATTCGAGACATGGAAAGTGTTATGTACAGCCGCGAGTTGTTGAGGTAACTCAAGTCGGTAAGCTACTGGTCCGACACGATCAATAATCTTGAATGGTCCAATATACCTTGGATTTAATTTCCCTCATTTACCAAATCGAACAACTCCTTTCCAAGGTGCTACTTTAAGCATGACCATCTCTCCAATTTCAAATTCTATATCTTTTCTTTTAATGTCAGCGTAGCTCTTTTGTCGACTTTGGGCTGTTTTCAACCGTTGTTGAATTTGGATGATCTTCTCGGTAGTTTCTTGTATAATCTCCGGACCCGTAATTTGTCTATCCCCCACTTCACTCCAACAAATCGGAGACCTGCACTTTCTACCATAAAGTGCTTCAAACGGCGCCATCTCAATGATTGAATGGTAGCTGTTGTTGTAGGAAAATTCTGCTAACGGTAGATGTCGATCCCAACTGTTTCCGAAATCAATAACACATGCTCGTAGCATGTCTTCAAGCATTTGTATCGTCCTTTCGCTCTGCCCATCAGTTTGTGGATGATAGGCAGTACTCATGTCTAGACGAGTTCCTAATGCTTGCTGTAATGTCTGCCAGAATCTTGAAATAAATCTGCCATCCCTATCAGAGATAATAGAGATTGGTATTCCATGTCTGGAGATGACTTCCTTCAAATACAGTCGTGCTAACTTCTCCATCTTGTCATCTTCTCTTATTGGCAGGAAATGTGCTGATTTGGTGAGACGATCAACTATTACCCAAATAGTATCAAAACCACTTGCAGTCCTTGGCAATTTAGTGATGAAATCCATGGTAATGTTTTCCCATTTCCATTCCGGGATTTCGGGTTGTTGAAGTAGACCTGATGGTTTCTGATGCTCAGCTTTAACCTTAGAACACGTCAAACATTCTCCTACGTATTTAGCAACATCGGATTTCATACCCGGCCACCAAAAATGTTTCTTGAGATCCTTGTACATCTTCCCCGTTCCAGGATGTATTGAGTATCTGGTTTTATGAGCTTCTCTAAGTACCATTTCTCTCATATCTCCAAATTTTGGTACCCAAATCCTTCCAGCCCTATACCGGGTTCCGTCTTCCCGAATATTAAGATGCTTCTCCGATCCTTTGGGTATTTCATCCTTTAAATTTTCCTCTTTTAAAACTCCTTGTTGCGCCTCCTTTATTTGAGTAGTAAGGTTATTATGAATCATTATATTCATAGATTTTACTTGAATGGGTTCTCTGTCCTTCCTGCTTAAGGCATCGGCTACCACATTTGCCTTTCCCGGGTGGTAACGAATCTCAAAGTCGTAATCATTCAATAATTCAATCCACCTACGCTGCCTCATATTCAGTTGTTTCTGATTAAATATGTGTTGAAGACTTTTGTGGTCGGTATATATAATACTTTTGACCCCATATAAGCAGTGCCTCCAAGTCTTTAATGCAAAAACAACCGCGCCTAATTCCAAATCATGTGTCGTATAATTTTGTTCGTGAATCTTCAGTTGTCTAGACGCATAAGCAATCACCTTCGTTCGTTGCATTAATACACAACCGAGACCTTGCTTTGATGCGTCACAATAAATCACAAAATCATCATTCCCTTCAGGCAATGACAATATAGATGCCGTAGTTAGCTTTTTCTTCAATAACTGAAACGCTTTCTCTTGTTCATCATTCCATTCAAATTTCTTCCCTTTATGCGTTAATGCAGTCAAGGGTTTTGCTATTCTGGAAAAGTCTTGGATAAACCTTCTGTAGTAACCAGCTAGTCCTAAAAACTGGCGTATGTGTTTCGGAGTTTTCGGGGTTTTCCACTTTTCAACAGTTTCTATCTTTGCCAGATCCACCTTAATACCTTCTTTGTTCACTATGTGACCGAGGAATTGAACTTCTTCCAACCAAAATGCACACTTTGAAAACTTAGCGTACAATTCTTCCTTCCTCAATACTTCTAACACCTTTCTCAAATGTTCACCGTGTTCTTGGTCATTCTTTGAGTAAATAAGTATGTCATCAATGAAAACAATGACAAACTTGTCAAGGTATGGTCCACACACTCAGTTCATAAGGTCCATGGACACAGCTGGTGCATTAGTTAAACCAAACGGCATGACCATAAACTCGTAATGACCGTAACGTGTTCTGAAAGCAGTCTTTGGAATATCATCTTCTTTCACCAGCATTTGATGATACCCGGAACGTAAGTCAATCTTTGAATAAACAGACAAGCCTTGTAGTTGATCAAATAAGTCATCGATTCTCGGTAGTGAGTAGCGGTTCTTGATGGTAAGTTTGTTCAACTCTCGGTAGTCGATACACAACCTGAATGTACCATCTTTCTTCTTGACAAACAAAACAGGAGCTCCCCACGGATAACCTATAACTAGTTGTCCACAGTTAGACGTACAGAAATAAATCGATAAATATTATCTTGAATCAATCCACGACCCAGTGTATACGTATCTCAGTATTGGTCACAACTCAAACTATATATATTTTGGAATCAACCTCAACCCTGTATAGCTAACTCCAACATTCACATATAGAGTGTCTATGGTTGTTCCGAAATATATATAGATGTGTCGACATGATAGGTCGAAACATTGTATACGTGTCTATGGTATCTCAAGATTACATAATATACAATACAAGTTGATTAAGTTATGGTTGGAATAGATTTGTTACCAATTTTCACGTAGCTAAAATGAGAAAAATTATCCAATCTTGTTTTACCCATAACTTCTTCATTTTAAATCCGTTTTGAGTGAATCAAATTGCTATGGTTTCATATTGAACTCTATTTTATGAATCTAAACATAAAAGTATAGGTTTATAGTCGGAAAAATAAGTTACAAGTCGTTTTTGTAAAGGTAGTCATTTCAGTCGAAAGAACGACGTCTAGATGACCATTTTAGAAAACATACTTCCACTTTGAGTTTAACCATAATTTTTGGATATAGTTTCATGTTCATAATAAAAATCATTTTCTCAGAATTACAACTTTTAAATCAAAGTTTATCATAGTTTTTAATTAACTAACCCAAAACAGCCCGCGGTATTACTACGACGGCGTAAATCCGGTTTTACGGTATTTTTCGTGTTTCCAGGTTTTAAATCATTAAGTTAGCATATCATATAGATATAGAACATGTGTTTAGTTAATTTTAAAAGTCAAGTTAGAAGGATTAACTTTTGTTTGCGAACAAGTTTAGAATTAACTAAACTATGTTCTAGTGATTACGAGTTTAAACCTTCGAATAAGATAGTTTTATATATATGAATCGAATGATGTTATGAACATCATTACTACCTTAAGTTCCTTGGATAAACCTACTGGAAAAGAGAAAAATGGATCTAGCTTCAACAGATCATTGGATGGCTCGAAGTTCTTGAAGCAGAATCATGACACGAAAACAAGTTCAAGTAAGATCATCACTTGAAATAAGATTGTTATAGTTATAGAAATTGAACCAAATTTTGAATATGATTATTACCTTGTATTAGAATGATAACCTACTGTAAGAAACAAAGATTTCTTGAGGTTGGATGATCACCTTACAAGATTGGAAGTGAGCTAGCAAACTTGAAAGTATTCTTGATTTTATGTAACTAGAACTTGTAGAATATATGAAGAACACTTAGAACTTGAAGATAGAACTTGAGAGAGATCAATTAGATGAAGAAAATTGAAGAATGAAAGTGTTTGTAGGTGTTTTTGGTCGTTGGTGTATGGATTAGATATAAAGGATATGTAATTTTGTTTTCATGTAAATAAGTCATGAATGATTACTCATATTTTTGTAATTTTATGAGATATTTCATGCTAGTTGCCAAATGATGGTTCCCACATGTGTTAGGTGACTCACATGCGCTGCTAAGAGCTGATCATTGGAGTGTATATACCAATAGTACATACATCTAAAAGCTGTGTATTGTACGAGTACGAATACGGGTGCATACGAGTAGAATTGTTGATGAAACTGAACGAGGATGTAATTGTAAGCATTTTTGTTAAGTAGAAGTATTTTGATAAGTGTATTGAAGTCTTTCAAAAGTGTATAAATACATATTAAAACACTACATGTATATACATTTTAACTGAGTCGTTAAGTCATCGTTAGTCGTTACATGTAAGTGTTGTTTTGAAACATTTAGGTTAACGATCTTGTTAAATGTTGTTAACCCAATGTTTATAATATCAAATGAGATTTTAAATTATTATATTATCATGATATTATCATGTATGAATATATCTTAATATGATATATATACATTAAATGTCTTTACAACTATAATCGTTACATATATGTCTCGTTTAAAAATCATTAAGTTAGTAGTCTTGTTTTTACATATGTAGTTCATTGTTAATATACTTAATGATATGTTTACTTATCATAGTATCATGTTAACTATATATATATCCATATATATGTCATCATATAGTTTTTACAAGTTTTAACGTTCGTGAATCACCGGTCAACTTGGGTGGTCAATTGTCTATATGAAACATATTTCAATTAATCAAGTCTTAAGAAGTTTGATTGCTTAACATGTTGGAAACATTTAATCATGTAAATATCAATCTCAATTAATATATATAAACATGGAAAAGTTCGGGTCATTACAGTACCTACCCGTTAAATAAATTTCGTCCCGAAATTTTAAGCTGTTGAAGGTGTTGACGAATCTTCTGGAAATAGATGCGGGTATTTCTTCTTCATCTGATCTTCACGCTCCCAGGTGAACTCGGGTCCTCTACGAGCATTCCATCGAACCTTAACAATTGGTATCTTGTTTTGCTTAAGTCTTTTAACCTCACGATCCATTATTTCGACGGGTTCTTCGATGAATTGAAGTTTTTCGTTGATTTGGATTTCATCTAACGGAATAGTGAGATCTTTTTTAGCAAAACATTTCTTCAAATTCGAGACATGGAAAGTGTCATGTACAGCCGCGAGTTGTTGAGGTAACTCAAGTCGGTAAGCTACTGGTCCGACACGATCAATAATCTTGAATGGTCCAATATACCTTGGATTTAATTTCCCTCGTTTACCAAATCGAACAACTCCTTTCCAAGGTGCTACTTTAAGCATGACCATCTCTCCAAATTCAAATTCTATATCTTTTCTTTTAATGTCAGCGTAGCTCTTTTGTCGACTTTGGGCGGTTTTCAACCGTTGTTGAATTTGGATGATCTTCTCGGTAGTTTCTTGTATAATCTCCGGACCCGTAATTTGTCTATCCCCCACTTCACTCCAACAAATCGGAGACCTGCACTTTCTACCATAAAGTGCTTCAAACGGCGCCATCTCAATGCTTGAATGGTAGCTGTTGTTGTAGGAAAATTCTGCTAACGGTAGTTGTCGATCCCAACTGTTTCCGAAATCAATAACACATGCTCGTAGCATGTCTTCAAGCATTTGTATCGTCCTTTCGCTCTGTCCATCAGTTTGTGGATGATAGGCAGTACTCATGTCTAGACGAGTTCCTAATGCTTGCTGTAATGTCTGCCAGAATCTTGAAATAAATCTGCCATCCCTATCAGAGATAATAGAGATTGGTATTCCATGTCTGGAGATGACTTCCTTCAAATACAGTCGTGCTAACTTCTCCATCTTGTCATCTTCTCTTATTGGCAGGAAATGTGCTGATTTGGTGAGACGATCAACTATTACCCAAATAGTATCAAAACCACTTGCAGTCCTTGGCAATTTAGTGATGAAATCCATGGTAATGTTTTCCCATTTCCATTCCGGGATTTCGGGTTGTTGAAGTAGACCTGATGGTTTCTGATGCTCAGCTTTAACCTTAGAACACGTCAAACATTCTCCTACGTATTTACCAACATCGGCTTTCATACCCGGCCACCAAAAATGTTTCTTGAGATCCTTGTACATCTTCCCCGTTCCAGGATGTATTGAGTATCTGGTTTTATGAGCTTCTCTAAGCACCATTTCTCTCATATCTCCAAATTTTGGTACCCAAATCCTTCCAGCCCTATACCGGGTTCCGTCTTCCCGAATATTAAGATGCTTCTCCGATCCTTTGGGTATTTCATCCTTTAAATTTCCCTCTTTTAAAACTCCTTGTTGCGCCTCCTTTATTTGAGTAGTAAGGTTATTATGAATCATTATATTCATAGATTTTACTTGAATGGGTTCTCTGTCCTTCCTGCTTAAGGCATCGGCTACCACATTTGCCTTCCTCGGGTGGTAACGAATCTCAAAGTCGTAATCATTCAATAATTCAATCCACCTACGCTGCCTCATATTCAGTTGTTTCTGATTAAATATGTGTTGAAGACTTTTGTGGTCGGTATATATAATACTTTTGACCCCATATAAGTAGTGCCTCCAAGACTTTAATGCAAAAACAACCGCGCCTAATTCCAAATCATGCGTCGTATAATTTTGTTCGTGAATCTTCAATTGTCTAGACGCATAAGCAATCACCTTCGTTCGTTGCATTAATACACAACCGAGACCTTGCTTTGATGCGTCACAATAAATCACAAAATCATCATTCCCTTCAGGCAATGACAATATAGGTGCCGTAGTTAGCTTTTTCTTCAATAACTGAAACGCTTTCTCTTGTTCATCATTCCATTCAAATTTCTTCCCTTTATGCGTTAATGCAGTCAAGGGTTTTGCTATTCTGGAAAAGTCTTGGATGAACCTTCTGTAGTAACCAGCTAGTCCTAAAAACTGGCGTATGTGTTTCGGAGTTTTCGGGGTTTCCCACTTTTCAACAGTTTCTATCTTTGCCGGATCCACCTTAATACCTTCTTTGTTCACTATGTGACCGAGGAATTGAACTTCTTCCAACCAAAATGCACACTTTGAAAACTTAGCGTACAATTCTTCCTTCCTCAATACTTCTAACACCTTTCTCAAATGTTCACCGTGTTCTTGGTCATTCTTTGAGTAAATAAGTATGTCATCAATGAAAACAATGACAAACTTGTCAAGGTATGGTCCACACACTCGGTTCATAAGGTCCATGGACACAGCTGGTGCATTAGTTAAACCAAACGGCATGACCATAAACTCGTAATGACCGTAACGTGTTCTGAAAGCAGTCTTTAGAATATCATCTTCTTTCACCCGCATTTGATGATACCCGGAACGTAAGTCAATCTTTGAATAAATAGACGAGCCTTGTAGTTGATCAAATAAGTCGTCGATTCTCGGTAGTGGGTAGCGGTTCTTGATGGTAAGTTTGTTCAACTCTTGGTAGTCGATACACAACCTGAATGTACCATCTTTCTTCTTGACAAACAAAACAGGAGCTCCCCACGGTGATGTGCTTGGTCGAATGAAACCACGCTCTAAAAGTTCTTGTAATTGGCTTTGCAGTTCTTTCATCTCGCTGGGTGCGAGTCTGTAAGGAGCACGAGCTATTGGTGCAGCTCCTGGTACAAGATCTATTTGAAATTCAACGGATCGATGTGGGGGTAATCCTGGTAATTCTTTCGGAAATACATCAGGAAATTCTTTTGCAATGGGAACATCATTGATGCTCTTTTCTTCAGTTTGTACTTTCTCGACGTGTGCTAGAACAGCATAGCAACCTTTTCTTATTAGTTTTTGTGCCTTCAAATTACTAATAAGATGTAGCTTCGTGTTGCCCTTTTCTCCGTACACCATTAAGGGTTTTCCTTTTTCTCGTATAATGCGAATTGCATTTTTGTAACAAACGATCTCTGCTTTCACTTCTTTCAACCAGTCCATACCGATTATCACATCAAAACTCCCTAACTCTACTGGTATCAAATCAATCTTAAATGTTTCGCTAACCAGTTTAATTTCTCGATTCCGACATATATTATCTGCTGAAATTAATTTACCATTTGCTAATTCGAGTAAAAATTTACTATCCAAAGGCGTCAATGGACAACTTAATTTAGCACAAAAATCTCTACTCATATAGCTTCTATCAGCACCCAAATCAAATAAAACGTAAGCAGATTTATTGTCAATAAGAAACGTACCCGTAACAAGCTCCGGGTCTTCCTGTGCCTCTGCCGCATTAATATTGAAAACTCTTCCGCGGCCTTGTCCATTCGTGTTCTCCTGGTTCGGGCAATTTCTAATAATGTGGCCCGATTTTCCACATTTATAACAAACTACATTGGCATAACTTGCTCCGACACTACTTGCTCTGCCATTACTCATTCCGACACTATTTGTTCCTTTCATTCTGTTAACCCCTGGTCCGTAGACCTCACACTTCGCCGCGCTATGACCATTTCTTTTACACTTGTTGCAAAATTTAGTGCAGAACCCCGAGTGATACTTTTCACACCTTTGGCATAGCTGCTTCTGATTGTTATTGTTGTTGCGGTTATTATTGTTGTTGGGATGATTGTTGTTGTTGCTGTTGTTGTTGTTGTTGTTGTTGTTTGGCCGTTTGTTGTAGTTACGATTGATGTTGCGATTGTTGGGATAATTGTAGCGATTATTGTTGTAATTGCTGTTGTTGTTGTATTGGTGATTCTTATCACCGTTTTCCTCCCACTTTCTTTTGACTTGCTTCACATTGGCCTCTTCAGCAGTCTGTTCTTTAATTCTTTCTTCAATCTGGTTCACTAGTTTGTGAGCCATTCTACATGCCTGTTGTATGGAGGCGGGCTCGTGTGAACTTATATCTTCTTGGATTCTTTCCGGTAATCCTTTCACAAACGCGTCGATCTTCTCTTCCTCATCTTCGAAAGCTCCCGGACACAATAGGCACAATTCTGTGAATCGTCTTTCGTACGTGGTAATGTCAAATCCTTGAGTTCGTAACCCTCTAAGTTCTGTCTTGAGCTTATTGACCTCGGTTCTGGGACGGTACTTCTCGTTCATCAAGTGCTTGAATGCTGACCACGGTAGTGCGTACGCATCATCTTGTCCCACTTGCTCTAGATAGGTATTCCACCATGTTAACGCAGAACCTGTGAAGGTATGCGTAGCGTACTTCACTTTGTCCTCTTCAGTACACTTACTTATGGCAAACACCGATTTGACCTTCTCGGTCCACCGTTTCAATCCGATCGGTCCTTCGGTTCCATCAAATTCTAAAGGTTTGCAGGCAGTGAATTCTTTGTAGGTGCATCCTACACGATTTCCTGTACTGCTAGATCCAAGGTTATTGTTGGTATGTAGCGCAGCCTGTACTGCGGCTATGTTTGAAGCTAGAAAAGTACAGAATTCCTCTTCATTCATATTCACGGTGTGTCGAGTAGTCGGTGCCATTTCCTTCAAAATAGTCAAATGGAACAAGTTAATCATACAGAATATCAAGAGTAGTTAATAGTATTTCGTAGCATAATATGAACTCATTTATAAAAGCTTTTTCTTCATATTAGCGTTTTATAAGTTTAAATTCGGGTAGTACCTACCCGTTAAGTTCATACTTAGTAGCTAATATACAATTCAACTACTACAATTCTATATGAAAAACTGATTATAGTAATATTTCGCGTTCAAACTTTTACACAATATTTTACAAACTTACAATACCGCTTATTTTACATATAGCATGAAATATAGCACACAATAAATTTGATACAAGATGGTTGTGAAGATAATTCTAGCTAGTACACAAGTCGTTCAGCAAAGGCAATAAAGACACGTAATTCATACGTCCAGAAACAAGTCATGCATTCTGGTTTTACTAGGATTACTTCCCATCCTTGGTCTTGTGGAACATAACCGTTATGGCCGTTGATAAGACAGCGTGATGTAACGTCGTCAAAGGGACGAGGGTTACGTAATGTCCAACAGTCCCGTAACAATCTAAAAACCTCATTTCTTACCCCAATTACCGACTCCGTCACTTGTGGGAACGTTTTGTTTAATAGTTGTAGCCCGATGTTCTTGTTCTCACTTTGGTGAGAAGCGAACATTACTAATCCGTAAGCATAACATGCTTCTTTATGTTGCATGTTAGCAGCTTTTTCTAAATCACGAAGTCCAATATTCGGATATATTGAGTCAAAATAATTTCTTAACCCATTGCGTAAAATAGCATTTGGGTTCCCCGCAATATATGCGTCAAAGTAAACACATCGTAACTTATGGATTTCCCAATGTGATATCCCCCATCTTTCGAACGAAAGCCTTTTTTAAACCAAGGCATTCTTGGAACGTTCTTCGAATGTCTTACAAACTGATCTCGCCTTAAATAGTTGTGCCGAAGAATTCTGACCGACTCTAGACAAGATTTCATCAATCATGTCTCCGGGTAGGTCTCTTAAAATATTGGGTTGTCTATCCATTTTGTGTTTTTATACTGTAAAATAGACAAGAGTTAGATTCATAAAAAAAAATACTTATTAATACAAGCAATTTTTACATATCATAAAGCATAAACACACTATATTACATATATTACACCACACGAATACAACTATCTTATTCCGACTCGCTTGTTTCTTCTTCTTCGGTTTTGGTTCGTTTTGCCAAGTTTCTAGGGATATATGATGTTCCCTTAATACGAGCCGTAATTTTCCACATTGGTTTAGAAAAACCTGGTGGTTTAGAGGTTCCCGGGTCATTGTTACAACTTAAGGACTTCGGGGGTTGACGATACATATAAAGTTCATCGGGGTTGGAATTAGATTTCTCTATTTTTATGTCCTTTCCCTTATTATTTTCTTTTGCCTTTTTAAATTCAGTTGGGGTAATTTCTATAACATCATCGGAATTCTCGTCGGAATCCGATTCATCGGTGAATTGGTAATCCTCCCAATATTTTGCTTCATTGGCGGAAACACCATTGACCATAATTAACCTTGGTCGGTTGGTTGAGGATTTTCTTTTACTTAACCGTTTTATTATTTCCCCCACCGGTTCTATTTCTTCATTTGGTTCCGATTCTTCTTCCGGTTCCGATTCTTCTTCCGGTTCCGACTCTTCTTCCGGTTCCTCTTCGGGAACTTGTGAATCAGTCCACGAATCATTTCAATTTACATTTGACTCTTCATTATTATTAGGTGAGTCAATGGGACTTGTTCTAGAGGTAGACATCTATCACATAATATCAAACGCGTTAAGAGATTAATATATCACATAATATTCACATGTTAAAAATATATAGTTTCCAACAAAATTTGTTAAGCAATCATTTTTCAAGTAAACACGGTCGAAGTCCAGACTCACTAATGCATCCTAACAAACTCGATAAGACACACTAATGCAAAATTCTGGTTCTCTAAGACCAACGCTCGGATACCAACTGAAATGTCCCGTTCTTATTGATTAAAAACGTTCCATATTAATTGATTTCGTTGCGAGGTTTTGACCTCTATATGAGACGTTTTTCAAAGACTGCATTCATTTTAAAACAAACCATAACCTTTATTTCATCAATAAAGGTTTAAAAAGCTTTACGTAGATTATCAAATAATGATAATCTAAAATATCCTGTTTACACACGACCATTACATAATGGTTTACAATACAAATATGTTACAACAAAATAAGTTTCTTGAATGCAGTTTTTACACAATATCATACAAGCATGGACTCCAAATCTCGTCCTTATTTAAGTATGCGACAGCGGAAGCTCTTAATAATCACCTGAGAATAAACATGCTTAAAACGTCAACAAAAATGTTGGTGAGTTATAGGTTTAACCTATATATATCAAATCATAATAATAGACCACAAGATTTCATATTTCAATACACATCCCATACATAGAGATAAAAATCATTCATATGGTGAACACCTGGTAACCGACATTAACAAGATGCATATATAAGAATATCCCCATCATTCCGGGACACCCTTCGGATATGATATAAATTTCGAAGTACTAAAGCATCCGGTACTTTGGATGGGGCTTGTTGGGCCCGATAGATCTATCTTTAGGATTCGTGTCAATTAGGGTGTCTGTTCCCTAATTCTTAGATTACCAGACTTAATAAAAAGGGGCATATTCGATTTCGATAATTCAACCATAGAATGTAGTTTCACGTACTTGTGTCTATTTTGTAAATCATTTATAAAACCTGCATGTATTCTCATCCCAAAAATATTAGATTTTAAAGTGGGACTATAACTCACTTTCACAGATTTTTACTTCGTCGGGAAGTAAGACTTGGCCACTGTTGATTCACGAACCTATAACAATATATACATATATATTAAAGTATGTTCAAAATATATTTACAACACTTTTAATATATTTTGATGTTTTAAGTTTATTAAGTCAGCTGTCCTCGTTAGTAACCTATAACTAGTTGTCCACAGTTAGATGTACAGAAATAAATCGATAAATATTATCTTGAATCAATCCACGACCCAGTGTATACGTATCTCAGTATTGATCACAACTCAAACTATATATATTTTGGAATCAACCTCAACCCTGTATAGCTAACTCCAACATTCACATATAGAGTGTCTATGGTTGTTCCGAAATATATATATATGTGTCGACATGATAGGTCGAAACATTGTATACGTGTCTATGGTATCTCAAGATTACATAATATACAATACAAGTTGATTAAGTTATGGTTGGAATAGATTTGTTACCAATTTTCACGTAGCTAAAATGAGAAAAATTATCCAATCTTGTTTTACCCATAACTTCTTCATTTTAAATCCGTTTTGAGTGAATCAAATTGCTATGGTTTCATATTGAACTCTATTTTATGAATCTAAACATAAATGTATAGGTTTAAAGTCGGAAAAATAAGTTACAAGTCGTTTTTGTAAAGGTAGTCATTTCAGTCGAAAGAACGACGTCTAGATGACCATTTTAGAAAACATACTTCCACTTTGAGTTTAACCATAATTTTTGGATATAGTTTCATGTTCATAATAAAAATCATTTTCTCAGAATTACAACTTTTAAATCAAAGTTTATCATAGTTTTTAATTAACTAACCCAAAACAGCCCGCGGTGTTACTACGACGGCGTAAATCCGGTTTTACGGTATTTTTCGTGTTTCCAGATTTTAAATCATTAAGTTAGCATATCATATAGATATAGAACATGTGTTTAGTTAATTTTAAAAGTCAAGTTAAAAGGATTAACTTTTGTTTGCGAACAAGTTTAGAATTAACTAAACTATGTTCTAGTGATTACGAGTTTAAACCTTCGAATAAGATAGTTTTATATATATGAATCGAATGATGTTATGAACATCATTACTACCTTAAGTTCCTTGGATAAACCTACTAGAAAATAGAAAAATGGATCTAGCTTCAACGGATCCTTGGATGGCTCGAAGTTCTTGAAGCAGAATCATGACACGAAAACAAGTTCAAGTAAGATCATCACTTGAAATAAGATTGTTATAGTTATAGAAATTGAACCAAATTTTGAATATGATTATTACCTTGTATTAGAATGATAACCTACTGTAAGAAACAAAGATTTCTTGAGGTTGGATGATCACCTTACAAGATTGGAAGTGAGCTAGCAAACTTGAAAGTATTCTTGATTTTATGTAACTAGAACTTGTAGAATATATGAAGAACACTTAGAACTTGAAGATAGAACTTGAGAGAGATCAATTAGATGAAGAAAATTGAAGAATGAAAGTGTTTGTAGGTGTTTTTGGTCGTTGGTGTATGGATTAGATATAAAGGATATGTAATTTTGTTTTCATGTAAATAAGTCATGAATGATTACTCATATTTTTGTAATTTTATGAGATATTTCATGCTAGTTTCCAAATGATGGTTCCCACCTATGTTAGGTGACTCACATGTGCTGCTAAGAGCTGATCATTGGAGTGTATATACCAATAGTACATACATCTAAAAGCTGTGTATTGTACGAGTACGAATACGGGTGCATACGAGTAGAATTGTTGATGAAACTGAACGAGGATGTAATTGTAAGCATTTTTGTTAAGTAGAAGTATTTTGATAAGTGTATTGAAGTCTTTCAAAAGTGTATAAATACATATTAAAACACTACATGTATATACATTTTAACTGAGTCGTTAAGTCATCGTTAGTCGTTACATGTAAGTGTTGTTTTGAAACCTTTAGGTTAACGATCTTGTTAAATGTTGTTAACCCAATGTTTATAATATCAAATGAGATTTTAAATTATTATATTATCATGATATTATCATGTATGAATATCTCTTAATATGATATATATACATTAAATGTCTTTACAACGATAATCGTTACATATATGTCTCGTTTAAAAATCATTAAGTTAGTAGTCTTGTTTTTACATATGTAGTTCATTGTTAATATACTTAATGATATGTTTACTTATCATAGTATCATGTTAACTATATATATATCCATATATATGTCATCATATAGTTTTTACAAGTTTTAACGTTCTTGAATCACCGGTCAACTTGGGTGGTCAATTGTCTATATGAAACATATTTCAATTAATCAAGTCTTAAGAAGTTTGATTGCTTAACATGTTGGAAACATTTAATCATGTAAATATCAATCTCAATTAATATATATAAACATGGAAAAGTTCGGGTCACTACAACATCTAGCCACAATACTGGTCACAGACTCAATACACAGTCTAATAATAAGCATGGCACTAATCACACACTTGTCACTGTATAATCATGCCCATAAAGATACTCCCACTCAACTGGAAGCACAAGAACTCACTTGTCTTATATCACTGAGCCTTCACCTTTCCGTTTGTCACATGAGAATATTAATTCTCTAGTTAGTACACTTTTCAATCCAATTACACATTAGAATAAATACTACAGCAATACAATAAATGGGTCATAATTGCACTTGACCCAAACATACAAACACTGTCACTCGCACGGATGAGGTCTCACTCGTGCGACTGACTATGCTCACTCGCACGACTGACCTATCACTTATACTAGTGATTATCAAACCTACTCACACGGTTTATGTAGTGACCCGAACTTTTCCATATTTATATATATTAATTGAGATTGATATTTACATGATTAAATGTTTCCAACATGTTAAGCAATCAAACTTGTTAAGACTTGATTAATTGAAATATGTTTCATATAGACAATTGACCACCCAAGTTGACCGGTGATTCACGAACGTTAAAACTTGTAAAAACGACATGACGATATATATATGGATATACATATGGTTAACATGAGATTGTGATAAGTAAGTATCTCCATAAGTATATTAACAATGAGTTATATACATATAAACAAGACTACTAACTTAAGGATTTCGAAACGAGACATATATGTAACGATTATCGTTGTAACGACATTTAAATGTATATATATCATATTAAGATATATTAATATATCATAATATCATGATAATATAATAATTTAACATCTCATTAGATATAATAAACAATGGGTTAACAACATTAATTGAGATCGTTAACTTAAAGGTTTCAAAACAACACTTACATGTAACGACTAACGATGACTTAACGACTCAGTTAAAATGTATATACATGTAGTGTATTTAGATGTATTAAAATACTTTTGGAAGACTTCAAGACATATATCAAGACACTCATACTTAACGAAAATGGTTACAGTTACTTTCCCATTCTTTTCTTTCATCAAGAATTCTAGTCGTATTCTTACCCGTATTATACACAGCTTCAAAACGTACTTACTATGGGTATATACCAATAGGAACTAGCATGGGATTCTACTCTTGATTATGTCATGTATGACTAATCAATTTTAACTTCTACCATGAGCTAGTCAACTAACTAGAACTCCTTTTAACCCCACTCACCACTCACCAATTACCACTCATCATTCACTCCATTTCACTTCCAATTCTCTTTCTAATTCTCTCTCAACACACCCACACTATTATGAACGTATTTTTCCAGTAGTTAATCATCATATTCATCAAAAATCACTTCAAGAATCAAGCTATAATCATCATAGGAAGAACACTTCAAGAACACTTCAAAAATCCCTTCAAGTTTACTAATTTACTTCCAAGCTTTCTAATCCATTCCAAGTAATCATCTAAGATCAAGAAACCTTTGTTATATACAGTAGGTTATCTTTCTTATTCAAGGTAATATTCATATTCAAACTTTGATTCAATTTCTATAACTATAAACTATCTTAATTCGAGTAAAAATCTTACTTGAACTTGTTTTTGTGTCATGATCCTACTTCAAGAACTTTCAAGCCATCCAAGATCCTTTGAAGCTAGATCATTTCTTGTCACTTCCAGTAGGTTTACCTACTAAACTTTAGGTAGTAATGATGTTCATAACATCATATGATTCATATATATAAAACTATCTTATTCGAAGGTTTAAACTCGTAATCACTAGAACATAGTTTAGTTAATTCTAAACTTGTTCGCAAACAAAAGTTAATCCTTCTAACTTGACTTTTAAAATTAACTAAACACATGTTCTTTATCTATATGATATGCTAACTTAATGATTTAAAACCTGGAAACACGAAAAACACCGTAAAACCGGATTTACGCCGTCGTAGTAACACCGCGGGCTGTTTTGGGTTAGTTAATTAAAAACTATGATAAACTTTGATTTAAAAGTTGTTATTCTGAGAAAATTATTTTTATTATGAACACGAAACTATATCCAAAAATTATGGTTAAACTCAAAGTGGAAGTATGTTTTCTAAAATGGTCATCTAGACGTCGTTCTTTCGACTGAAATGACTACCTTTACAAAAACGACTTGTAACTTATTTTTCCGACTATAAACCTATACTTTTCTGTTTAGATTCATAAAATAGAGTTCAATATGAAACCATAGCAATTTGATTCACTCAAAACGGATTTAAAATGAAGAAGTTATGGGTAAAACAAGATTGGATAATTTTTCTCATTTTAGCTACGTGAAAATTGGTAACAAATCTATTCCAACCATAACTTAATCAACTTGTATTGTATACTATGTAATCTTGAGATACCATAGACACGTATACAATATTTCGACCTATCATGTCGACACATCTATATATATTTCGGAACAACCATAGACACTCTATATGTGAATGTTGGAGTTAGCTATACAGGGTTGAGGCTGATTCCAAAATATATATAGTTTGAGTTGTGATCAATATTGAGATACGTATACACTGGGTCGTGGATTGATTCAAGATAATATTTATCGATTTATTTCTGTACATCTAACTGTGGACAACTAGTTGTAGGTTACTAACGAGGACAGCTGACTAATAAACTTAAAACATCAAAATATATTAAAAGTGTTGTAAATATATTTTGAACATACTTTGATATATATGTATATATTGTTATAGGTTCGTGAATCAACCAGTGGCCAAGTCTTACTTCCCGACGAAGTAAAAATCTGTGAAAGTGAGTTATAGTCCCACTTTTAAAATCTAATATTTTTGGGATGAGAATACATGCAGGTTTTATAAATGATTTACAAAATAGACACAAGTACGTGAAACTACATTCTATGGTTGAATTATCAAAATCAAATATGCCCCTTTTATTAAGTCTGGTAATCTAAGAATTAGGGAACAGACACCCTAATTGACGCGAATCCTAAAGATAGATCTATTGGGCCTAACAAACCCCATCCAAAGTACCGGATGCTTTAGTACTTCGAAATTTATATCATATCCGAAGGGTGTCCCGAAATGATGGGGATATTCTTATATATATGCATCTTATTAATGTCGGTTACCAGGTGTTTACCATATGAATGATTTTTATCTCTATGTATGGGATGTGTATTGAAATATGAAATCTTGTGGTCTATTGTTATGATTTGATATATATAGGTTAAACCTATAACTCACCAACATTTTTGTTGACGTTTAAAGCATGTTTATTCTCAGGTGAATATTAAGAGCTTCCGCTGTCGCATACTTAAATAAGGACGAGATTTGGAGTCCATGCTTGTATGATATTGTGTAAAAACTGCATTCAAGAAACTTATTTTGTTGTAACATATTTGTATTGTAAACCATTATGTAATGGTCGTGTGTAAACAGGATATTTTAGATTATCATTATTTGATAATCTACGTAAAGCTTTTTAAACCTTTATTGATGAAATAAAGGTTATGGTTTGTTTTAAAATGAATGCAGTCTTTGAAAAACGTCTCATATAGAGGTCAAAACCTCGCAACGAAATCAATTAATATGGAACGTTTTTAATCAATAAGAACGGGACATTTCAGTTGGTATCCGAGTGTTGGTCTTAGAGAACCAGAAAATTTGCATTAGTATGTCTTATCGAGTTTGTTAGGATGCATTAGTGAGTCTGGACTTCGACCGTGTTTTGTTTAAAAATGATTGCTTAACATTTTTGTTGGAAACTATATATTTTTAACATATGAATATTATGTGATATAATAATCTCTTAACGTGTTTGATATTATGTGATAGATGTCTACCTTTAGAACAAGTCCCATTGACTCACCTAATAATAATGAAGAGTCAAATGTAAATTGGAATGATTCGTGGACTGATTCACAAGTTCCCGAAGAGGAACCGGAAGAAGATTCGGAACCGGAAGAAGAATCGGAACCGGAAGAAGAAATAGAACCGGTGGGGGAAATAATAAAATGGTTAAGTAAAAGAAAATCCTCAACCAACCGACCAAGGTTAATTATGGTCAATGGTGTGTCCGCCAAGGAAGCAAAATATTGGGAGGATTACCAATTCTCCGATGAATCGGATTCCGACAAGAATTCCGATGATGTTATAGAAATTACCCCAACTGAATTTAAAAAGGCAAAAGAAAATAATACGGGAAAGGGCATAAAAATAGAGAAATCTAATTCCAACCCCGATGAACTTTATATGTATCGTCAACCCCCGAAGTCCTTAAGTTGTAACAATGACCCGGGAACCTCTAAACCACCAGGTTTTTCTAAACCAATGTGGAAAATTACGGCTCGTATTAGGGGAACATCATATATCCCTAGAAACTTGGCAAAACGAACCAAAACCAAAGAAGAAGAAACAAGCAAGTCGGAATAAGATAGTTGTATTCGTGTGGTGTAATATATGTAATATAGTGTGCTTATGCTTTATGATATATGTAAAAATTGCTTGTACTAATAAGTATTTTTTTATGAATCTAACTCTTGTCTATTTTACAGTATAAAAACACAAAATGGATAGACAACCCAATATTTTAAGAGACCTACCCGGAGACATGATTGATGAAATCTTGTCTAAAGTCGGTCAGAATTCTTTGGCACAACTATTTAAGGCGAGATCAGTTTGTAAGACATTCGAAGAACGTTCCAAGAATGCCTTGGTTTATAAAAGGCTTTCGTTCGAAAGATGGGGGATATCACATTGGGAAATCCATAAGTTACGATGTGTTTACTTTGACGCATATATTGCGGGGAACCCAAATGCTATTTTACGCAATGGGTTAAGAAATTATTTTGACTCAATATATCCGAATATTGGACTTCGTGATTTAGAAAAAGCGGCTAACATGCAACATAAAGAAGCATGTTATGCTTACGGATTAGTAATGTTCGCTTCTCACCAAAGTGAGAACAAGAACATCGGCCTACAACTATTAAACAAAACGTTCCCACTAGTGACGGAGTTGGTAATTGGGGTAAGAAATGAGGTTTTTAGGTTATTACGAGACTGTTGGACATTACGTAACCCTCGTCCCTTTGACGACGTTACAACACGCTGTCTTATCAACGGCCATAACAGTTATGTTCCACAAGACCAAGGATGGGAAGTAGTCCTAGTAAAACCAGAATGCATGACTTGTTTCTGGACGTATGAATTACGTGTCTTTATTGCCTTTGCTGAACGACTTGTGTACTAGCTAGAATTATCTTCATAACTATCTTGTATCAAAGTTATTGTGTGCTATATTTCATGCTTTATGTAAAATAAGCGGTATTGTAAGTTTGTAAAATATTGTATAAAAGTTTGAACGCGAAATATTATTATAATCAGTTTTTCATATAGAATTGTAGTAGTTGAATTGTATATTAGCTACTAAGTATGAACTTAACGGGTAGGTACTACCCGAATTTAAACTTATAAAACGCTAATATGAAGAAAAAGCTTTTATAAATGAGTTCATATTATGCTACGAAATACTATTAACTACTCTTGATATTCTGTATGATTAACTTGTTCCATTTGACTATTTTGAAGGAAATGGCACCGACTACTCGACACACCGTGAATATGAATGAAGAGGAATTCCGTACTTTTCTAGCTTCAAACATAGCCGCAGTACAGGCTGCGCTACATACCAACAATAACCTTGGATCTAGCAGTACAGGAAATCGTGTAGGATGCACCTACAAAGAATTCACTGCCTGCAAACCTTTGGAATTTGATGAAACCGAAGGACCGATCGGATTGAAACGGTGGACCGAGAAGGTCGAATCGGTGTTTGCCATAAGTAAGTGTACTGAAGAGGACAAAGTGAAGTATGCTACGCATACCTTCACAGGTTCTGCGTTAACATGGTGGAATACCTATCTAGAGCAAGTGGGACAAGACGATGCGTACGCACTACCGTGGTCAGCATTCAAGCACTTGATGAACGAGAAGTACCGTCCCAGAACCGAGGTCAATAAGCTCAAGACAGAACTTAGAGGGTTACGAACCCAAGGATTTGATATTACCACGTACGAAAGACGATTCACAGAATTGTGCCTATTGTGTCCGGGAGCATTCGAAGATGAGGAAGAGAAGATCAACGCGTTTGTGAAAGGATTACCGAAAAGAATCTAAGAAGATATAAGTTCACACGAGCCCGCCTCCATACAACAGCCATGTAGAATGGCTCACAAACTAGTGAACCAGATTGAAGAAAGAATTAAAGAACAGACTGCTGAAGAGGCCAATGTGAAGCAAGTCAAAAGAAAGTGGGAGGAAAACGGTGATAAGAATCACCAATACAACAACAACAGCAATCGCAAAAATTATCCCAACAATCGCAACATCAATCGCAACTACAACAAACGGCCCAACAACAACAACAACAACAACAACAGCAACTACAACAATCATCCCAACAACAATAATAACCGCAACAATAACAACAATCAGAAGCAGCTATGCCAAAGGTGTGAAAAGTATCACTCGGGGTTCTGTACCAAATTTTGCAACAAGTGTAAAAGAAATGGTCATAGGCGGCGAAGTGTGAGGTCTACGGACCAGGGGTTAATAGAACGAAAGGAACAAATGGTGTCAGAACGAGTAATGGCGGAGCAAGTAGTGTCGGAGCAAGTTATGCCAATGTAGTTTGTTATAAATGTGGAAAACCGGGCCACATTATTAGAAATTGCCCGAACCAGGAGAACACGAATGGACAAGGCCGCGGAAGAGTTTTCAATATTAATGCGGCAGAGGCACAGGAAGACCCGGAGCTTGTTACGGGTACATTTCTTATTGACAATAAATCTGCTTACGTTTTATTTGATTCGGGTGCGGATAGAAGCTATATGAGTAGAGATTTTTTGCTAAATTAAGTTATCCATTGACGCCTTTGGATAGTAAATTTTTACTCGAATTAGCAAATGGTAAATTAATTTTAGCAGATAATATATGTCGGAATCGAGAAATTAAACTGGTTAGCGAAACATTTAAGATTGATTTGATACCAGTAGAGTTAGGGAGTTTTGATGTGATAATCGGTATGGACTGGTTGAAAGAAGTGAAAGCAGAGATCGTTTGTTACAAAAATGCAATTCGCATTATACGAGAAAATGGAAAACCTTTAATGGTGTACGGAGAAAAGGGCAACACGAAGCTACATATTATTATTAATTTGAAGGCACAAAAACTAATAAGAAAAGGTTGCTATGCTGTTCTAGCACACGTCGAGAAAGTACAAACTGAAGAAAAGAGCATCAATGATGTTCCCATTGCAAAAGAATTTCCCGATGTATTTCCGAAAGAATTACCGGGATTACCCCCACAGCGATCCGTTGAATTTCAAATAGATCTTGTACCAGGAGCTGCACCAATAGCTCGTGCTCCTTACAGACTCGCACCCAGCGAGATGAAAGAACTGCAAAGCCAATTACAAGAACTTTTAGAGCGTGGTTTCATTCGACCAAGCACATCACCGTGGGGAGCTCCTGTTTTGTTTGTCAAGAAGAAAGATGGTACATTCAGGTTGTGTATCGACTACCGAGAGTTGAACAAACTTACCATCAAGAACCGCTACCCACTACCGAGAATCGACGACTTATTTGATCAACTACAAGGCTCGTCTGTTTATTCAAAGATTGACTTACGTTCCGGGTATCATCAAATGCGGGTGAAAGAAGATGATATTCCAAAGACTGCTTTCAGAACACGTTACGGTCATTACGAGTTTATGGTCATGCCGTTTGGTTTAACTAATACACCAGCTGTGTTCATGGACCTTATGAACCGAGTGTGTGGACCATACCTTGACAAGTTTGTCATTGTTTTCATTGATGACATACTTATTTACTCAAAGAATGACCAAGAACACGGTGAACATTTGAGAAAGGTGTTAGAAGTATTGAGGAAGGAAGAATTGTAAGCTAAGTTTTTAAAGTGTGCATTTTGGTTGGAAGAAGTTCAATTCCTCGGTCACATAGTGAACAAAGAAGGTATTAAGGTGGATCCGGCAAAGATAGAAACTGTTGAAAAGTGGGAAACCCCGAAAACTCCGAAACACATACGCCAATTTTTAGGACTAGCTGGTTACTACAGAAGGTTCATCCAAGACTTTTCCAGAATAGTAAAACCCTTGACTGCATTAACGCATAAAGGGAAGAAATTTGAATGGAAGGATGAACAAGAGAAAGCGTTTCAGTTATTGAAGAAAAAGCTTACTACGGCACCTATATTGTCATTGCCTGAAGCGAATGATGATTTTGTGATTTATTGTGACGCATCAAAGCAAGGTCTCGGTTGTGTATTAATGCAACGAACGAAGGTGATTGCTTATGCGTCTAGACAATTGAAGATTCACGAACAAAATTATACGACGCATGATTTGGAATTAGGCGCGGTTGTTTTTGCATTAAAGACTTGGAGGCACTACTTATATGGGGTCAAAAGTATTATATATACCGACCACAAAAGTCTTCAACACATATTTAATCAGAAACAACTGAATATGAGGCAGCGTAGGTGGATTGAATTGTTGAATGATTACGACTTTGAGATTCGTTACCACCCGGGGAAGGCAAATGTGGTAGCCGATGCCTTGAGCAGGAAGGACAGAGAACCCATTCGAGTAAAATCTATGAATATAATGATTCATAATAACCTTACTACTCAAATAAAGGAGGCGCAACAAGGAGTTTTAAAAGAAGGAAATTTAAAGGATGAAATACCCAAAGGATCGGAGCAGCATCTTAATATTCGGGAAAACGGAACCCGGTATAGGGCTGAAAGGATTTGGGTACCAAAATTTGGAGATATGAGAGAAATGGTACTTAGAGAAGCTCATAAAACCAGATACTCAATACATCCTGGAACGGGGAAGATGTACAAGGATCTCAAGAAACATTTTTGGTGGCCGAGTATGAAAGCCGATGTTTCTAAATACGTAGGAGAATGTTTGACGTGTTCTAAGGTCAAAGCTGAGCATCAGAAACCATCAGGTATACTTCAACAACCCGAAATCCCAGAATGGAAATGGGAAAACATTACCATGGATTTCATTACTAAATTGCCAAGGACTGCAAGTGGTTTTGATACTATTTGGGTAATAGTTGATCGTCTCACCAAATCATCACACTTCCTTCCAATAAGAGAAGATGACAAGATGGAGAAATTAACACGACTGTATTTGAAGGAAGTCGTCTCCAGACATGGAATACCAATCTCTATTATCTCTGATAGGGATGGCAGATTTATTTCAAGATTCTGGCAGACATTACAGCAAGCATTAGGAACTCGTCTAGACATGAGTACTGCCTATCATCCACAAACTGATGGGCAGAGCGAAAGGACGATACAAATACTTGAAGACATGCTACGAGCATGTGTTATTGATTTCGGAAATAGTTGGGATCGACATCTACCGTTAGCAGAATTTTCCTACAACAACAGCTACCATTCAAGCATTGAGATGGCGCCGTTTGAAGCACTTTATGGTAGAAAGTGCAGGTCTCCGATTTTTTGGAGTGAAGTGGGGGATAGACAGATTACGGGTCCGGAGATTATACAAGAAACTACCTAGAAGATCATCCAAATTCAACAACGGTTGAAAACCGCCCAAAGTCGACAAAAGAGCTACGCTGACATTAAAAGAAAAGATATAGAATTTGAAATTGGAGAGATGGTCATGCTTAAAGTTGCACCTTGGAAAGGCGTTGTTCGATTTGGTAAACGAGGGAAATTAAATCCAAGGTATATTGGACCATTCAAGATTATTGATCGTGTCGGACCAGTAGCTTACCGACTTGAGTTACCTCAACAACTCGCGGCTGTACATAACACTTTCCACGTCTCGAATTTAAAGAAATGTTTTGCTAAAGAAGATCTCACTCTTCCATTAGATGAAATCCAAATCAACGAAAAACTCCAATTCATCGAAGAACCCGTCGAAATAATGGATCGTGAGGTTAAAAGACTTAAGCAAAACAAGATACCAATTGTTAAGGTTCGATGGAATGCTCGTAGAGGGCCCGAGTTCACCTGGGAGCGTGAAGATCAGATGAAAAAGAAATACCCGCATCTATTTCCAGAAGATTCGTCAACACCTTCAACAGCTTAAAATTTCAGGACGAAATTTATTTAACGGGTAGGTACTGTAGTGACCCGAACTTTTCCATGTTTATATATATTAATTGAGATTGATATTTACATGATTAAATGTTTCCAACATGTTAAGCAATCAAACTTGTTAAGACTTGATTAATTGAAATATGTTTCATATAGACAATTGACCACCCAAGTTGACCGGCGATTCACGAACGTTAAAACTTGTAAAAACGACATGACGATATATATATGGATATACATATGGTTAACATGAGATTATGATAAGTAAGTATCTCCATAAGTATATTAACAATGAGTTATATACATATAAACAAGAGTACTAACTTAAGGATTTCGAAACGAGACATATATGTAACGATTATCGTTGTAACGACATTTAAATGTATATATATCATATTAAGATATATTAATATATCATAATATCATGATAATATAATAATTTAACATCTCATTAGATATAATAAACAATGGGTTAACAACATTAATTGAGATCGTTAACTTAAAGGTTTCAAAACAACACATACATGTAACGACTAACGATGACTTAACGACTCAGTTAAAATTTATATACATGTAGTGTATTTAGATGTATTAAAATACTTTTGGAAGACTTCAAGACATATATCAAGACACTCATACTTAACGAAAATGGTTACAGTTACTTTCCCATTCTTTTCTTTCATCAAGAATTCTAGTCGTATTCTTACCCGTATTATACACAGCTTCAAAACGTACTTACTATGGGTATATACCAATAGGAACTAGCATGAGATTCCACTCTTGATTATGTCATGTATGACTAATCAATTTTAACTTCTACCATGAGCTAGTCAACTAACTAGAACTCCTTTTAACCCCACTCACCACTCACCAATTACCACTCATCATTCACTCCATTTCACTTCCAATTCTCTTTCTAATTCTCTCTCAACACACCCACACTATTATGAACATATTTTTCCAGTAGTTAATCATCATCTTCATCAAAAATCACTTCAAGAATCAAGCTATAATCATCATAGGAAGAACACTTCAAGAATACTTCAAAAATCCCTTCAAGTTTACTAATTTACTTCCAAGCTTTCTAATCCGTTCCAAGTAATCATCTAAGATCAAGAAACCTTTGTTATATACAGTAGGTTATCTTTCTTATTCAAGGTAATATTCATATTCAAACTTTGATTCAATTTCTATAACTATAAACTATCTTAATTCGAGTAAAAATCTTACTTGAACTTGTTTTTGTGTCATGATCCTACTTCAAGAACTTTCAAGCCATCCAAGATCCTTTGAAGCTAGATCATTTCTTATCACTTCCAGTAGGTTTACCTACTAAACTTGAGGTAGTAATGATGTTCATAACATCATACGATTCATATATATAAAACTATCTTATTCGAAGGTTTAAACTCGTAATCACTAGAACATAGTTTAGTTAATTCTAAACTTGTTCGCAAACAAAAGTTAATCCTTCTAACTTAACTTTTAAAATTAACTAAACACATGTTCTATATCTATATGATATGCTAATTTAATGATTTATAACCTGGAAACACGAAAAACACCGTAAAACCGGATTTACGCCGTCGTAGTAACACCGCGGGCTGTTTTGGGTTAGTTAATTAAAAACTATGATAAACTTTGATTTAAAAGTTGTTATTCTGAGAAAATTATTTTTATTATGAACATGAAACTATATCCAAAAATTATGGTTAAACTCAAAGTGGAAGTATGTTTTCTAAAATGGTCATCTAGACGTCGTTCTTTCGACTGAAATGACTACCTTTAAAAAAACGACTTGTAACATATTTTTCCAACTATAAACCTATACTTTTCTGTTTAGATTCATAAAATAGAGTTCAATATGAAACCATAGCAATTTGATTCACTCAAAACGGATTTAAAATGAAGAAGTTATGGGTAAAACAAGATTGGATAATTTTTCTCATTTTAGCTACGTGAAAATTGGTAACAAATCTATTCCAACCATAACTTAATCAACTTGTATTGTATATTATGTAATCTTGAGATACCATAGACACGTATACAATGTTTCGACCTATCATGTCGACACATCTATATATATTTCGGAACAACCATAGACACTCTATATGTGAATGTTGGAGTTAGCTATACAGGGTTGAGGTTGATTCCAAAATATATATAGTTTGAGTTGTGATCAATACTGAGATACGTATGCACTGGGTCGTGGATTGATTCAAGATAATATTTATCGATTTATTTCTGTACATCTAACTGTGGACAACTAGTTGTAGGTTACTAACGAGGACAGCTGACTTAATAAACTTAAAACATCAAAATATATTAAAAGTGTTGTAAATATATTTTGAACATACTTTGATATATATGTATATATTGTTATAGGTTCGTGAATCAACCAGTGGCCAAGTCTTACTTCCCGACGAAGTAAAAATCTGTGAAAGTGAGTTATAGTCCCACTTTTAAAATCTAATATTTTTGGGATGAGAATACATGCAGGTTTTATAAATGATTTACAAAATAGACACAAGTACGTGAAACTACATTCTATGGTTGAATTATCAAAATCGAATATGCCCCTTTTATTAAGTCTGGTAATCTAAGAATTAGGGAACAGACACCCTAATTGACGCGAATCCTAAAGATAGATCTATTGGGCCTAACAAACCCCATCCAAAGTACCGGATGCTTTAGTACTTCGAAATTTATATCATATCCGAAGGGTGTCCCGAAATGATGGGGATATTCTTATATATATGCATCTTATTAATGTCGGTTACCAGGTGTTCACCATATGAATGATTTTTATCTCTATGTATGGGATGTGTATTGAAATATGAAATCTTGTGGTCTATTGTTACGATTTGATATATATAGGTTAAACCTATAACTCACCAACATTTTTGTTGACGTTTAAAGCATGTTTATTCTCAGGTGAATATTAAGAGCTTCCGCTGTCGCATACTTAAATAAGGACGAGATTTGGAGTCCATGCTTGTATGATATTGTGTAAAAACTGCATTCAAGAAACTTATTTTGTTGTAACATATTTGTATTGTAAACCATTATGTAATGGTCGTGTGTAAACAGGATATTTTAGATTATCATTATTTGATAATCTACGTAAAGCTTTTTAAACCTTTATTGATGAAATAAAGGTTATGGTTTGTTTTAAAATGAATGCAGTCTTTGAAAAACGTCTCATATAGAGGTCAAAACCTCGCAACGAAATCAATTAATATGAAACGTTTTTAATCAATAAGAACGGGACATTTCAGTTTAGTGTCTCACTCGTGCGAATGGACACTTCACACGCACGAGTGAGTGCCTCAGACGCACGGTTGAGCAAGTACAGCAGCACAACTGCAATTCGAGCTTTTTTGCACCCAACCTAAATTTTGATTTAGTGTTTTAAAACCTTGTCATTGGATACTACACCTCAAGACAATTCCAACGATAGTTTATTTGTCAAAAACGGAGTTACGGTATGAAAGTTACAGCCTTTTCAATTTTACCAAAAGCTGACCACTGCTTACTCGTACGGCTGAGACCTCAAACGTACGGTTGTGCCCTCAACCGCGTGGTTGAGCCCTCAGAAGTGTGCTCACTGTTTTCGCATTTTTTGACTCTATATCTTGATTTTTGAGCGTTCTGATCATGAAACCACCTCAAAAACATCATATATTACATATACAAACTATTTCTAACATCAATTGAGCATCACAAACACATTCAAGGCAAGAATCAAGCATCAAAAAGGTCACTTTGATAAACCCATTTAGAACCCATTTTAATTCTTCAAAATCAAAGAAGCTTACCTTGTTTTGATGCTGAAATGATAGAGAGTTTGATACACACAATCTCTAGCTTTGATTTACACTTGTTAATTTTAAGGAATTAAAGATCAAGGTGTGTTTAGGGTTTGTGTTTTACCAAAAATGGTAAGTAAAGAACGAGCAGGAGTATATATATCTTATATTTAGGTTTCTTCACACATAGGTAACTCTTCCGTCTAACACACGGGTATTTACCAGTTATCTGAAACCCAAAATCTTAAATAACTTATTCACTCTAAGTTCAATTCACAAAAGGAAATATGTTCTGTGACCCTTGTCACAAAACGCACATTATCCCATACACAATAATTATAAAACACATAATTATTAAAATCACTATACTAACATATAAGGGTAAATGTGTCATTTCTACTAAGCCCCAAAGCGAGGTTGTTACAAATCTACCCCATTTAAGAAGATTCCGTCCTCAGAATCTGGTCACAGTTAAATAGATGAGGGTATCTAGAGGTCCTCAATTCCTCAGTCTTCCATGTCAGATTGGTGCCTACAACTATGCTTCCATTCACAAGCATTAGTGACGTCTGTTTCATGCGCAACTTGATCACTTTTCGGTCCAAAATCCTAACACGTTCCCCCACTAATTTCTTATTCGTATTCACTTTTAAATCCTAAGAGGTAGAATCTGACTTTTATCTTTCACTGAACACTTGCAGAGATAACACACATTGACTTTACCAAGATGGTACAAAATCTCACAATCGTAATCTTTGGTCAAAACTTGCTATCTTCTCTGATGAATATTCATCTCCTTATATGAAGAGATATCTCCATAACCAACTGCAACCATTTCTAAATCATGAGCTGGATAATTCTTTTCACTTAGTTTTATTAACACATATGCAATTAAACGATCTCTTTGCATTAATACACAGCCGAAACCGGATAAAGACGCGTCGCAATACACAACGAGGTCTTTGGATCCCTCAGGTAAGGCTAACACTGGTGCTATACACAACAAACCTTTTAATGTTTGAAATACAGTTTCTTGTTCATTATCTCACTAAAATTACACATCCCTTCTAGCTAGCTTTGTCAAAGAACTTGGAATCTTTTGAAAAATCTTTAATAAACTGTCGGTAATAACCGATCAATCCTAGAAAACTCTAAACTGTCGGTATTAACCGATCAATCCTAGAAAACTCTCAATTTATGTCGGATTCTTTGGTTAATTCCAATTCATCACAACTTCAATCTTAAATGGATCCACTTTAATACCTTCATCACAGATAACATGACCTAAAATTTTGAACTTCACGTAACCAAAACTCACACTTTAAAAATTTTGCACACAATTGTTCACGTCTTAGGAGTTCTAACACTTATCTTAAATGCTCAGCATGCTCGGATTCGGTTTTGGAGTACACTAAGATGTCATCAATAAACACGATAACAAACTTATCCAAAAATGATTTACACATCCCATGCATGAGATCCATGAAAATTGTTGGAGTGTTGGTAAACCTAAACGGCATCACTAAGAACTCATAATTGAAAGGACCCGTTCATATACATTATAAACGATTCACAATAGTTGATTACATTGCGAGGTATTTGACCTCTATATGATGCATTTTACAAACATTGCATTCGTTTTTAAAAGACAATCTTTCTTTACATCGAAAATTGACAGGCATGCATACCATTTCATAATATCCACTATCCAACTATAAATTGATTTAATAATAATCTTTGATGAACTCAATGACTCGAATGCAACGTTCTTCGAAATATGCTATGAAAGACTCCAAGTAATATCTTTAAAATGAGCAAATGCACAGCGGAAGATTTCTTTAACACCTGAGAATAAACATGCTTTAAAGTTTCAACCAAAAGGTTGGTGAGTTCATTAGTTTATCATAATCATTTATTTCCATCATTTTAATAGACCACAAGAATTTCATTTCCAGTTCTCATAAATATACGTCCCATGCATAGAGACAAAAATAATCATTCATATGGTGAACACCTGGTAACCGACATTAACTAGATACATATAAGAATATCCCCTATCATTCCGGGATCCTCCTTCGGACATGATATAAATTTTGAAGTACTAAAGCATCCGGTACTTTGGATGGGGTTTGTTAGGCCCAATAGATCTATCTTTAGGATTCGCGTCAATTAGGGTGTCTGTTCCCTAATTCTTAGATTACCAGACTTTAATAAAAAGGGGCATATTCGATTTCGATAATTCAACCATAGAATGTAGTTTCAATTACTTGTGTCTATTTCGTCAAACATTTATAAAAGCGCATGTATTCTCAGTCCCAAAAATATAAAGGGTAAAAAGGCAAATGAAACTCACCATACTGTATTTCGTAGTAAAAATACATATAACGTCATTGAACAAGTGCAAGGTTGGCCTCGGATTCACGAACCTAAATTAATTATATATATTTATGTGTTGGTCAATATTTGTCTAACAAATTAGGTTAAGTCATGGTGTACCACAATTCTAATGCTCGAGACTAATATGCAAAAGTCAACAAAAGTAAATTTGACTCAAAATAATTTCCAAAAATCTATACATGATTAATATATAGTTTAAATATCGTCATTTTATATTTTTAAATATTTTTAAAAGATTTATTAGAGTAAATAATATAATTTATTTATTAATAAATAAAATTTTATATTAAATTTATATAATAAAATATACTTTTATATATATTAAGTAATAAAATTTATAGGGTTCATTTAATATCATAAAGATAATATGATAGGTATTATTAAAGTAAGTTATTACACGTAGTAAAATATGTTTGTATCACATATTTATTTGATAAAATAATATCTATAATGATAGTAAGTAAAAGTTGTATTATTTTGTAATAATAATTATTATTATAAAAATATAAATATTTATAATTACTAAGATGACATTATGATAAAACGATAATTCTAATTATGATAACTTTAATATTTACGATAATTTTTAATATTATCTTTAAAATAATAATTCTATTTAAAATAATAATAATAATGATATTTTATAGTAACAATGACATTTCTATTAAAATGATAATTTTTGTTAAAATGATAGTTTTAATACTAACGATACTTTTAATAATAATAGTAATGATAAAAATAATAAGAACGATAATTTTATCTAAATCAATATCTTATAATATTTTAATTTCATCATGATACTCTTACTCATTATTTCCTAATCGTTTCGTTTAATAGCTTTTAATCGTCTTTTACATCGTGTTCATAATAATGATAATAATAGTAATCAAAATAATTAGGTGTTACAAATATTTGTTTTAAATACACTAATATTAATAATGATAGTTACTATAACATTATTAACGATAATACTAATAATTATCTTAATGATAATATAGTAATAATAATAATAACAATAACAATAACCATTTTTAAATAATGATATATATATTAATAACGATAATAATAATAATAATACTAATAATAATAATAATAATAATAATTGGATAATAATAATAATACTAATTATAACTTTAACGATAATAACGATAGTAATAATAAAAAAAATAACAATTTTTAATGATAAATCCCTTTTATTGATAACGATAATAATAATCATAATAATAAGATAAAACTAGAACGACGATAAAAACGACGATAATAATAATCATTTTTAATAAAAATATCGAAAATTCAATTGATTATAACTTCTAATCCGTTCATCGAAACCATTCGATATCTAAAGGAAAAGTTCTTAATTTTTCGCTAGCTTTCCAAGGACATGCATATCTTATACCTTATCTCAACCGCAAGTGTAACTAATTCAACATTCAACCTAACCTGTCTAAGGGCAATATTAAAAGTACAAGCATGCATAATCCTAAATACTCAAGCACTAGTCAGGGATACACTATTAGTATGTAAAAGTTAAATTATGAGTACTCACGTATCAATATTGAGATTCAATATTGCAGGAAAGGTGCGTAGACGCAACGGAAATGATAAACACTATATTGACCTCACGAGCATACCCATGAACCATACTCAATCACCTCTATAGCTATAACCCATAATTTCCTTAATCCTATCCCACTCGAAAAACAAATTCGAAATCACTAGGACAGCACTCCATCGTAATATTTTATGTATACTAATAATATCTTGAAATAATACGGAGTAAATATATATATGTAAATCGATTGAGAGAGTTTAGAGAAAAATATTTTCAAGTTTCTATGAAATAATAAAACCTATTGAATTCTATTTATAATAGATTTTTGAATTATTAAAGCGAATTATTAAAGTATGAATTATTAAAGTGAATTATTAAAGTATGAATTATTAAAGTGAATTATTAAAGTATGAATTATTAAAGTATGAATTATTAAAGTGAATTATTAAAGTTAAAGTAAAGTAAAAATAAAGTAAAGGTAAAGTTTAAGTATAGTAAAAGTATAAAACTATGTACGTATAATACGCGTATAAATATATATAATATTAATTTAAATCGTTATATATATAAAATAAAATATAAATATCGTTATCTTTATCATACTAGTTAAGTAATGAGTTGTCAAAAGTGATTCTAGATATTTATAAAAGTTATATACGTTTTAATAATAAAGTTCTTTTTAAACTGAAAACGTTTTTGTACGTTTAAAACTAAATAGATCAATCGAGTCTTTATGAGATTCAATCTTCCACTATCCTTTGTCTAGTTCTCAATGATTGACAATTTATTCTTATTTATAAATCACTTTACCATTTTCCGAATATTGTTAAAATGGAAAGATTTCTCAAATCAACGCTGGCCTTTCAACAGAGACTTGTAATCATAATTCAATATATCTGATAATTCAATCATTTGATCTTATCTTCTAATTCCATTGATAAACATTTTGAAACAGATACAATCATATAAAGTATTTAATCTAATATTTTGTTTACGTTTCAAGTTATAATATATATACACATATACATATATAATCATATTCGTTTAATGGTTCGTGAATCGTTGGAACTCGGTCGAGGTTGAATGAATGTATGAACATAGTTTAAAATTCTTGAAATTTAACTTAACAAATATTGCTTATCGTGTAGGAAACATATAAAGATTAAAGTTTAAATTTGGTTGGAAATTTCCGGGTTGGTACAGTACCTACCCGTTAAAGAAATTTCGTCCCGAAATTTGAGTGGAAAGGTCGTGAATGATAATAAGTATGTTTTTATGATGCATACGGGCTGAAAATTAGAGTTTTATCATCAGCGAATAATTTGGATAAACAATCCATTTATATGAAGAGTACGAATGAAGCTAACATAGAAGAGTGAAATGAGTAAGTGTAGATTCATCTTATCATTTGACGTAGATATGATTGATTTCCAGATTTCAAGGGATTTGAAGAAAATCTTCTTAATAAGATTTGACTCTCCGGTAATAAAGGGAATTAGGATCCGCTTTAAATGCGATCGTCCATTTTAATTGTTCTGTCAGAGATTTTCTTATAAATTCACCTCCTTCGTTTCCTTACAACTCACACCTTATGTTGATGCATTTTATGCAAGTCCCTAGACATCTACCCACGTCCATTGCAGGTACAACAGTTTACAGGCCACCATGATTGCTCGTTATTATCCTATACGTGTTTGTATGTGGTTACAGGAACTGCAGGAACGAGATTTAGATGTTTGACTATGTTAGACTTAGTCAGACGTACGAGTGAAGCCTTACTAGTACAGCTGACAGGCTCATACGTACGGCTGATGCTGAGCTAAGTCACAATTACAACCTAAATGAGAAGACATGAGTGAGTGATCACCCGTACGGCTGATGAAGCCAACTCGTACGTGTGATGAATGAATCGTATAGGTGAGTCAACAATAGGGGTATATAAAGTCTTATGTTCTTCAATTTTAGGTTAAGCCTCTCATTTGTTACACACACTCAGATCTAGTCTCTCAGTCCAAATCACCCAGGTAGTGAATAATAGCTCTAGGTGTTGATCTAATCACACTTGATTTAGTTGTGGTTTGACTAAATTAATCAAAAAAAAAAATTAACCTATTCACTAGAGGGTTTGATTCACTTATTCCGCCATTGTGTGAGTTAAATCTGTTGATTTCTAAGTTCCTAGTCATGTTTCATCACCTTCTATTCTTTCCCCCTCAACTCATATTTTAAAGTATTCATAAATATGCTCCATCCAGTTCTGATTCTCGATATACTTCTAACTTTCATATCGGTCATTCTTCTTTTTCATCTACCGCCGGAAGAATCTATTTACTTCTACTATACTCTTGGGTTTATAGTGTTTCTAGTTCTCCCGTGTCTTTATATTGCTATATGCATCGATATATATGGTTTATAATTTCTGGTTTATCGTTGGGCTTTATATGTTCCCTTATATTTCAAAGTCTCTGCTTCTGTCTTCTATAATCATTATCATTAACAGTTAATGCTCTCTTTTATTTGCTGCAATTTATACCCCAATTTTTATTTCGGAGTTTTGTCCTTTTGTTTCTTCTTCTTGCGATTAAGCACCGCTTGTAATGGTCCAGAATTCACAGATATGAATTTTAGAATGAACATTGTTAATGTTCTAGGAAGGAAATTGTGATGGCATGATCTTAACTTGTCAAATTACTAGAATACCTTGGAAAAGGCCGAATCATCAAGAAATATTTTCTTGATATTTTAGAGGTTAAATAGAATACAAGAGTCGTATAACATGGCACATGATGATATTATGATCTGTGATTCATCACGTTCCATTTAGAAACTCAGCATGACTTACTGTAATATAATCATGTTGATCAAGTGTCATTATATTATACTAATTCATGCTTCAGTTCCCAACACTACTTCAAAATATTCCTATTTTAAACTTGAATATTTCAGAATTTAGAAACTAAAATAGTTTCTTTTATGATGTAATACAGATAGCGCAAAGAGGTAAATGATTTCAAATAAGAAAAATTAAGAAAATATCTTCAGAAATATGGAGGATATTTATAATGAAAGATATGATGATATTTTAGAATTTCTAATATCAGAGGATGATGAAGAATATTGTCCGCTGGGGTTTAGAGTCAGGAGCAAGGTATTCGTTAATGACTTCAGCAGGTACTGAATCATTTGGTTCCTTTGAAGTCAGGTTCAGTCTTTGTAATTTGTCCAAAGCCTCCTTCCTACTTTGCTCAATCCGTTTTCCAGTTCTAAAACTTCTCTTTTTCTGCGCTTTGCCAGCACACTTCATCATTATCATTCAGCTTTTACCGTTTAAAGTCGTTTTTAGTTTTTGCTGCTTCATCAGCATTTTTTCCATTTTTGGAGAACCAATTCTTAGTTCGGAGTGTTTTTCAGAAACTTCACATTCAAATTAAGTCCAGAAGATAGACGTTATATATACACATATAACTGTTGGCGTAGACATGCTGCGAGATTTCAAAATACTGATTGCTAATTCCCACTGATTCGTATGGCAATTCTCATTACAAGTTGCGAATGAGTAAATGATGGGGTTTAAATAAATAATTATAATGACTTTTTGGAGAGGCTAAAGTCAAAGGGTAATGAAGTTGTTGGTACATCTGCTAATAATGTGGTGGAATGTAAAAGGTTCCCTGATAACGATGGTGTATATCTCAAGGTTATAATAAGGTTAGTCTGACTGAAAACTCAAAGTTGACTTGCTGGAGCTGTGACAAAACTGGCTACTTTGAATATGAGTCGCAAAGTTATTTTTGCTAATAAATGCTAAAGAATCTGACGTGGATATGTTGTTTAAACTTTTACTTTGGTTTCAAGAGTTTTTCGGGTACATAACTGTGGGTAACATGTGGTTGGATCATCATCTCGATTGCTCATCATTCGAAGTGTCTTCAGAAATTTTCGAAGGGTTTGAACATAGATTGTAATCGTTAACATACATTTGATGTTCTAACACAGTTTTGAAGTCAAAATATAGCTTGTGAAAGATGTAAGGATCTAAGAGTGATGATTTTGGTCATATCTCGAGTTGAATTTTGAGATTTCAAAATCAGAATATGTAATTAAATTTTGAATGAGTATGGTTGTTTTGATTTCTATAAAAGAATGTATATTGTTGTGAAAGTAGGGAGTATAATGGATAATTTCCTGAATCAGATTCGAAGAATGTAACATATTAATTGTGAATTTATATATCTCTCGGGTATTACCTACCCGTTAAAAAAAATTTCACAATTAATATTTTGTACAAAGGAATTTTATTACAGTCTTTATGAAAATATATATATGTATATTTTCTTCAGATGTAACATAGATTTAATGAGTTAATGTTAAATTAAACTCATTTGATTTACGTTTGAAACTAGAATTTAATAATCCCTAAAGTCTTTAAAAAGTTCATAACTTTTACGCAGTATTTCTTTAATGACATTGAAATTATGAATCAATACTTCGTTATTTGTTGATGTATGATGTTCGGTTCATGGAATTCTTGTGAATTTCGCAAAGTACGAATGATGTTATCTGAAAAGTTTCGGGTACATCGATGATGAAAGTGTAAAATCAAATATATACTTGATTTATTATGAATTGGAATTTGTTGAATTGCGACAGAGATTGTAGTTAATGCTGGTTAAGTTGCGGCCGAAGGACGTACATTATTGCATATTTGTAATATGAATTAACCGAGTAGTTAAGATTCACACACAATAGTTTAGCACGGAAAGATTTATTTCAATATATATATATATATATATATATATATATATATATATATATATATATATATATATATATATACATATAATTTCTTGAGAGGGAATGAGTTAATTCTTCATAACTCGTTGATACAATATACACATTATTGATTCGTAATGATGTCCACAGTGATTCTTGAACTGACGGAGTTTGTGATGTTATCTGTTTTGTTGATTCGGATGTTGACTGTACTGACGATGCTGGTAACACTGACGGTACTGTTGATGCTGTTGGTAAAGCAAGTTTAGCTTGTTAATCACACACCATTTTTGTCAGGGTTTGTACTCTTCCTTCTATCATTTTGGTTCGCTTAACTGATTTATGGTTAGGGCTAGATTAGATAATCTCTAAGACTTTAGAGATTACATAATCACCGTAGAATGTTTCTCCAATGAAGTTATGAATTAATACTTCGTCAGTTATTGTTGTTGGTACTCCTTGGTATCTATGGTGCGTATGACATTGATGCTCGTGGGACAGATTGTGAAGTTGAGGTTTACGACGCGGTTGTGGTTGGAGGTGGTAATGGTACTATTGGCGTTGATGATGGTGGTACTGGTTATGCTGCTGATGCTGCTGCTGGTGTTTGTAATCTCTGCACCATATTCTCCAAAGCCACTACCCGAGTGCGAAGCTCGTTGACTTCTTCTATTACACCGGGGTGATTGTCGGTTCGGACGAGCGGATAAATAAAATCTAAAATTTGATGTAATATATAATTGTGACGAGATACTCTGGAAATGAGCGAGAAAATGGTGTTTCAGACAGGTTCGCCGGTAAGTGCTTCAGGTTCTTCGTCAAGAGGGCAATGTGGTGGATGGAAGGGATCACCTTCTTCTTGTTTCCAATGATTGAGGAGGCTACGAACCCATCCCCAATTCATCCAGAATAGGTGATGACTGATTGGTTGATCTATTCCGGTCACACTGCTTTCGGAGCTTGAATGGGATTCCATTTCGGAATCTGAGTGACTTGAACTGATGACGAATTCCATTTCGTACGATTGGATAAAGGATTTTTTTTTTCGATATGAAATGATTTTGGCTAACGGATGGTATTCTAATTACACATATATATATATATATATATATATATATATATATATATATATATATATATATATATATATATATATATATATATATATATATATATATATATATATATATATATATATATATATATATATAGATCAAAAGATTTCGTAGATTACGGAGGACTTTGCGGGATATGTCAGGCAAAGTTTAAAGTAACAGATATGATAAGATATGATTTAGCAGATATGCTAAGATATGAATTTTTGTCTATATACTATTCATGCAATCAATGCAGCAAGACGTGTCTTAGACTAAAAATGATAAGCAGGTAATTTCCTGAGGATGATAAGTAGTTAATTTTCGACATAAAATGATAAGCAAAACTTTTGACATGCAGACACGGTCGAAGTCCAGACTCACTAATGCATCCTATCGACTTATTAGTTAGACACACTAATGCAGACCTGGTTCGCTAAGACCACCGCTCTGATACCAACTGAAAGGACCCTATCATATACATTATAAACGATTCATAATAGTTGATTACATTGCGAGGTATTTGACCTCTATATGATACATTTTACAAACATTGCATTCGTTTTTAAAAGACAATCATTCTTTACATCGAAAATTGACAGGCATGCATACCATTTCATAATATCCACTATCCAACTATAAATTGATTTAATAATAATCTTTGATGAACTCAATGACTCGAATGCAACGTTCTTCGAAATATGCTATGAAAGACTCCAAGTAATATCTTTAAAATGAGCAAATGCACAGCGGAAGATTTCTTTAACACCTGAGAATAAACATGCTTTAAAGTGTCAACCAAAAGGTTGGTGAGTTTATTAGTTTATCATAATCATTTATTTCCATCATTTTAATAGACCACAAAAATTTCATTTCCAGTTCTCATAAATATACGTCCCATCCATAGAGACAAAAATAATCATTCATATGGTGAACACCTGGTAACCAACATTAACTAGATACATATAAGAATATCCCCTATCATTCCGGGATCCTCCTTCGGACATGATATAAATTTCGAAGTACTAAAGCATCCGGTACTTTGGATGGGGTTTGTTAGGCCCAATAGATCTATCTTTAGGATTCGCGTCAATTAGGGTGTCTGTTCCCTAATTCTTAGATTACCAGACTTTAATAAAAAGGGGCATATTCGATTTCGATAATTCAACCATAGAATGTAGTTTCAATTACTTGTGTCTATTTTGTCAAACATTTATAAAAGCGCATGTATTCGCAGTCCCAAAAATATAAAGGGTAAAAAGGTAAATGAAACTCACCATACTGTATTTCGTAGTAAAAATACATATAACGTCATTGAACAAGTGCAAGGTTGGCCTCGGATTCACGAACCTAAATTAATTATATATATTTATGTGTTGGTCAATATCTGTCTAACAAATTAGGTTAAGTCATAGTGTACCACAATCCTAATGCTCGAGACTAATATGCAAAAGTCAACAAAAGTAAATTTGACTCAAAATAATTTCCAAAAATCTATACATGATTAATATATAGTTTAAATATCGTCGTTTTATATTTTTAAATATTTTTAAAAGATTTATTAGAGTAAATAATATAATTTATTTATTAATAAATAAAATTTTATATTAAATTTATATAATAAAATATACTTTTATATATATTAAGTAATAAAATTTATAGGGTTCATTTAATATCATAAAGATAATATGATAGGTATTATTAAAGTAAGTTATTACACGTAGTAAAATATGTTTGTATCACATATTTATTTGATAAAATAATATCTATAATGATAGTAAGTAAAAGTTGTATTATTTTGTAATAATAATTATTATTATAAAAATATCAATATTTATAATTACTAAGATGACATTATGATAAAACGATAATTCTAATTATGATAACTTTAATATTTACGATAATTTTTAATATTATCTTTAAAATAATAATTCTATTTAAAATAATAATAATAATGATATTTTATAGTAACAATGACATTTCTATTAAAATGATAATTTTTGTTAAAATGATAGTTTTAATACTAACGATACTTTTAATAATAATAGTAATGATAAAAATAATAAGAACGATAATTTTATCTAAATCAATATCTTATAATATTTTAATTTCATCATGATACTCTTACTCATTATTTCCTAATCGTTTCGTTTAATAGCTTTTAATCGTCTTTTATATCGTGTTCATAAAAATGATAATAATAGTAATCAAAATAATTAGGTGTTACAAATATTTGTTTTAAATACACTAATATTAATAATGATAGTTACTATAACATTATTAACGATAATACTAATAATTATCTTAATGATAATATAGTAATAATAATAATAACAATAACAATAACCATTTTTAAATAATGATATATATATTAATAACGATAATAATAATAATAATAATAATAATAATAATAATAATAATACTAATAATAATAATAATAATAATTGGATAATAATAATAATACTAATTATAACTTTAACGATAATAACGATAGTAATAATAAAAAAAATAACAATTTTTAATGATAAATCCATTTTATTGATAAAGATAATAATAATCATAATAATAAGATAAAACTAGAACGACGATAAAAACGTCGATAATAATAATCATTTTTAATAAAAATATCGAAAATTCAATTGATTATAACTTCTAATCCGTTCATCGAAACCATTCGATATCTAAAGGAAAAGTTCTTAATTTTTCGCTAGCTTTCCAAGGACATGCATATCTTATACCTTATCTCAACCGCAAGTGTAACTAATTCAACATTCAACCTAACCTGTCTAAGGGCAATATTAAAAGTACAAGCATGCATAATCCTAAATACTCGAGCACTAGTCAGGGATACACTATTAGTATGTAAAAGTTAAATTATGAGTACTCACGTATCAATATTGAGATTCAATATTGCAGGAAAGGTACGTAGACGCAACGGAAATGATAAACACTATATTGACCTCACGAGCATACCCATGAACCATACTCAATCACCTCCATAGCTATAACCCATAATTTCCTTAATCCTATCCCACTCGAAAAACAATTTCGAAATCACTCGGACAGCACTCCGTCGTAATATTTTAGGTATACTAATAATATCTTGAAATAATACGGAGTAAATATATATATGTAAATCGATTGAGAGAGTTTAGAGAAAAATATTTTCAAGTTTCTATGAAATAACGAAACATATTGAATTCTATTTATAATAGATTTTTGAATTATTAAAGTGAATTATTAAAGTATGAATTATTAAAGTGAATTATTAAAGTATGAATTATTAAAGTGAATTATTAAAGTATGAATTATTAAAGTGAATTATTAAAGTATGAATTATTAAAGTAAATTATTAAAGTATGAATTATTAAAGTGAATTATTAAAGTTAAAGTAAAGTAAAAATAAAGTAAAGGTAAAGTTTAAGCATAGTAAAAGTATAAAACTATGTACGTATAATACGCGTATAAATATATATAATATTAATTTAAATCGTTATATATATAAAATAAAATATAAATATCGTTATTTTTATCATACTAGTTAAGTAATGAGTTGTCAAAAGTGGTTCTAGATATTTATAAAAGTTATATACGTTTTAATAATAAAGTTCTTTTTAAACTGAAAACGTTTTTATACGTTTAAAACTAAATAGATCAATCGAGTCTTTATGAGATTCAATCTTCCACTATCCTTTGTCTAGTTCTCAATGATTGACAATTTGTTCTTATTTATAAATCACTTTACCATTTTCCGAATATTGTTAAAATAGAAAGATTTCTCAAATCAACGTGGGCCTTTCAACAGAGACTTGTAATCATAATTCAATATATCTGATAATTCAATCATTTGATCTTATCTTCTAATTCCATTGATAAACATTTTGAAACAGATACAATTATATAAAGTATTTAATCTAATATTTTGTTTACGTTTCAAGTTATAATATATATATACACATATACATATATAATCATATTCGTTTAATGGTTCGTGAATCGTTGGAACTTGGTCGAGGTTGAATGAATGTATGAACATAGTTTAAAATTCTTGAAATTTAACTTAACAAATATTGCTTATCGTGTCGGAAATATATAAAGATTAAAGTTTAAATTTGGTTGAAAATTTCCGGGTTGTCACAATAATGACGATAATGAGTATGAAATGAAATCTTAGGAATGTCAGATTCAACAACACAAACCTGATGATATTCCGAATGTAAATCTATTTTCGAAAGGAATGTGGTTCCTTGAAGCTGATCGAATAAGTCATCTACCCTAGGAAGCAGATACTTATTCTTCACTATTCTTTATTTAATTCACTATAATTTATACACATTCGAGTGTACCATCATTCCTTTTCACGAATAACACCCACATGACGAAAAACTCGAACGAATGAACCCGCGGTCCAACAATTCTTAAATTTGGGACATCATTTCTTGAATTTCCGAAGAAGCTAATCTATACAGAGCTTTGGCAACTGGAAGAGCCCCTGACAATAATTCGATCTTATATTCAACTTCACTGATTAGCGATAAGCCTAAAAATTCATCGGGGGACACTTCTGGATATTCAGACACCACGGGAATATCGGACACTACCTTCCTTTCCTACTTTACCTCGATCACATAGGATAAAAAAGAATCATAGCCCTTGGTCAAAGATTTATGAGCTTTCATCATTGACAATAATGGACAACGGAACCCGCCATGACCACCACGAGCCGCTACCCATTTCCCACTAGTCATGGGAAAAGAGATAATCATCCTATGGCACTTAATACTGGCCTTATGTGTGACGACCCAGAAATTTTCGACCAAATTTAAACTTTAATATTTATATTATTCTGACATGATAAGCAAAGTTTGTTAAGTTGAATTTCAAAGATTTTAAACTGTGTTCATACATTCATTTAACCTCGACTAAACCCCGACGATTCACAAACCATTATGAATATATATATGTATGTATATATATATATATATATATATATATATATATATATATATATATATATATATATATATATATATATATATATATATATATATATATATATATATATATGTATAGATATTATAACTTGAAAACGTTAATAATGTATTAGATGTATAATACTTTTCATGAACGTATTCGTTTCAATATATATATCGGCAGAATTAAAAGATAATATCAAGTGATTGGTTTATCAGATATATTAAGATATGATTACGGGTCTCTGTTGTGAGGTCCACTGTGATTTAAGAAATCTGTTCTTTTTAACAATATTCGGAAAATGATAAAGTGATTTACGAGTAAGAACAAATGTGTCTATTATCGAGAATTAGACAAAGGTTAGTGGAAGACTAAATTACATAATAATCATTTGATTTAGTTTCAAATGTACGAAAACGCTTTACAATATAAAAGAATTCGATTATTTAAGATGTCTTTGATTAAATAACGTGAGATGGAATATCGGTTGTTAAATATGTAGATAACTTGCAACGTGTATTTAAAACGTGTTTACAAATATTGAAGATATATATATAGTTTCAAATTAAGTAACACTTGATTCGATTGATATTTAGATATGTCATCTAGGACGTTTGATAAACGTTGGCGCATAAATGGATTACGCCAAATTAAGTTTTAATGTATAAACGATACGTGTTATAATATTTTCTAAACAAAATTTAAAACGAACTTTGAAATATAATTAGTTTTGAAAAAAAAAACTAAATATTATATCATTACATAAAATTTTCCATTACTTATGATATATACAAGTTTATTTTTTAAATATATATATATATATATATATATATATATATATATATATATATATATATATATATATATATATATATATATATATATATATTATAGTGTAATATTAATTTAGTTATAAGACGTGTCGATTTAAAAGAATACTTTTATATACATAACGAGACGATGATTTATAGAAGAAAATAACCATAACACTAAAAGGATTAAGTTACACTTTGAGTGGGTTAGTTTTTCATTAATTTAATTCTAATTATTAATAAAGGTACACGTCGCGTAATGTAAAGTGCTAGTTTTCTAAGCGTACGAAAATGAGTTCGAGAAACCGGAAATGGGACATAAGTCGAGTGACAACGTACGAGTCATTGGAACTAAAATTATAATTTAACTATGCATGTAAATATAATATAATATATAATTAATTATATAAATTAAATATATTATATATTAAATATAATTAAAAATCGTCGGTAGCCCTTAATCATTTGAGTGTGAGCTGGAATCCACAGCTTCGCAATCGCGAAGCCAGGAGCCTTAGGAGCTTCGCAATCGCGGAGTTAACAGGATTCAGAATGAGGCTATAAAGCTTGATCATTTTTTGCTGAACTAAATCACTTATCTCTCTATCTCAAGTACTCCGTAAATTATTATTATTATTATTATTTATATTCATATTATTATTATTAATTAGTATTAGGATTATGATTATAAATTGTAATCTTAATATTATTATTATTAGTATTATACATAAAATACTACGACGAGGTTCTGCTCGCATGTTTCCAAAACGAGTTTTTGAGAGGGATAGAGTTAAGGAAATTATGGGTTATTGCTTTGGAAGTTATGGGTATGATTCGGGGGTATGCTTGTGAGATCAATCTAGTGTTTATCATCTCCGTTGCATCTACATACTTTCCTGCAATATTGAATCACAATATTGATACGTGAGCACTCATAACTTAACTTTTATATATTAATAGTGTATCCCTGACTAGTGCTCGAGTAAATAGGATTATGCATGCTTGTATGTTTAATATTGTCGTTAGATAGTTTATGATGAATCCTGAATTTAATATATATGCTACTAAGATAAGGTATATGTTATGTATGTCGTTGGAAAGCTGGCGAAAAATTAATAACTTTTCATTTAGAAAGCGTATGATTTCGATTAACGGATTAAAAGATATCGTCAATTGAATTATCTATAATTTTAAGTATTATTGTTAAATTAATTATTATTATTTTTATCGTTATCGTTATCGTTATCGTTATTGTCGTTATTATCGTCAGTATTATTATTATCTAATAACCAATATTATTATTATTATTATTATTATTATTATTATTATTATTATTATTATTATTATTATTATTATTATTATTATTATTATTATTATTATTATTATTATTATTATGATTATGATTATTATTATTATTATTATTAATATTATTAAAATAATTAAAATTTTTATCAAAACTATCATTCTATTATTTTTATCGTCATTATTATTATTAAAAATATCATTAATATTAGAATTAGCACTTTTATTAAAATTATCATTTAATAGAAATATCATTTTTATTATAAAATATTATCATTATTATCATATTAGGATTATTGTTATTAAAAATTATCATTTTTGATAGAATTATTTTTATAACATATTATTATTCTTATTATGAAAATTATTATATATAGTAAATATTATCATTAAGATAAATTATATTTTTACTAATATTAAAGTATCGATACTATCAATTATCATTTAAAATTTATCATTTTTTATATTAAAACTATCATTCTATTAAAAATTACTATTATTATTAAAAATTATCATTTTTATTAGAATATATTATCATTAAAAAGTATAGAATTTAAAACTATCATTTTATTTAAAATTATCGTTACTATCAAGTTAGTATTATTAATATCATCTTTATCATTATTATTATTAGTTATATTAAAATACTTTTAATAACATTATCGTTATTATCATTATCATTATTATTATTACAAAATAAGACAACTTTTACTCATTATTATTATTATCAATATTATGAAATAAATATGTGATAAAAAGATATTTTTACCACACGTAACATAATTACATTAATAATACATACTACTATATTTTTATGATATTAAGTGAACTTTATTACTTGAGATATAAAAGTATATTTTTATCATATATAAATTTTAATATAAATTTTATTTATTAATAAATGACTTGTATTATTTACTCTAATAAAATCTGATAAATATATTTAAATATATAAAAAATATATTTAAGTTATAAATCATTTTGAGTCAATTTGACTTTTGTCAACTTTTGCATATCAGTCTCGAGCATTAGGATTGTGATACACTATGACTTGACCTAAATTGTTAAACAGTTATTGACCAACATATAAATATATACACTTAATATAGGTTCGTGAATTCGAGGCCAACCCTGCACTTGTTTAGTGCCGTCATATGCATTATTGCTACGAAATACAGTATTGTGAGTTTCATTTGCTCCCTTTTTAAATGCTTTTGCAATATATATTTTTGGGACTGAGAATACATGCGCTACTTTTATAAATGCTTTACGAAATAGACACAAGTTATCGAAACTACATTCTATGCTTTACGAAATAAACACCCTAATTGACGCGAATCCTAAAGGTAGATCTACGGGCACTAACACCCCCCATACTGGAAAATGGTATGCTTTAGTACTTCGAGTTTATATTATACAGACGAGTTTCTGTTTGGGGATATTCTATATGCATTATGTTAATGTCGGTTACCAGGTGTTCAATCCATATGAATGATTTTTAAACACTTGCGAGTGTATGATTATTGAATAAAGGAAATCTTGTGGTCTATTAAAATTATAGAAATGATTGATTACGATAAACTAATGAACTCACCAACCTTTTGGTTGACACTTTAAAGCATGTTTATTCTCAGGTATTAAGGAAATCTTCCGCTGTGCATTTGCTTATTTTAAAGATATTACTTGGAATCATTCATGGCATATTTCAAAAGACGTTGCATTCAAGTCGTTGAGTTCAATAGAGATTGTTATTAAGTAAATAATAGATTAGGTCATTTATAAGTTGGATATTATGATATGGTATACACGCATGTCAACTTTCGATGTAATGAAAGGTTGTCTTTTAAAAATGAATGCAATGTTTGTAAAATGTATCATATAGAGGTCAAATACCTCGCGATGTAATCATATGTTATTGTATTCGTCCTTATGGATTAGGACGTGTCGTCTCATTATGGTCACTAAGCTAATTCATGCCTAACACTACATCAGAGCTTGGTATAGGCATCACTAGACAAGTCACAAGGAAAAGACTACCCTCTATGTCAATAATAATTCTAGACACACACTTTGATACTGGAATAATCCTACAGTCACCCACTTTGACACTGTTCATTTATTTCACCAACAGGCACATTTAACTTAGCACAAAATGTGGTTGACACAAATGAGCGATTTGCTCCACAGTCAAAGCACAACATCACACTAATCTCTAGACGCAAATATAGTCCATGCATCACCATCTGGTTGGGGTACACAATCAACACACTTCCCAACACTAATAATGGAAAAGTTGATATCTTACATCGATATTCACCATCGACTTCAACTCAACGACGGAATTCACCATCGTCGTGAGCACTGGGTGTATAAATAGTCACATACACTAGACACAGACTACAAGGCACAGTCTAAGCACATATCTCTCGTCACTAGTGTTCACAATTTCCATAGTCACTTCATCAGTCAAGGTCCAAAATCAGGTCCTTATATCATTCGATACGATCAAATTCACGTATTTATTACCAGGTTTAACTTTTTACACAGTTAAATTCCTTCAAACTTTAAAGCAATGATTATTGAATTCCCTTTATTTCACTAAATTCTGTACTTATGTCCCCAAAACACATTTTTAATTCATTAAAATTGTTTAGTCTAGTCATATTATACACGAATGATTCATTGTCCAGCAGTCAGTTCATGGTCCATGTATGGTTCAAGTTAACTAAATTTCCTTCAGCTTCCCAGAATTCCTGTATGATTTACTATAATATACTTCCGTTGGCCAGACGCGAGTATATTTCACTAAATCATACCCTTATTCTGAGTTACTTGTTAAGGAAACTCCTATATGGTTTACATCTTATCACGGTACACAATTTCCCATTAAACATTGGTAAAAGGAAAATTATTATTTTATTTTCACTAATCACTAGTCTCAATAATCTTATGCTATCAACCACCACGGATTCTTCACACATAATTATTTAACTAACTCTTATTTAGTTATCACCAACAACCTATCACAGTGGTTTAAATCCAATTACTTAAGTCACACCACTTGCAAATCACCAACAGTCCGGGCATTATTGGTCTAGTTCCAGAAAATTATAACACTCAAACTAAAAGGTCACACAATCCTCTGTGCTTAGGAATATATCTAGGTATACCATTTCATCCTAATGATATACTAATCACAATTTCAAACTTCATCTAGCAATCCACTCTCTTTCCAAGTCACAGCACGAATCGGGTATAAATCCCCATTCAAGTCAAAGGTTCCACTATTTTCTATAGACACAACATAAGGGGCACCATCCACACTCACTTCTAAAGGTTACAATAAAATTCGTAAGGATGTAGGTAAGGAAACAATTCCTTAAGGTATCACTACGAATCTTACACTGCCAGTCTAATCATGCATATAAATAACAGGGCTAATATCACACTTAACGGTTCGTTCACGATTTACATACCAGCAAATCACATGTAATATCAACAGAACACAAGGTTCAAGTCCATCATCATACACACCTGTGGACAACTATTCAACCCTAATTCCTACGGGCCACTACGGTGTCCCAATAAGTCAAGTAAAAGCATTTTATATAATCCCTACATAGTCTTAGCGAATCATGCATATCACTATATATAGTCAAGTATAACAAACATGCGTATCATATGCATATGCAGTACAAAACCAATAATTCTCACTAATCATGGCAAGCATATCTAACGCATCACATCTGACCAATCTCACAGAACATGGCTATCACAGAAAGTATGACAGCCAATCAAAGGGAGTAAATCCCAATAATGTCATTAGTAGCTACAAACACAGCTGTTGTGACTAATGCCGTCAAATCACTGGCTACTTCTACCCAATTAGGAAGAAGCAATTACGTCATAACTGGTCTTAATCGAGCACAATATATAACAAACATAGATAAGCGTTTGTTCACAATTAAATGATACATAATAATTAAAACAATATAACAAGGGCGTACCTTTTTAAATAAGAAGTCATCTTCTTATTTATCAACACATCGATCCCACCTGCACCCCTGAACCCTCTTCACACACATGTAACTCATCACTTAAGGGATTTTTGCTGAAATTAGTTTCGATTGTCGCTGTCCTATTTCATTTATCTTTCCCTTCATATCTCGAGGTTCACTTTATCATTGATGAAACATGTATCTTTATTTAACTCAATGCTCTGGTACACTCTCCAGACATGTCAAATCTCCTATCAGGACTCACTGACATAACTCTGGAGAAACTGGGGTCAACGGGTCAGCAGCAGGGTTCGATCGATTACTATACCTGTCTTATCACAACATCTCACACAAAACTTAATAGATAATCCGTTAGTACCTATCACTAATCACAGTCACATAGGTGCATAACTCTACATTCACTTGTCCCCACACTTGGATGTTTGACATGACACATCCATAAGTTTGGGAGTATGGCACTTACACAGTGTACATACTGCCAAACCTATGCTCTGATACCAACTTGTAACACCGTACTTTTTACAGGCATTTTTTTAAAGACACTCACAGCGGAAGACTTGAAGGTTTTCACATCATATATTAGTACATAATTATATGATAACACAAATCGCAGGTGTTATGTTATTTATACAAACCACTTGACCATTTAGTTAAATACAAAACATCAGAGTTATACACTGTGTCAAACAACTTGCCTTGCAAAACCCACCAAAATCTGCTAATCTATACCTACAAGGCAAAACACTGTGGGGGAATTAGCATAATGCTAAGTGAATGGCAATATCTAGGTGGACATCACTACAAGCATCAAGCACTGATCACTAATCACTTAAGGCCATAAACAAGAGGACAGATAACCCATAGCTAATCAAGCTGGAATATACCGATAGTCCACACTACTGAGTCACTGGTATAGTCTTCCAGACGTGACGCACTCATCATTCACACTATACCACTAATCAGTAACACTTGGACCCAATACTATTACCCTAAATACACAAGGTAAATAGCATTGACCTCTTATGTCGCACAAAACACCTCAACGTTCACTGGTGCGCACATAGTCACATATAGCCACAATACTGGTCACAGACTCATTACACAGTCTAATAATAAGCATGACACTAATCACTACACTTGTCACTGTATAATCATGCCCATAAAGATAGTCTCATTCACCTGGAAGCACAAGAACTCAGTTGTCTTATATCACTGAGCCTTTACCTTTCCGTTTGTCACCTGAGAATATTAATTCTCTAGTTAGTACACTTTTCAATCAAATTACACATTAGTATAAATACTACAACAATACAATAAATGGGTCATAATTGCACTTGACCCAAACATACAAACACTGTCACTCGCACGGATGAGGTCTCACTCGTGCGACTGACTATGCACACTCGCACGGGTGAGTATCCTCACTCGCACGACTGACCTATCACTTATACTAGTGATTATAAAATCTACTCACACGGTTTAGTGTCTCACTCATGCGAATGGTCACTTCACTCGCACGAATGAGTGCCTCAGACGCACAGTTGAGCAAGTACATCAACACAACTGCAATTCGAGCTTTTTTACACCCAATCTAAAGTTTGATTTAGTGTTTCAAATCCTTGTCATTGGATACTACACCTCAAGACGATTCTAACGATAGTTTATTTGTCAAATACGGAGTTACAGTTTGAAAGTTACAGCCTTTTTAATTTTACCAAAAGCTGACCACTGCTCACTCGCACGGCTGAGACCTCAAACGTACGGTTGAGCCCTCAACCACGTGGTTGAGCCCTCAGAAGTGTGCTCAACTGCGTGGTTGAGCTGTCAAAAGTGTGGTAGCCGTAGAAAGCTCCAGCTCGCTGTTTTCGCGTTTTTTGACTCCAAATCTTGATTTTTGGCCGTTCTTGTAACATCCCGCATTTTTCCGTTAAATTATTTTAACGACCGTCTTTTTTTTTAGATAATATCTTCCGTTATCTAACTTCGTAGTTTCCGTTGACTAACGTTCATAATATTTCCGTTACTTAATTATAACATCACTCGTTTACTCGAGCGTTTTCAAAATATTCGTTCGGTAAAATCCCGCACCCACTTCTAAACTCGAGGGACTAAAATTGACACGGGGCAAACTAGTTGACTAGGTCAACTAGTCCACCCCAATCACCACCATTCAATCATCTCCATCTCTCTCTCTTTCTCTCTAGCAAGAACACACACACATTTACCCAATTCAATCATTCATCATCTAAATTCGATCTAGGAGGCCAACATCAAAACAAATTATGTATTTGGAATCCTCTCTTCATCCTCTACAATTTGATACCAACTTCATCTCGTTTGGGTAACATTTCTAAAACTATAGATTTTCTCTAAATTCGTGTTTTTGATTTGAAATGGTGTTAGTTAGTGTCTATGGCTCGTGTCTAGTATGAATATATGATTTATATGCTCGATCTCGTTGTTTTAGTGTAACTAGCATGAACTTGAATTTTGGTGCATTGTTCTTGAATTTTGGATGATCACATGTTGTTAGATGTTAAAAGTTCATGTTTTAATTGTGTTACTAGTATCACTAGCTTCAATTTGGTGTGTAGGTTGATTTGGAAAAACATCACTAACATGATTATTGATTTTGTGATTCTTGGCTAGGGTTTGATAGCTCTTAAAATGGACTTTTGATGATTTGAATGCCATGAAACATTGTTAGTAAGTGTTTAGTTGTATTGTATGTTTCGTTACCTTCAAAACGGCATATCATATGTATAAATTGGATTCCCGAATCATGAAATGCATTTTGCGAACTTGAGACTTTGATTATGAACATTTAACGATCTCTTGACGAGGTTTTTGTTGTTGTAAATGATAAACTCGATTGATGATATGTGGTTAGTTGTATCCTTTGTCAAAACACCTTCCCGATGATATAGGATACATGTTTTGATTATTTGCGGGTCATAAATTGGGATTGTTTGAGTTTTGGTTCGTGCATTTCTTTGTTGCAGCCAAACAGGGCCTGGATTCAGATCTGGACGCCGTCCAGATTCTTGGACGCCGTCCAGCCCTTCAGACTTGGACGCCGTCTAGCCTTTTGGACGCCGTCCAGGCCTTCAATACTGGACGCCGTCCAGCCATTTTGGACGCCGTCCAGATGAACTATCAGGGGCTGTCCAAAATTGTCGTTTTTCGTTTAATTCTAACTATGCTACGCACCTCCGATTAACATGAAACTTGACCAACATGCTCATATAAGATTAAAAACCTCAGAAAAATAGTCCGGGACCCGACCCGAACGTGTTGACTTTTCGTTAACTTTGACCGACCGAAGTTCGACTTTTTGTCAAACTTAACCAAATGATTGTGCAATCTTCCTAACTTGTTTCTATACTTGTATCTTGCATGAAACTTGACAAATTGATTCACATGCTATATTTAATCGAGTCGTAACGAGCCATAGGACTAATTGAACACATTTCACCTGACCTTGTGTCGTAACCGGTTAATTGATACAACTTACTTGTTTAGGTCAAGGCTAAGCAACTTTCATGCACACGTTTACTTTGTGAAGTACTTTTATACTCGTGCACTCGAGGTGAGATCATAGTCCCACCTTTTCAACAACTTTTATACTTATAAATCGTGGGCTGAGAAACATATACCTTGTTACATCTTATACTACCTACTTTTATGTTTTGAACGCAAGTACGATGAAACAAACATTCCACATCGAGTTAGAACAAAAATCCTCAATTCGATTATCATTAGTTACACTTGCAGGGTGTAAGCGAGAACTTATATTGTGTGGCCATACGGGTTTGACAAACCCTCATTTCGGACGGTTCGCTACAGTCTACGGATGAAATATATTTTCGAGAAACAGTGTATGTTCTAATACTATTGTGATGGGGTTCTATGGAAGGAAACGTTAAGTCTTGATAATTGGGTGCTCGCGAACCAACTTTTGGAATGCAACTTTTGGATGATCAATTTTATGAAAATACTAAATCTTGTGGTTCAAAATATAATTTTTATTAATACACCTATGATTTCACCAACGTTTTTCGTTGACAGTTTTCTATATGTTTCTCAGGTTCATACTTGGCTATTTGATACATGCTTCTGCATACTTTCATACTTGCTTGGGGTCGAGCATACATACATACACTCTGATTTCTTGCTTGGAGTCAAGCATACATACATACTTACGCTATTTATAGCAACTGTGATTTTCAATTAATTATGTCGCAAGTTATTTCATGTATACATTACTATTTTTGTAAATCTTAAACTTGTTGTCGATCCTTTTGGTAAACTGAACTTTGCAAGTCTTGTACTTTTCAAATGAATGCGACATAATTTTGGTCAAACGAGTCTCATATAGGGACTACGACCACGTAACGGGACCTAAGTTAGCGGCGCCGTCAATGATGATTTCGTCGGGTCGCTACAGATGGTATCAGAGCGTTGGTTGTAGGGAACTAGGATGTGCATTAGTGTGTCTGACAGAGTCGTTAGGACGCATTAGTGAATCTAGACTACAACCGGATAGTTAGCCATTGCATTCTGACATACATTTGCTATAGATAGCACTTACTTGACTACTTGTGCATTATACTTGAATCTTTCTTAGGTGAACTCCTTAATGGTACAAAGTTTTCATCATGCGAACTCGTATTCTGCAACTTTCTGGTAACACATGTAAATTCAAGATTCATACACGAAAGGATGACAACGACTTCATTAGTCACACTTGTTCGGGAACTCTGTCTCCCAGATTGTTATTCGCCACCGTCTCAACTTACTATCGGTGCCACACCAGTGTTCTTCACTATCTACCACTTTTTGTTACTACCATCACTACTCTAGGTGAGTATCGTCGTCACTACTTATCACTACGGTTGAGTACTACTCGTTATCATAATTCGTTACTCTTTTCGTGCCTAAGGACATTATTGTTTGACTTGAACCGCATTGACGTGAACAATCATTTATACACTTCCCTCGGGAAACGCTCCTTCTGAGTTGCACTAATTCTTTCGATTCAATACGAGTCACGATAGAGACATCGTTACACTTTGTTCATTTTAAAACTTTATGATTATACGAACTTGAATCTATGGAGTGATGTGGGAATGGAGGTATGAGTTAGCATAATATAACGACACTCGATCAACGTGGTTATATTACGGTAAGTCATACCAAAGTTCTAATGACACGTGATGGTGGTTAGACTCGATCAACCTAATCACCACCATGTGCCATGTACATGACTTCATCTTTCTTGATTGGATATCCGAAAACTCCGAGAATACTGATAACAACCATACCCGGGACACATCTTCGATTATTGTCGAACCATAGTTATGCTTCCGAATGAATGGCAAATTCTTCAACATCAGACGTATGTTATACGTGTATACTATCTCGTTTTCGCATAGTTTTATCGACAAACTACAAACTGTTCGGTATGCTCACATCGAGGCGGAAACTTCTCTCGCATTACACTCGTACTTCCGTTTAAGGAAATCATTATTCTAAACTCTCAACGGAGAGAGAGACTCTTCACGTTATACTAGTATTCACCACGAGGGTGAATAGTCCTAACAAACGTTTTCGAAAACCGATAAATCTTCCGCGGCGCGAAATTCTTGAGAAACAGAAACTTGTTCTAACTAAAGTTTTCAAGTCCTAACAAACTTATTCAAATTTATCTTAAGGAAATGTACCTCGTTTCGGATCGAGATCCTCGTTTCACTTCTAGATTTAGGAGTGCCTTACAAAAGTCTCGGGACCACGTTTAGACATGAGTACCGCGTATCATCCACAAACCGACGAACAAAGCACACGTACAATTCAACCTTGAAAACCGTAATACGAATTTGCGTTATCAACTTCAAATTCACTTGAGAAAAGTATTTGCCTTTAGCCGAATTCTAGTACTACAATAATTTTCATTCGAGTATTAATGCCACACCTTTCGAGAACTCGTATAGCCACAATTGTCATTTTCTAAATTGTTGAACCGAAGTAGTTGACATGCAAACCACCGGACCCGGACTCATTCATGAGATAACCGTTATGATCGTTCAAATCCAAGAAAGGCTCAAGGCGGACCGTAGTCGCCAAAAGAGCTATGCCGATGTTAGACGTGGACCTCTCGAATTCCAAGTGGGTAACCGCGTAACGTTAAAAGTCGCACCTTAGGAAGGTGCAATCCGTTTCGGGAAACGTAGGAAGCTAAATCCGCGAAACACAAAACCTTTTAAAATCCTGGGGCGTTTCGGACTCGTTACTAGCCGTTTAGATTTTTCAACTCATTCGAGTCTCTGTACATCCCACATTCTACGTATCAAACTTAAAGACGTGCCTTGCGAAACCAGGACTTGTTACCCTCTTCGACGAACCTACTATCGATGACAAACTTTCCTTCCTAGGAGAACCGGTTGAAATTTTGAATCATGAAACCAAACTCTGAAACAATGTAAAACCGCGACTGTCAAAGTTCGTTGAAATTCCCGATGAAGTACTTTCACTTATCCGTAGAATGGGCAACGCACGATCTCGATGAAGGAACAACGACTACTATTTTCAACTAAATTTCGGTACGAAATTTCTTTTAAGGTGTAGGTAATGTAACATCCCGCATTTTTCCGTTAAATTATTTTAACGACCGTCTTTTTTTATAGATAATATCTTCCGTTATCTAAATTCGTAGTTTCCGTTGACTAACGTTCATAATATTTCCGTTACTTAATTATAACATCACTCGTTTACTCGAGCGTTTTCAAAATATTCGTTCGGTAAAATCCCGCACCCGCTTCTAAACTCGAGGGACTAAAATTGACACGGGGCAAACTAGTTGACTAGGTCAACTAGTCCACCCCAATCACCACCATTCAATCATCTCTATCTCTCTCTCTTTCTCTCTAGCAAGAACACACACACATTTAGCCAATTCAATCATTCATCATCTAAATTCGATCTAGGAGGCCAACATCAAAACAAATTACGTATTTGGAATCCTCTCTTCATCCTCTACAATTTGATACCAACTTCATCTCGTTTGGGTAACATTTCTAAAACTCTAGATTTTCTCTAAATTCGTGTTTTTGATTTGAAATGGTGTTAGTTAGTGTCTATGGCTCGTGTCTAGCATGAATATATGATATATATGCTCGATCTCGTTGTTTTAGTGTAACTAGCATGAACTTGCATTTTGGTGCATTGTTCTTGAATTTTGGATGATCACATGTTGTTAGATATTAAAAGTTCATGTTTTAATTGTGTTACTAGTATCACTAGCTTCAATTTGGTGTGTAGGTTGATTTGGAAAAACATCACTAACATGATTATTGATTTTGTGATTCTTGGCTAGGGTTTGATAGCTCTTAAAATGGACTTTTGATGATTTGAATGCCATGAAACATTGTTAGTAAGTGTTTAGTTGTATTGTATGTTTCGTTACCTTCAAAACGGCATATCATATGTATAAATTGGATTCCCGAATCATGAAATGCATTTTGCGAACTTGAGACTTTGATTATGAACATTTAACGATCTCTTGACGAGGTTTTTGTTGTTGTAAATGATAAACTCGATTGATGATATGTGGTTAGTTGTATCCTTTGTCAAAACACCTTCCCGATGATATAGGATACATGTTTTGATTATTTGCGGGTCATAAATTGGGATTGTTTGAGTTTTGGTTCGTGCATTTCTTTGTTGCAGCCAAACAGGGCCTGGATACAGATCTGGACGCCGTCCAGATTCTTGGACGCCGTCCAGCCCTTCAGACTTGGACGCCGTCCAGCCTTTTGGACGCCGTCCAGGCCTTCAATACTGGACGCCGTCCAGCCATTTTGGACGCCGTCCAGATGAACTATCAGGGGCTGTCCAAAATTGTCGTTTTTCGTTTAATTCTAACTATGTTACGCACCTCCGATTAACATGAAACTTGACCAACATGCTCATATATGATTAAAAACCTCAGAAAAATAGTTCGGGACCCGACCCAAACGTGTTGACTTTTCGTTAACTTTGACCTACCGAAGTTCGACTTTTTGTCAAACTTAACCAAATGATTGTGCAATCTTCCTAACTTGTTTCTATACTTGTATCTTGCATGAAACTTGACAAATTGATTCACATGCTATATTTAATCGAGTCGTAACGAGCCATAGGACTAATTGAACACATTTCACCCGACCTTGTGTCGTAACCGGTTAATTGATACAACTTACTTGTTTAGGTCAAGGCTAAGCAACTTTCATGCACACGTTTACTTTGTGAAGTACTTTTATACTCGTGCACTCGAGGTGAGATCATAGTCCCACCTTTTCAACAACTTTTATACTTATAAATCGTGGGCTGAGAAACATATACCTTGTTACATCTTATACTACCTACTTTTATGTTTTGAACGCAAGTACGATGAAACAAACATTCCACAGCGAGTTAGAACAAAAATCCTCAATTCGATTATCATTAGTTACACTTGCAGGGTGTAAGCGAGAACTTATATTGTGTGGCCATACGGGTTTGACAAACCCTCATTTCGGACGGTTCGCTACCGTCTACGGATGAAATATATTTTCGAGAAACAGTGTATGTTCTAACACTATTGTGATGGGGTTCTATGGAAGGAAACGTTAAGTCTTGATAATTGGGTGCTCGCGAACCAACTTTTGGAATGCAACTTTTGGATGATCAATTTTATGGAAATACTAAATCTTGTGGTTCAAAATATAATTTTTATTAATACACCTATGATTTCACCAACGTTTTTCGTTGACAGTTTTCTATATGTTTCTCAGGTTCATACTTGGCTATTTGATACATGCTTCCGCATACTTTCATACTTGCTTGGGGTCGAGCATACATACATACACTCTGATTTCTTGCTTGGAGTCAAGCATACATACATACTTACGCTATTTATAGCAACTGTGGTTTTCAATTAATTATGTCGCAAGTTATTTCATGTATACATTACTATTTTTGTAAATCTTAAACTTGTTGTCGATCCTTTTGGTAAACTGAACTTTGCAAGTCTTGTACTTTTCAAATGAATGCGACGTAATTTTGGTCAAACGAGTCTCATATAGGGACTACGACCACGTAACGGGACCTAAGTTAGCGGCGCCGTCAATGACGATTTCGTCGGGTCGCTACAGTTCTGATCATGAAACCACCTCAAAAATATCATATAATACATATACAAACTATTTCTAACATCAATTGAGCATCACAAACACATTCAAGGCAAGAATCAAGCATCAAAAAGTCACTTTGATAAACCTACTTAGAACCCATTTTAATTCTTCAAAATCAAAGAAGCTTACCTTGTTTTGATGCTGAAATGATAGAGAGTTTGATACACACAATCTCTAGCTTTGATTTACACTTGTTAATTTTAAAGAATTAAAGAGCAAGATGTGTTTAGGGTTTGTGTTTTTACCAAAAATGGTAAGTAAAGGAACGAGAAGGAGTATATATCTTATATTTAGGTTTCTTCACACATATGTAACTCTTTCGTCTAACACACGGGTATTTACCAGTTATCTGAAACTCAAAATTTTAAATAACTTATTCACTCTAAGTCCAATTCACAGTAGGAAATATGTTCTGTGACCTTTGTCACAAAACGCACATTATCCCATACACAATAATTATAAAACACATAATTATTAAAATCACTATACTAACATATAAGGGTAAATGTGTCATTTCTACTAGGCCCCAAAGCGAGTTTTTGGGGACACAAGAACGGCGCACCAACCACAGGTGCGGCGCTTTTGGGGACACAAGAACGACGCTCCTATTTCTGAAAGCGGTGTTCCTGTCGACTGACCAAAAAGAGTACAACTCACTGACAAAAAGCGGTGCTTTTACCTCTAAAAGCGGCATTCTTGAACCTGAACATGTGCAGTTTCGAAATATATAAGAGTTAAACCAACCCATTAAACCCAATTCCAAGTCTAACAATTTGGTGACCCAAATACAAGTTTAATATGACTCAAAATACACTTGTTCATGATTTAAGCACTCCATAACCATAACGATTCATTAGTTTGTAACAAAATGAGCCGTTACACTAGTTTTTACCCGAAGTCAATTACAATCCACAATTTCCGATTAACGACTCAACCCTTAGGTTTTTTTGACACAAACTAGAGCATGGTGATTGGGGATACACTACCCAATCCTAATCAATCCAAAAGCCAAGTCTTCTAAGCATCACAAGCTAGCTCACTAGTCCCGGTACTTACCCTTACCGCCATCATGCGAACCTATAAAAATAAAGTCAACGATAGGGTAAGCTAATGCTTAGTGAGTGAGAATATACTACATACATATATAGGCATAAAATGGACACGCCACACTACATTAAGCAAATAGTACATACCGGAGCATCCAAGCATAAAGGCAACTTAATCTAAGCATACCGTACGATCGCTATACAACAAGCTAATAATATCAATAATGTGAGTACACCAACAATGATATGTACAATGCCGATAAGCTACACCCGGAGGGTTAGCTACAACACAACAATACGACAATATATATATAACAACGCGTAAATCACCCAAGGTTAACCCCTTAACCCAATACCGAAAACCAAACACCAAATACCAAAATGAAGATTGGCCGAAACTACATGAGCCTTAGTAAATCCGCACCATACGCGACTACTATCTTCAATACCATCACAACATCGAGGTTGGCCGAAACTACACAAGCCTTAGTGAATCCGCACCACACGTGACCACTACCTCAATAAAATGACCGAATCTACACGCGTCACCATGAATCCGCACCACACGTAATTCACTTCCCAAATCAAAACCCACATCATCGAGGTTACTCAACCACAACTCAATACCAATCCCACGGCATCGGGATTATATAACTCCACATCACAAGTCCATGTGATAACGTACACACGAAGTGTGCACCTCGCCAAAGGTGGTCAACCAAAATGCACAATCGAGCCAATTATACCTATTACACAAGTCCATCAAAACCACCTATATGTGAAGTGAGCTCTATAGCCAAGGATCACTTCACCCAAGCCGCACCCATCCTATACATACATATGCGCATAGTATATTGACACTCACCTTGAAATCTTGATGGATGCATAAACCAAAATCCGCAATCGCCAATGGAACGTACCTATTCCATTATCACATAACAAACAACACAATTATGATAGATTTACAAACCAACCCAAATTGATAAGTAGTGCAATTTCGACCCAAATGCACTTTCAAGCACAAACCGCGCCCAAACTTACCAATATTCAATAACACTAGTGAGAATGGTCCTAATACACCAATTAAACCCAATCATAAGGGTTAAATACCCATCTTGCCAAATTTGACACCTAAACCCTAATTTTGACCCATTTCAAAATTAGTCAACCCAAATACACCCAAATGGGTTCCAATACTTCCAAAATCACTAAATTAAGTGATTACACCCAAAATCAAAGTCTAATCATGGCCAAAACGCCAACCAACCCGAAACCCATCAAGTATCCAAAATAATTAGTCACCATAAACCCACTTCCCCATCTAAATGGGTTTCACAACTAACAAGCTCAAAATCCTAACTTGAATATCAAATCATAAAGATGAAATTCGGAGTTGAGACTTTACAATACCACTAAAATGATGTCGTTGATGAGTAGAACAACTTTAATACTTGAGACTTGACCCGATTCACCCTTCTTCTTTCTTAAATGGAGCTATCTCTCTCTAAAATGGGTTTCTCTCACTAGGGTTTGAAGAGAGTGTTTGTGTTGGTGAAATAAGGATAAGAATGATTAATGGATCAGTTTTAATGGCTTAAAATTGACCCCAAGTGAAAAGACCCAATTACCCGTCATTTAACTCTTTAAAATTTACAACAGCACCCAATCAGGACCAAAAGCAGCGCTCCTAGACCAAAATTGGCGCTTTGGAGCCTTCCAGCTCACAACTTGAAATTAAAAATGTCCGAGCTCGAATTATGGTCATCTGGGCTTTTGATTCGCCTCAATCCGAGTTCGTTTGAGAAAGTTATGACCAAATTGGTGAAAGTGCGCATAACCTCTCCTTACACGCTGCATTCTCCACGTTTCCAACACCCGTCACCACAAACATTATATTATTAATAAAATAATATACTTCATCGTTTAAACACCTCTCGAAACATTCGCGCTACGAAAAAACGGGGTGTTACAACTCTCCCCCACTTAAGTTCGATCACGTCCTCGTGATCCTAGTCACTTAACTAGTCCGGACCCACACTCTTTGGTCCTTAAACAAAATTTCCAATCCGACTTCCATCACATTCCCCATTAACCCGAAGATTATTTCGTTAACCAAATACACACTTGCACGCATTCTGAGACATGCAATACACACAACATCCGAAGTCTCCAACGATCACTTAGAATACACGGAATCATAATGTATTCTTCTAACTCCTCTAGGCAATTCTTCTCAATGAGTCACCTTTAATAACTAAATCGTCACCCTCGATTTATCGAATCCGTAAATTCAAGCACTAAAACTTGCTCCGTCCCTCACATCGGGAAAACTCGACTAACCTCTACCGAGATATCAACTCCTTAGCCTACCCATACCAAGTACAATGATAAGGTAACCATGTACCAAAATAAGGTCAACAACCAAACCGATGAAGACCGAATAAAAGCAAATCCTTACGGATAACACTTACCACTTACCATCCCTTGTAGTGCGCAAACACGGCTAATACGCAACTACCGTAAATACGTGAGCAAAACACGGCTATTGCATCACTAATCACACAACATTGTCCGCACGACCGAACCATCGACCAATGGTTCTCAAATCATCATGAAGGCTGGCTAAACTACACGCGCCTTAGTGAATCCGCACCACACATGACTCACTACCTCCACCGCAACAACAATCGGGATTGGCTGAACATACACGCGCCCTAGTGAATCTGAACCACACGAGAGTCACTATCCCAATAGAATGACCGCATCCACACGTGTCATTGTGAATCCGAACTACACGCGACTCACTTCCCAAATCTCAACACAAGAATGGTACTCCCATTCCCCATCGGTACTCGCATTTCCCAATAACGTTATACCATATCGATATAACACTACTCCCAAGATAAAGTTAGCGGACCGAGTCGACGACCATAACCCACCAATCACATACTCCCAAGATAAACTTAGCGCACTGCTACACTATAGTGAATCCTAACGGAATACACTAATCATCCACACCAAACAACAAGTATACACTCATACTTAGAAACGTTCCACTCACTTGAAATCTTTGCTACGTACGCGTACATCACGCCATCATAATCGAGCAAGAACCACCTATATCGCACATAGGCGCAAAACAATTGTTCTGTAGAAGAGAATTAGATATGCACATCCCTCAATCGAGGGATTTCACCTTGCTCAAACGCGTCCATTATCTCTCAATGAGATTCACCACATTACCACCTCGGTGATAATTTAAATCCAAAACCATAAGTACAATTTAACCGAAATTGTACCCTATCACAAATTGACCAATCTAGGTCCCGACACTAATTCCGGATCTACTATGAGCATTATCCGAAATCTCACACTAAAATCTCCTAGTGTAGGAGTGTAACTCCCCCACTTAGAACTACATTCCATAACCGCATCGCCATGATAACATCATCCATGATAATTACCACTCTCCGATATACGTGACCATCTCTCCATCGGTCATAACACTCGAATTCTCAAGAATTAATTTTGCACACTAGAAATTGACGCTCACCGTCACCCATTCGCTTTATTTAAACAACGACACAAAACCAACACAACACTCACCTTGCACCACCGTACAATGCTACCGAAAGGTAGACTTTTCTAACAATTGGGTTTACACGACCCATCACCACATCTTGCTCTGACTTACGATATCCTTCTTCTTGGCAATTGAAGCACACCGTGCCATCACCCTTTGGCACCGAACATTCCCAAGACTTGTGACCTCTCACGCTACTATTGTAACACCTAGACGCACTAAAATCTGATATACCCGTCCGTATACCACCCGTGCTCACACTTACCCTCTTAGTCCTCTTACTTGGAGCACCATACGAAACAACCCTCCTCTTACTTGAAGGTTCACCAACTATCGATTGCGAATGCGATTTGAAACCCCTAGCCACGGCGAATAACTCCGCGAACGAGTTCACTTGACCAAGGCTAATTTTGCTCTGCAAGTCATCATTCAAAGTTAGACAGAAATCTCCCATCAACATACTATCTCTTCCGTTATACTCCGGGCAAAAACGAGCCTTCGCCATAAAGGTCGTCTTGAGAGTATTCAAATCCATAGAACCTTGTTGCAAATTTCGTAACTCATCACGTAAATTCGACAAATTGGCTTGCGTCCGGAACTCCTTGAAGAATTCCTTCTTAAAGTCGTCCCATGGTAACCCCATAAACGATTCACCATCAACAATATCAATCTTACCATCCAACCAATCCTTCGTCCTACCCCGCAATGTGATGACCCGGGAATTTCCGACCAAATTTAAACTTGAATCTTATTTGATTTCGATACGATAAGCAAAGTCTGTAATGTTGATATTTCAAAAACTTTGAACTGTGTTCATGTAATCAATTATTTGACCTTTGACTATTCTCGACGATTCACGAAAAATTGTTTGTAAAAAAATATAAATGTATATCTTAAATTTATTTGTTTCAATATATATAATTAATATACTTATTTATGTAATAAGATTAGATAAAACATATTTATAAATATAGTAATTTGAAAATATATGTGTATGAATTCTATACATATATTATTATATGTATGTGGTAATATATATATAAACTTATAAATATTCAATATTCAATATATATTATTATAATAGTAAATATTACATACTTTATAATATGTAAGGTTAAAATATTAAATTTTATTACAAGTTAAGATAAAATTTGCTATGGTAATATTATTATTTACTTCCAATATTTATATCAACATTTATATTATTAATTATTAATATTATTATTTAAAGACATAACATAAAAATATGGAATTTGATACAAATTGATATATTATTATGACTTATATTATTATTATCTTTATTAGTTAGTATTATTATTATTATCAATAAAAATGTTATTAGTATCATTTTTCATTATTATTATGGTACTTATTATTATTATTATTATTATTATTATTATTATTATTATTATTATTATTATTATTATTATTATTATTATTATTATTATTATTATTATTAATATTTTAATATTAATAGTATCATTATTATTAATACATTTATTAATAATGTATTAATTATTATTATTAATTATTTATAAAATAGACAATAGGTACAATAGCTGTAAAGGTTTCCCATCTGTTTTCTTTATTTTTTTTTTCTGTTAACCTGTGTGTATGTGTCGACTCCATAACCATACAAAACAACAAATTCAATCGATGTCAGACTAAAAAAAATGATTCAATTGTTTCTTTATCAATCTCAGATATCACATACAATTATTGTAATATGGCGAATTAAACAGAAATTAAAGGAAACCCATATTTTTTTTCTTTCTCCCTGTTCTTTATCCGTTCAACAAAAATTCGAATTGGAACCTCATTTTAAAATCTGTAAATGCAAAGGTGTTAGGAATCAACCATTTGAACTATCTGTAAGTTTTTGGGTTCTAATCTTTCCAATTAATCAAGAATTTCGAGGTCAAAGATTTAAAAAAAAAGTCAAACTGTGTTCTTAGATCAAATTAAAAAGTTCTGTGATGATTCAATTTAAATGGTTGATTTCAACAGTTTCTATTAAAGATTTTAAAACTATTTCATTTTATAAGCCTGGCCTAAATCGTTTGTGAAATAGAAATCAAATTTTTTTTTCTTCCTAAGTACGACGAGCAGCAGAAGCTGTCTTCTACTTTTTTTTTAAACTAATTAATCAATATATATATATATATATATATATATATATATATATATATATATATATATATATATATATATATATATATATATATATATATATATATATATGTTGGATATTATATCCAAAAATCGATTTGTGTAACAAATAATAAGTTTAAGAGTGCATGGATTCGTTTTTGTTTTTAAAAGGTAGAAGAAGAAGTAGAAACAGAAAGATACGAATTATAGATAAATATTTGGGAATTAAAACAGATAAATCATAACAGAGGAATGGCAGGGTGTTGCTACTGGGGTACGAGAGGTCACAGGTTCAATTCTAGAATCTGGCATTTTTTTACGAAGAGAAACAGAAATAGAAAGGGATAAATAAATTTAGGATGGGAAATTAAACAGAAAAGTTAAGATGGAAGAATGGTTGATAGTGTTTGTATATAAGCGGGAGATCACGGGTTCGAGCCCAGTGTGACAACCCGGAAATTTCCAACCAAATTTAAACTTTAATCTTTATATATTTCCGACACGATAAGCAATATTTGTTAAGTTAAATTGTAAGAATTTTAAACTATGTTCATACATTCATTCAACCTCGACCAAGTTCCAACGATTTACGAACCATTAAACGAATATGATTATATATGTATATGTGTATATATATTATAACTTGAAACGTAAACAAAATATTAGATTAAATACTTTATATGATTGTATCTGTTTCAAAATATTTATCAATGGAATTAGAAGATAAGATCAAATGATTGAATTATCAGATATATTGAATTATGATTACAAGTCTCTGTTGAAAGGCCCACGTTGATTTGAGAAATCTTTCCGTTTTAACAATATTTGGAAAATGTTAAAGTGATTTATACATAAGAATAAATTGTCAATCATTGAGAACTAGACAAAGGATAGTGGAAGATTGAATCTCATAAAGACTCGATTGATCTATTTAGTTTCAAAAGTACAAAAACGTTTTCAGTTTAAAAAGAACTTTATTATTAAAACGTATATAACTTTTATAAATATCTAGAACCACTTTTGACAACTCATTACTTAACTAGTATGATAAAGTTAACGATATTTATATTTTATTTTATTAAATATATATAACGATTTAAATTAATATTATATATATTTATACGCGTATTATACGTACATAGTTTTATACTTTTACTATACTTAAACTTTACCTTTACTTTATTTTTATTTACTTTAACTTTAATAATTCACTTTAATAATTCATACTTTAATAATTCACTTTAATAATTCATACTTTAATAATTCACTTTAATAATTCATACTTTAATAATTCACTTTAATAATTCATACTTTAATAATTCACTTTAATAATTCATACTTTAATAATTCACTTTAATAATTCAAAAATCTATTATAAATAGAATTCAATAGGTTTCATTATTTCATATAAACTTGAAAATATTTTTCTCTAAACTCTCTCAATCGATTTACATATATATATTTACTCCGTATTATTTCAAGATATTATTAGTATACATAAAATATTACGACGGAGTGCTGTCCGAGTGATTTCGAAATTGTTTTTCGAGTAGGATAGGATTAAGGAAATTATGGGTTATAGCTATGGAGGTGATTGAGTATGGTTCATGGGTATGCTCGTGAGGTCAATATAGTGTTTATCATTTCCGTTGCGTCTCCGTACCTTTCCTGCAATATTGAATCTCAATATTGATACGTGAGTACTCATAATTTAACTTTTACATACTAATAGTGTATCCCTGACTAGTGCTCGAGTATTTAGGATTATGCATGCTTGTACTTTTGATATTGCCCTTAGACAGGTTAGGTTGAATATTTAATTAGTTACACTTGCGGTTGAGATAAGGTATAAGATATGCATGTCCTTGGAAAGCTAGCGAAAAATTAAGGACTTTTCTTTTAGATATCAAATGGTTTCGATGAATGGATTAGAAGTTATAATCAATTGAATTTTTGATATTTTTATTAAAAATGATTATTATTATCATCGTTTTTATCGTCGTTCTAGTTTTATCTTATTATTATCATTATTATTATCTTTATCAATAAAAGGGATTTATCATTAAAAATTGTTATTTTTTTATTATTATTACTATCGTTATTATCGTTAAAGTTATAATTAGTATTATTATTATTATTATCCAATTATTATTATTATTATTATTATTAGTATTATTATTATTATTACCATTATTAATATATATATCATTATTTAAAAATGGATATTGTCATTGTTATTATTATTATTACTATATTATCATTAAGATAATTATTAGTATTATCGTTAAAAATGTTATAGTAACTATCATTATTAATATTAGTGTAATTAAAAAAATATTTGTAACACCTAATTATTTTGATTACTATTATTATCATTATTATGAACACGATATAAAAGACGATTAAAAGCTATTAAACGAAACGATTAGGAAATAATGAGTAAGAGTATCATGATGAAATTAAAATATTATAAGATATTGATTTAGATGAAATTATCGTTCTTATTATTTTTATCATTACTATTATTATTAAAAATATCGTTAGTATTAAAACTATCATTTTAACAAAAATTATCATTTTAATAGAAATGTCATTGTTACTATAAAATATCATTATTATTATTATTTTAAATAGAATTATTATTTTAAAAATAATATTAAAAATTATCATAAATATTAAAGTTATCATAATTAGAATTATCGTTTTATCATAATGTCATCTTAGTAATTATAAATATTGATATTTTTATAATAATAATTATTATTACAAAATAATACAACTTTTACTTACTATCATTATAGATATTATTTTATCAAATAAATATGTGATACAAACATATTTTACTACGTGTAATAACTTACTTTAATAATACCTATCATATTATCTTTATGATATTAAATGAACCCTATAAATTTTATTACTTAATATATATAAAAGTATATTATATTATATAAATTTAATATAAAATTTTATTTATTAATAAATAAATTATATTATTTACTCTAATAAATCTTTTAAAAATATTTAAAAATATAAAACGACGATATTTAAACTATATATTAATCATGTATAGTTTTTTGGAAATTATTTTGAGTCAAATTTACTTTTGTTGACTTTTGCATATTAGTCTCGAGCATTAGGATTGTGGTACACTATGACTTGACCTAATTTGTTAGACAAATATTGACCAACACATAAATATATATAATTAATTTAGGTTCGTGAATCCGAGGCCAACCTTGCACTTGTTCAATGACGTTATATGTATTTTTACTACGAAATACAGTATGGTGAGTTTCATTTACCTTTTTACCCTTTATATTTTTGGGACTGAGAATACATGCGCTTTTATAAATGTTTGACGAAATAGACACAAGTAATTGAAACTTCATTCTATGGTTGAATTATCGAAATCGAATATGCCCCTTTTTATTAAAGTCTGGTAATCTAAGAATTAGGGAACATACACCCTAATTGACGTGAATCCTAAAGATAGATCTATTGGGCCTAACAAACCCCATCCAAAGTACCGGATGCTTTAGTACTTCGAAATTTATATCATGTCTGAAGGAGGATCCCGGAATGATAGGGGATATTCTTATATGTATCTAGTTAATGTCGGTTACCAGGTGTTCACCATATGAATGATTATTTTTGTCTCTATGCATGGGACGTATGTTTATGAGAACTGGAAATGAAATTCTTGTGGTCTATTAAAATGATGGAAATAAATGATTATGATAAACTAATGAACTCACCAACCTTTTGGTTGACACTTTAAAGCATGTTTATTCTCAGGTGTTAAAGAAATTTTCCGCTGTGCATTTGCTCATTTTAAAGATATTACTTGGAGTCTTTCATAGCATATTTCGAAGAACGTTGCATTCGAGTCATTGAGTTCATCAAAGATTATTATTAAATCAATTTATAGTTAGATAGTGGATATTATGAAATGGTATGCATGCCTGTCAATTTTCGATGTAAAGAAAGATTGTCTTTTAAAAACGAATGCAATGTGTGTAAAATGTATCATATAGAGGTCAAATACCTCGCAATGTAATCAACTATTGTGAATCATTTATAATGTATATAAACGGGTCCTTTCAGTTGGTATCAGAGCGGGGGTCTTAGCGAACCAGGTCTGCATTAGTGTGTCTAACTGATAAGTCGATAGGATGCATTAGTGAGTCTGGACTTCGACCGTGTCTGCATGTCAAAAGTTTTGCTTATCATTTTGTGTCAAAAATTAACTACTTATCATCCTCAGGAAATTACCTGCTTATCATTTTTAGTCTAAGACACGTCTTGCTGCATTGATTGCATGAATAGTGTATAGACAAAAATTCATATCTTAGCATATCTGCTAAATCATATCTTATCGTATCTGTTACTTTAAACTTTGCCTGACATATCCCGCAAAGTCCTCCGTAATCTACGAAATCTTTTGATCTATATATATATATATATATATATATATTCTATGTAATTAGAATACCATCCTTTAGCCAAAATCATTTCATATCGAAAAGAAAAAAAATCCTTTATCCAATCGTACGAAATGGAATTTGTCATCAGTTCAAGTCACTCAGATTCCGAAATGGAATCCCATTCAAGCTCCGAAAGCAGTGTGACCGGAATAGATCAACCAATCAGTCATCACCTATTCTGGATAAATTGGGGATGGGTTCGTAGCCTCCTCAATCATTGGAGACAAGAAGAAGGTGATCCCTTCCATCCACCACATTGCCCTCTTGACGAAGAACCTGAAGCACTTATTGGCGAACCTGTCTGAAACACCATTTTCTCGCTCATTTCCAGAGTATCTCGTCATGATTATATATTACATGAAATTTTAGATTTTATTTATCCGCTCGTCCGAACCGACAATCACCCCGGTGTAATAGAAGAAGTCAACGAGCTTCGCGCTCGGGTAGTGGCTTTGGAGAATATGGTGCAGAGATTACAAACACCAGCAACAGCATATCCAGTACCACCATCATCAACGCCAACAGTACCATTACCACCTCCAACCACAATCGCGTCGTAAACCTCAACTTCACAATCTGTCCCACGAGCATCAACGTCATACGCACCATAGATACCAAGGGATACCAACAACAATAACTGATGAAGTATTAATTCATAACTTCATTGGAGAAACATTCCTCGGCGATTATGTAATCTCTAAAGTCTTAGAGATTATCTAATCTAGCCCTAATTATAGATCAGTTAAGCGAACCAAAATGATAGAAGGAAGAGTAGAAACCCTGACAAAAATGGTATGTGATTAACAAGCTAAACTTGCTTTACTAACAGCATCAACAGTACCGTCAGCGTTACCAGCATCGTCAGTACAGTCAACATCCGAATCAATAACACCGATAACATCACAAACTCCGTCAGTTCAAGAATCACTGTGGACATCATTACGAATCAATAATGTGTATATTGTATCAACGAGTTATGAAGAATTAACTCATTCCCTCTGAAGAAATTATATGTATATTATATATATATATATATATATATATATATATATATATATATATATATATATATATATATATATATATATATATATATATATATATATTGAAATAAATCTTTCCGTGCTAAGCTATTGTGTGTGAATCTTAACTACCCGGTTAATTCATATTACAAATATGCAATAATGTACGTCCTTCGGCCGCAACTTATCCAGCGTTAACTACAATCTCTGTTGCAATTCAACAAATTCCAATTCATAATAAATCAAGTATATATTTGATTTTACACTTTCATCATCGATGTACCCGAAACTTTTCAGATAACATCATTCGTACTTTGCGAAATTCACAAGAATTCCACGAACCGAACATCATACATCAACAAATAACGAAGTATTGATTCATATTTTCAATGTCATTGAAGAAATACTGCGTAAAAGTTATGTACTTTTTAAAGCCTTTAGGGATTATTCAATTCTAGTTTCAATCGTAAATCAAATGAGTTTAATTTAACATTAACTCATTAAATCTATGTTACATCTGAAGAAAATATACATATATATATATATATATTTTCATAAAGACTGTAATAAAATTCTTTTGTACAAAATATTAATTGTGAATTTTTTTTTAACAGGTAGGTAATACCCGAGAGATATATAAATTCACAAATAATATGTTACATTCTTCGAATCTGATTAAGCAAATCATCCATTATACTACCTACTTTCACAACAATATACATTCTTTTATAGAAATCAAAACAACCATACTCATTCAAAATTTAATTACACATTCTGATTTTGAAATCTCAAAATTCAACTTGAGATATGACCAAAATCATCATTCTTAGATCCTTACATCTTTCACAAGCTATATTTTGACTTCAAAACTGTGTTAGAACATCAAATGTATGTTAACGATTACAATCTGTGTTCAAACCCTTCGAAAATTTCTGAAGACACTTCGAATGATGAGCAATCGAGATGATGATCCAACCACATGTTACCCACAGTTATGTACCCGAAAAAAAAACCCTTGAAACCAAAGTAAAAGTTTAAACAACATATCCGCGTCAGATTCTTTGGCATTTATTAGCAAAAATAACTTTGCGACTCCTATTCAAAGTAGCCAGTTTTGTCACAGCTCCAGCAAGTCAACTTCAACTTTTCAGTCAGACTAACCTTATTATAACCTTGAGATATACACCTTCGTTACCAGGGAACCTTTTACATTCCACCACATTATTAGCAGATGTACCAACAACTTCATTACCCTTTGACTTTAGTCTCTCCAAAAAGTCATTATAATTATTCATTGAAACCCCATCATTTACTCATTCGCATCTTGTAATGAGAATTGCCATACGAATCATTGGGAATTAGCAATCAGTATTTTGAAATCTCGCAGGATGTCTACGCCAACAGTTATATGTGTATATATAACATCTATCTTCTGGACTTAATTTGAATGTGAAGTTTCTGAAAAACACTCCGAACTACGAATTGGTTCTCCGAAAATGGAAAAAAAAAATGCTGATGAAGCAGCAAAAAACTATAAACGACTTTAAACGGTAAAAGCTGGATGATAATGATGAAGTGTGTTGGCAAAGCGCAGAAAAAGAGAAGTTTTGGAACTGGAAAATGGATTGAGCAAAGTAGGAAGGAGGCTGTGGACAAATGACAAAGACTGAACCTGACTTCAAAGGATCCAAATGATTCAGTACCTGCTAAAGTCATTAACGAATACCTTGCTCCTGACTCTAAACCCCTGCGAACAATATTCTTCATCATCCTCTGATATTAGAAATTCTAAAATATCATCATATCTTTCATTATAAATATCCTCCATATTTCTGAAGATATTTTCTTAATTTTTCTTATTTGAAATCATTTACCTCTTCGCGCTATCTGTATTACATCATAAAAGAAACTATTTTAGTTTCAAAATTCTGAAACATTCAAGTTTAAAATAGGAATATTTTGAAGTAATGTTGGGAACTGAAGCATGAATTAGTATAATATAATGACACTTGATCAATGTGATTATATTACAGTAAGTCATGCTGAGTTTCTAAATGGAATGTGAAGATTCACAGATCATAACATCATCATGTGCCATGTTATACGACTCTTGTATTCTATTTTAACCTCTAAAATATCAAGAAAAGATTTCTTGATGATTCGGCCTTTTCCAAGGTATTCTAGTAATTTGACAAGTCAAGATCGTGCCATCACAATTTCCTTCCTAGAACATTAACAATGTTCATTCCGAAATTCATATCTGTGAATTCTGGACCATTACAAGTGGTGCTTAATCGCAAGAAGAAGAAACGAAAGGACAAAACTCCGAAATAGAAATTGGGGTATAAATTGCAGCAAATAAAAGAGAGCATTAACTGTGAATGATAATGATTATAGAAGACAGAAGCAGAGACTTTGAAATATAAGGGAACATATAAATCCCAACGACAAACCAGAAATTATAAACCATATATATCGATGCATATAGCAATATAAAGACACGGGAGAACTAGAAACACTATAAACCCAAGAGTATAGTAGAAGTAAATAGATTCTTCCGGCGGTAGATGAAGACGAAGAATGACCGATATGAAAGTTAGAAGTATATCGAGAATCAGAACTGGATGGAGCATATTGATGAATACTTTAAAATATGAGTTGAGGGGGAAAGAATAGAAGGTGATGAAACATGACTAGGAACTTAGAAATTAACAGATTTAATTCACACAATGGCAGAATAAGTGAATCAAACTCTCTAGTGAATAGGTTAAGTTTTTTTTGATTAATTTAGTCAAACCACAACTAAATCAAGTGTGATTAGATCAACACCTATAGCTATTATTTACCACCTAGTGATTTGGACAGAGAGAGAATCGGAGGAGCTCACTAGATCTGAGTGTGTGTAACAAATGAGAGGCTTAACCTAAAATGAAGAACATAAAACTTTATATACCCCTGCTGTTGACTCACCCATACGATTCATTCATCACACGTACGAGTTGGCTTCATCAGTCGTACGGGTGATCACTCACTCGTGTCTTCTCATTTAGGTTGTAATTGTGACTTAGCTCAGCATCAACCGTGCGTATGAGCCTGTCAACTGTACTAGTGAGGCTTCACTCGTACGTCTGACTAAGTCTAACATAGTCAAACATCTAAATCTCGTTCCTGTAGTTCCTGTAACCACATACAAACACGGATAGGATAATAACGAGCAATCATGGTGGCCTGTAAACTGTTGTACCTGCAATGGACGTGGGTAGATGTCTAGGGACTTGCATAAAATGCATCAACAGAAGGTGTGAGTTGTAAGGAAACGAAGGAGGTGAATTTATAAGAAAATCTCCGACAGAACAATTAAAATGGACGATCGCATTTAAAGCGGATCCTAATTCCCTTGATTACCGGAGAGTCAAATCTTATTAAGAAGATTTTCTTCAAATCCCTTGAAATATGGGAATCAATCATATCTACGTCAAATGATAAGATGAATCTACACTTACTCATTTCACTCTTCTATGTTAGCTTCATTCGTACTCTTCATATAAATGGATTGTTTATCCAAATTATTCGCTGATGATAAAACTCTAATTTTCAGCCCGTATGCATCATGAAAGCATACTTATTATCATTCACGACCTTTCCACTCAAATTTCGGGACGAAATTTCTTTAACGGGTAGGTACTGTGACAACTCGGAAATTTCCAACCAAATTTAAACTTTAATCTTTATATGTTTTCGACACGATAAGCAATATTTGTTAAGTTAAATTGCAAGAATTTTAAACTATGTTCATACATTCATTCAACCTCGACCAAGTTCCAACGATTCACGAACCAATAAACGAATATGATTATATATGTATATGTGTATATATATTATAACTTGAAACGTAAACAAAATATTAGATTAAATACTTTATATGATTGTATCTGTTTCAAAATATTTATCAATGGAATTAGAAGATAAGATCAAATGATTGAATTATCAGATATATTGAATTATGATTACAAGTCTCTGTTGAAAGGCCCACGTTGATTTGAGAAATCTTTCCGTTTTAACAATATTCGGAAAATGGTAAAGTGATTTATACATAAGAACAAATTGTCAATCATTTAGAACTAGACAAAGGATAGTGGAAGATTAAATCTCATAAAGACTCGATTGATCTATTTAGTTTCAAACGTACAAAAACGTTTTCAGTTTAAAAAGAACTTTATTATTAAAACGTATATAACTTTTATAAATATCTAGAACCACTTTTGACAACTCATTACTTAACTAGTATGATAAAGATAACGATATTTATATTTTATTTTATTAAATATATATAACGATTTAAATTAATATTATATATATTTATACGCGTATTATACGTACATAGTTTTATACTTTTACTATACTTAAACTTTACCTTTACTTTATTTTTACTTTACTTTAACTTTAATAATTCACTTTAATAATTCATACTTTAATAATTCGTACTTTAATAATTCACTTTAATAATTCATACTTTAATAATTCACTTTAATAATTCATACTTTAATAATTCACTTTAATAATTCAAAAATCTATTATAAATAGAATTCAATAGGTTTCATTATTTTATAGAAACTTGAAAATATTTTTCTCTAAACTCTCTCAATCGATTTACATATATATATATTTACTCCGTATTATTTCAAGATATTATTAGTATACATAAAATATTACGACGGAGTGCTGTCCGAGTGATTTCAAAATTGTTTTTCGAGTAGGATAGGATTAAGGAAATTATGGGTTATAGCTATGGAGGTGATTGAGTATGGTTCATGGGTATGCTCGTGAGGTCAATAAGGTGTTTATCATTTCCGTTGCGTCTACGTACCTTTCCTGCAATATTGAATCTCAATATTGATACGTGAGTACTCATAATTTAACTTTTACATACTAATAGTGTATCCCTGACTAGTGCTCGAGTATTTAGGATTATGCATGCTTGTACTTTTGATATTGCCCTTAGACAGGTTAGGTTGAATATTTAATTAGTTACACTTGCGGTTGAGATAAGGTATAAGATATGCATGTCCTTGGAAAGCTAGCGAAAAATTAAGGACTTTTCTTTTAGATATCAAATGGTTTCGATGAACGGATTAGAAGTTATAATCAATTGAATTTTTGATATTTTTATTAAAAATGATTATTATTATCATCGTTTTTATCGTCGTTCTAGTTCTATCTTATTATTATCATTATTATTATCTTTATCAATAAAAGGGATTTATCATTAAAAATTGTTATTTTTTTATTATTATTACTATCGTTATTATCGTTAAAGTTATAATTAGTATTATTATTATTATTATCCAATTATTATTATTATTATTATTATTATTAGTATTATTATTATTATTACCATTATTAATATATATATCATTATTTAAAAATGGATATTGTCATTGTTATTATTATTATTACTATATTATCATTAAGATAATTATTAGTATTATCGTTAAAAATGTTATAGTAACTATCATTATTAATATTAGTGTAATTAAAAAAATATTTGTAACACCTAATTATTTTGATTACTATTATTATCATTATTATGAACACGATATAAAAGACGATTAAAAGCTATTAAACGAAACGATTAGGAAATAATGAGTAAGAGTATCATGATGAAATTAAAATATTATAAGATATTGATTTAGATGAAATTATCGTTCTTATTATTTTTATCATTACTATTATTATTAAAAATATCGTTAGTATTAAAACTATCATTTTAACAAAAATTATCATTTTAATAGAAATGTCATTGTTACTATAAAATATCATTATTATTATTATTTTAAATAGAATTATTATTTTAAATATAATATTAAAAATTATCATAAATATTAAAGTTATCATAATTAGAATTATCGTTTTATCATAATGTCATCTTAGTAATTATAAATATTGATATTTTTATAATAATAATTATTATTACAAAATAATACAACTTTTACTTACTATCATTATAGATATTATTTTATCAAATAAATATGTGATACAAACATATTTTACTACGTGTAATAACTTACTTTAATAATACCTATCATGTTATCTTTATGATATTAAATGAACCCTATAAATTTTATTACTTAATATATATAAAAGTATATTATATTATATAAATTTAATATAAAATTTTATTTATTATTAAATAAATTATATTATTTACTCTAATAAATCTTTTAAAAATATTTAAAAATATAAAACGACGATATTTAAACTATACATTAATCATGTATAGATTTTTGGAAATTATTTTGAGTCAAATTTACTTTTGTTGACTTTTGCATATTAGTCTCGAGCATTAGGATTGTGGTACACTATGACTTGACCTAATTTGTTAGACAAATATTGACCAACACATAAATATATATAATTAATTTAGGTTCGTGAATCCGAGGCCAACCTTGCACTTGTTCAATGACGTTATATGTATTTTTACTACGAAATACAGTATGGTGAGTTTCATTTGCCTTTTTACCCTTTATATTTTTGGGACTGAGAATACATGCGCTTTTATAAATGTTTGACGAAATAGACACAAGTAATTGAAACTACATTCTATGGTTGAATTATCGAAATCGAATATGCCCTTTTTTATTAAAGTCTGGTAATCTAAGAATTAGGGAACAGACACCCTAATTGACGCGAATCCTAAAGATAGATCTATTGGGCCTAACAAACCCCATCCAAAGTACCGGATGCTTTAGTACTTCGAAATTTATATCATGTCCGAAGGAGGATCCCGGAATGATAGGGGATATTCTTATATGTATCTAGTTAATGTCGGTTACCAGGTGTTCACCATATGAATGATTATTTTTGTCTCTATGCATGGGACGTATATTTATGAGAACTGGAAATGAAATTCTTGTGGTCTATTAAAATGATGGAAATAAATGATTATGATAAACTAATGAACTCACCAACCTTTTGGTTGACACTTTAAAGCATGTTTATTCTCAGGTGTTAAAGAAATCTTCCGCTGTGCATTTGCTCATTTTAAAGATATTACTTGGAGTCTTTCATAGCATATTTCGAAGAACGTTGCATTCGAGTCATTGAGTTCATCAAAGATTATTATTAAATCAATTTATAATTGGATAGTGGATATTATGAAATGGTATGCATGCCTGTCAATTTTCGATGTAAAGAAAGATTGTCTTTTAAAAACGAATGCAATGTTTGTAGAATGTATCATATAGAGGTCAAATACCTCGCAATGTAATCAACTATTGTGAATCGTTTATAATGTATATGAACGGGTCCTTTCACCCGGTTCATGGCGAAATTTTTTGAAAAGCTCTTTTAGTGGTAACACTCTTGTTATTATTATTATTATTATTATTATTATTATTATTATTATTATTATTATTATTATTATTATTATTATTATTATTCTTATTATTGTTACTAATATGGTTTTTGATTAGGATTGTTATTAGATACAAAGATAAAAGGTATAATTATTATTATCACTAATATTACTATCATTACTAGTATTATCATTAATATTATTAATTTTACCAAGTATTACTAATATACTCCGTAAGTATTAAGAATCAATTATTGATATTATTATTATTATTAACCTCATTAATATTAGTAATAGTATCATTTTTGTGACTATTAGTACTATTATTATTATTACTATTAAACAAATGTATTATTATTAATAATATAATTATTATTATTAATATTATCATAGTTAAAAAAGTTATTATTATTATTAATAAATCGTTAATATCATAAACAGTAACATTAATATTTTACAAGTATTACTATTAATATCATTGTTATTGTTATTATCACTAATAGAGTTATTATTAACATAGGTATATTATTAATGTTATTATCATTATTTTTAATAATGTTAACTTAATCTAATTAGAATTATTGTTTCGATAAACAAATGAAATACATACATATATATATATATATATATATATATATATATATATATATATATATATATATATATATATATATATGTATATATATATATATATATATATATATATATATTTTACACATATGACATAACAAAATTTAATATATTTTTTTTATATACAAAGTGAACATATAAAACATATATATATTATTAACATAAAAATAATATAACTAATACATTTTTATATATATATATATATATATATATATATGTGTTCAATTACAATTATGTATATTAATAAATATACAAATGATATAGGTTCGTGAATTCGAGGCCAACCTTGCATTGTTCTGTTTTATCATATGTATTTTTACTACAAAATACATTAAGTGAGTTTCATTTGCTCCCTTTTTAAATGATTTTGCAATATATATCTTTGGGACTGAGAATACATGCGCTGCTTTTATAAATATTTTACGAAATAGACATAAGTAATCGAAACTACATTCTATGGCTGGATTATTAAACCGAATATGCCCCTTTTTAGTCTGGTAATCTAAAAATTAGGGAACAGACAACCTAATTAACGCGAATCCTAAAGATCGATCTATTAGGCCTAACAAACCCCATCCAAAGTACCGGATGCTTTAGTACTTCGAAATTTATATCATATCCGAAGGGTTTCCCGGAATGATAGGGGATATTCTTATATGCATCTTGTTAATGTCGGTTACCAGGTGTTCAATCCATATGAATGATATTTTTGTCTCTATGCATGGGACGTATGTTTATGAGAAATGAAAATATGAAATCTTGTGGTCTATTAAAATTATGAAATGATTATTTATGTTAAACTAATGAACTCACCAACCTTTTGGTTGACACTTTAAAGCATGTTTATTCTCAGGTATGAAAGAAATCTTCCGCTGTGCATTTGCTCATATTACATGGAGTCGTTCATGGCATATAGAGGTCAGAACCTCATAATGGGACCAACTGTTGAAGACTTCATCCAGATGGATTAGGACGGGTCATTTCAGTTAGTATCAGAGCGGTGGTCTTAGCGAACCAGGTCTTGCATTAGTGTGTCTAACTGGTAGTTGTTTAGGTGCATTAGTGAGTCTGGACTTTGACCGTGTCTGCATGTCAAAAGTTTTGCTTATCATTTCTAGTCGAAAATCATCTGCTTATCATCCTTAGAAAATTACCTGCTTATCATTCTTAGTCTAGACACGTCTTGCTGCATTGATTGCATGAATAGTGTATAGACAAAATTTATATCTTAGCGTAGCTGTTACTGTAAACCTTACCTGGCGTATCCCGTAAATTCCTCCGTAATCTACGAAACCTTTTGTTCTATATATAAGGATATTCTATGTAATTAGAATACCATCCGATAGCCAGAAAATCATTTCATATCTAAAAATTCTTTATTCAATCGTACAAAATGGAATTCGTCATTAGTTCAAGTCACTCGGATTCCGAAATGGAATCCCACTCAAGCTCCGAAAGCAGTGTGACCGGAATGGATCAACCAATCAGTCATCATCTATTCTGGATGAATAGGGGATGGGTTCGTAGCCTCCTCAATCATTGGAGACAAGAAGAAGGTGATCCTTTCCATCCGCCACATTGCCCTATTGGCGAAGAACCTGAAGCACTTACCGGTGAACCTGTTCGAAACACCATCTTTTCTCTCATTTCCAGAGTATCTCGCCACGATTATATACTATACCAAATTCTAATTATATTTATCCGCTAGTCCGAACCAAAAATCACCCCGGTGTAATAGAAGAAGTCAACGAGCTTCGCGCTCGGGTAGTGGCTTTAGAGAATATGGTGCGAAGGTTATAAACACCAGCATCAGCACCAGCAGCATAACCAGTACCACCAACAACCCAAGTCTCAACATCAAACGTCTCAACATCTCATTATGTACCTCGAGCATAATCGTTCTACATCATTTATCTTCGTTCGACATGGCGATTATGTAATCTCTAATGTTTCAGAGATTATATATTCTGGTTCTAACGGTGAATCAAATGAGATTAATATCACATTAACTCATTAAATCCATGATTATATCTGAAGAAAATATATATGTATATATATTTTCATAAAGATTGTAATTAAAAATTCTTTCGTACAAACTGTTAAGGGTGAAAATATTTTAACGGGTAGGTAATACCCGAGAAATATTTAGATTTCACATTAATAAGTACAATGTACATTCTTTCAAATCTAATTCGACAATCATTTACTATCCTATTTACAACCACCGATATACGTATCCGTTCACCGCAAAATAACCATTTTCATTCAATTTCATATTTGGATTTTGACCTATCAGAATCTAACAAGTGGCATAATGAAGAAAACATTTGATAAAATAAAAATTTGTTAGAAACAAACAAATTAAGTATGAGAAATTTTGTTAAGAATCCACGCTAACAAAATCCTAGCTAACTGTTCCTAGCTAACTGATTACATTTTATTTATCGCAATTTATTTGCCGCAATTTAAATTCTCGCAATTTTATTTATCGTCATTTAATTTCTGCTATTTACTTTACGCACTTTATTTATCGTCATTTATTTTTTGTTATTTATTTTACGCACTTTAAATATCGGGACACGTATACAAGGTTTTGACATATCATATCGACGCATCTATATATATTATTTGGAATTACCATAGACACTCTATATGCAGTAATGATCGAGTTCTCTATACAGGGTTGAGGTTGATTCTACAATAATATATATACTTTGAGTTGTGATCAAGTCTGAGACATGTACACGGGTCACGATACGTATTAATTAATTCGAATATTATATATTAAATTATATATGGATTATTGGACTGTTAACTGTAGATTATCGACTGTGGACTAATGACATTGGACAATTAAAATGAATTAAAATATTGATTATAACATATGAAACTAAACAATTCTTCAAGTTTACCACTTGATTTCATCTTAAACCTCATTTGTATATTGACGATTACAATCTGCGTTCAAACCTTTCATAATTCTGAAAACATCTCAATCAAGAGAATGAACCAACCGCAGTTCATCTACGGAGGGAAAGATTTATGCATTTAGTTATGCACCTGAAAACTCTCAAAAACTGAGTAAACGTTTAACACATAGTTGTGTTAATTCCTTTAGTGTTATTATTACCCAAAATAACTTTGCAATCCCTTTCCAAATTAGCAAATTTTGTCACAGCTCCAGCAAATCAACTTCGAATTTTCACTCGAATTAACTTATTATAACCCTGATATATAAGTTGCCTTTCGTCATCGATACCAGAAAACCGTTTATATCTCACTACATTACCAGTAAACTTACCAGCAACATCATTGATCATTGACTTTATGAAAAGTTATTATATTCATTGAAATCCTATCATCTACTCATCTGCATCTGATAACTAGAATTGCCGTACCAAACACCGAGAATCAGCAATCAATTTTCTAAAATCTCGCAGCATGTCTAAATCAACAGTTATATGTAAACATATAACATTTATCTCTTAGAATTATGATCTTCCATTCTGAAATTCTGAAAAGCACCCAGTCTACAAATCAATACCACAAATTCTGAAAAAGCTGAATACAGCAGCAAAAACTGTACACGACCTTAACCGTCGAAAGTTTGATGATAAAGAATGGAGTATTGGAAACACTCAATAGAAAATTTAGTACCGAAAAACGGATTATGCGAAACTATGAAGGAAACCGTGGACAAATCACAAAGAATAAGTTTGACTTCAACGAATCCAAAAGATTCAATGCCTGCTGAAGTCTTTAGCGAATATCTTGCTCTTTACTCTAAACCCTTGAAGACAATAGTCTCCATCATCCTCTAATCTTAGATATTCAAAGATATTAACGTATCTTTCATTATAAATATCTTCGATATTTCTGAATATATTTTCATAACTAATCTTATCTGAAATCATTAATCTCTTAGTGTTATCAGTGTTACATCATATAGAAACTATTAGTTTTTATATTCTATAAACTTTCGAGCTTAAAATATGAATGTTTTTGAAGTGTTGGGGAACTGATGCATGAGTTAGTATAATATAATGACACTTGATCAACGTGATTATATTACAGTAAGTCATGCCAAGTTTCTAAATGGGACATGATGATTCACAGATTATAACGTAATCATGTGCCATGTTACACGACTCTTACATTTTATCTGATATATGAACATGTCAAGAACATATTTTCTTGATAGTTCTATCTTTCCCGGATATTCTGGTAATTTGACGAATCAAGATCGTGTTATTACCATTTCTTTCTTAGAACATTAACTATGTTCATTTCGAAATTCATATCTATGAATTCTGGACCGTTGCTCGCTTTAATAGAGGTCGAGAGGATAATAAAAAGGCAAAGAGTTCCAAAATATAAGAGAAAATATAAATCCTAATAACAACACGGAGGATACAAACCATGGATATTAATACGAATATCAATATAAAGACACGGTAGAAGTAAGAATAGTATCACCCCAAGGTAATAGTAGAAGTAAACAGATTTTTTTTTCTGGTGGATGAATGTAAAGAAGGATGACAGAAATGATAATTAGTAAAATATCAGGGATTAGAACGGGAGTAAGCATTTTCACGATCTTTTGGATTTATGAACTAAGAAAGAAAGTATAGGAATGGTGAGGATAATGGAACGGAAGAGTTTAATTTATAGTGGAAATATCAGACAGAATAATCGAGGCAGATCATCGTATTAATTATAGAGATCTTAATTTCCTTACTCGCCGAAGAATCAAATCTTTTAGATTTCGAAGATTTTCTTTAAATCCCCTGAGTTTCGGAATTCAACCAATACAACGTCAAAAGTTAAGACGCACCTTATTTCCTAATTTCCACCGTGACTACGTTAAAAGTTAAATCTCTATCTCAATCTGTTGAGACAACTTCACTCGTACGATTCACCTAATCAAATTATTTTATCTGTATTATTCAATAATGATAAAACTCTATTTATCAGCTCTTATTCGTTAGGAAAAAATATTTATTGTTAGCCATGACGACCTCACTCAAATTTCGGGAAGAAATTTCTTTAACGGGTAGGTACTGTGATGACCCGGGAATTTCTGACCATATTTAAACTTGAATCTTATTTGATTTCGATACGATAAGCAAAGTCTGTAATGTTGATATTTCAAAAACTTTGAACTGTGTTCATGTAATCAATTATTTGACCTTTGACTATTCCCGACGATTCACGAACAATTGTTTGTAAAAAAATATAAATGTATATCTTAAATTTATTTGTTTCAATATATATAATTAATATACTTATTTATGTAATAAGATTTGATAAAACATATTTATAAATATAGTAATTTGAAAATATATGTGTATGAATTCTATACATATATTATTATATGTATGTGGTAATATATATAAAAATTTATAAATATTAAATATTCAATATATATTATTATAATAGTAAATATTACATACTTTATAACATGTAAGGTTAAAATATTAAATTTTATTACAAGTTAAGATAAAATTTGCTATGGTAATATTATTATTTACTTCCAATATTTATATCAACATTTATATTATTAATTATTAATATTATTATTTAAAGACATAACATAAAAATATGGAATTTGATACAAATTGATATATTATTATGACTTATATTATTATTATCTTTATTAGTTAGTATTATTATTATTATTATCAATAAAAATGTTATTAGTATCATTTTTCATTATTATTATGGTTACTTATTATTATTATTATTATTATTATTATTATTATTATTATTATTATTATTATTATTATTATTATTATTATTATTATTATTATTATTATTATTATTTATATTTCTACTATTATTAATATTATTATTATTATTAATATTTTAATATTAATAGTATCATTATTATTAATACATTTATTAATAATGTATTAATTATTATTATTAATTATTTATAAAATAGACAATAGGTACAATAGCTGTAAAGGTTTCCCATCTGTTTTCTTTATTTTTTTTTTCTGTTAACCTGTGTGTATGTGTCGACTCCATAACCATACAAAACAACAAATTCAATCGATGTTAGACTAAAAAAAATGATTCGATTTTTTCTTTATCAATCTCAGATATCACATACAATTATTGTAATATGGCGAATTAAACAGAAATTAAAGGAAACCCATATTTTTTTTTCTTTCTCCATGTTCTTCATCCGTTCAGCAAAAATTCGAATTGGAACCCCATTTTAAAATCTGTAAATGCAAAGGTGTTAGGAATCAACCATTCAAACTATCTGTAAGTTTTCGAGTTCTAATCTTTCCAATTAATCAAGAATTTCGAGGTCAAAGATTTAAAACAAAAAAGTCAAACTTTGTTCTTAGATCAAATTAAAAAGTTATGTGATGATTCGATTTAAATGGTTGATTTCAATAGTTTCTATTAAAGATTTTCAAACTATTTCATTTTATAAGCCTGGCCTAAATCGTTTGTGAAATAGAAATCAAATTTTTTTTTTCTTCCTAAGTACGACGAGCAGCAGAAGCTGTCTTCTACTTTTATTTTTTTTAAACTGATTAATCAAAAATAGATATATATATATATATATATGTTGGATATTATATCCGAAAATCGATTTGTGTAACAAATAATAAGTTTTAGAGTGCATGGATTCGTTTTTGTTTTTAAAAGGTAGAAGAAGAAGTAGAAATAGAAAGATACGAATTATAGATAAATATTTGGGAATTAAAACAGATAAATCATAACAGAGGAATGGCACGGTGTTGGTACTGGGGTACGAGAGGTCACAGGTTCAATTCTAGAATCTGGCATTTTTTTTACGAATAGAAATAGAAACAGAAAGGGATAAATAAATTTAGGATGGGAAATTAAACAGAAAAGTTAAGATGGAAGAATGGTTGATAGTGTTTGCATATAAGCGGGAGATCACGGGTTCGAGCCCGGTTCATGGCGAAATTTTTTGAAAAGCTCTTTTAGTGGTAACACTCTTGTTATTATTATTATTATTATTATTCTTATTATTGTTACTAATATGGTTTTTGATTAGGATTGTTATTAGATACAAAGATAAAAGGTATAATTATTATTATCACTAATATTACTATCATTACTAGTATTATCATTAATATTATTAATTTTACCAAGTATTACTAATATACTCCGTAAGTATTAAGAATCAATTATTGATATTATTATTATTAACCTCATTAATATTAGTAATAGTATCATTTTTGTGACTATTAGTACTATTATTATTATTACTATTAAACAAATGTATTATTATTGATAATATCATTATTATTATTAATATTATCATAGTTAAAAAAGTTATTATTATTATTATTAATAAATCATTAATATCATAAACAATAACATTAATATTTTTACAAGTATTACTATTAATATCATTGTTATTGTTATTATCACTAATAGAGTTATTATTAACATAGGTATATTATTAATGTTATTATCATTATTTTTACTAATGTTAACTTAATCTAATTAGAATTATTGTTTCGATAAACAAATGAAATACATATATATATATATATATATATATATATATATATACATACATACATATATTTAACACATATGACATAACAAAATTTAATATATTTTTTTATATACAAAGTGAATATATAAAACATATATATATTATTAACATAAAAATAATATAACTAATACATTTATATATATATATATATATATATATATATATGTGTGTGTGTGTGTGTGTGTGTGTGTTCAATTACAATTATGTATATTAATAAATATACAAATGATATAGGTTCGTGAATCCGAGGCCAACCTTGCATTGTTCAGTTTTATCATATGTATTTTTACTACAAAATACATTAGGTGAGTTTCATTTGCTCCCTTTTTAAATGCTTTTGCAATATATATCTTTGGGACTGAGAATACATGCGCTGCTTTTATAAATGTTTTACGAAATAGACACAAGTAATCGAAACTAAATTCTATGGCTGGATTATTAAACCGAATATGCCCCTTTTTAGTCTGGTAATCTAAGAATTAGGGAACAGACACCCTAATTGACGCGAATCCTAAAGATAGATCTATTGGGCCTAACAAACCCCATCCAAAGTACCGGATGCTTTAGTACTTCGAAATTTATATCATATTCGAAGGGTTTCTCGGAATGATAGGGGATATTCTTATATGCATCTTGTTAATGTCGATTACCAGGTGTTCAATCCATATGAATGATATTTTTATCTCTATGCATGGGACGTATGTTTATGAGAAATGGAAATATAACATCTTGTGGTCAATTAAAATTATGAAATGATTATTTATGTTAAACTAATGAACTCACCAACCTTTTGGTTGACACTTTAAAGCATGTTTATTCTCAGGTATGAGAGAAATTTTCTGCTGTGCATTTGCTCATATTACATGGAGTCATTCATGGTATATAGAGGTCAGAACCTCGCAATGGGACCAACTGTTGAAGACTTCATCCAGATGGATTAGGACGGGTCATTTCATGCAACAAACTAGTAGCGAGTCTCGTCCTCTTCTCGGGAGGGCATTCAATAGTGCGAAAACACCATTCAACATCTGAGATCCATGTTGTGCTTATCAAAGGATCCGGTTCATGAAGCTCTTATAACAACGCTCCATTTCACCACTACTTCGAAATTCGGAATACTTCCTATCCATTTCTTCTCGTAATGCTCCCATTTGCTCCGTAACAGTGGCCGCAACTCTAGCGTTAAGCTCATCGTCACTCGTCTCGGTCCCGTTTCTCGTCGTCATTCTAAAGAATGCAAAATGATTAGACCACGAACGTATAAAACCACACAAACAACATCGCCCCATCTTGCTCAATAATCATCTTACATCACTTGTTAGACACGATTTGTACCCATATTAATGGTAGCTATTCATTAATACGCGAACACGTCGCCTCCACTCGTTAGTACCACGACCATCTTGCTCAATGATATTCGAAAACGTAAACATAAACACAACGCAACAGTATATTAATAATATTCGCATATTAATATAAAGGTTAGTCCACCTACAAACAAGGCACTAACTACAACCCATTCTGACCCGTTCTCCTACAAGTCCCGCAACAATTTAGCACACACAAAAGTCTAAGTCTAGGCACCTATCTCAAGTCACCTAAATCTCTTAGACCATGCTCTGATACCACTTGAAACGACCCCTTACCATTTTAACAAAAAACGACAAAACTTTTTTTGAACAAGAGCGGCGCACCAACCACAGGTGCGGCGCTTTTGGGGACACAAGAACGGCGCTCCTATTTCTGAAAGCGGCGTTCTTGTCGACTGACCAAAAAGACTACAACTCACTGACGAAAAGCGGCGCTTTTACCTCCAAAAGCGGCGCTCTTGTACCTAAACATGTGCAGTTTCGAAATATATAAGAGTTAAACCAACCCATTAAACCCAATTCCAAGTCTAACAATTTAGTGACCCAAATACAAGTTTAATATGACTCAAAATACACTTGTTCACGATTTAAGTACTCCATAACCATAACGATTCATTAGTTTGTAACAAAATGAACTGTTACACTAGTTTTGACTCGAAGTCAATTACAATCTACAATTTTTGATTAACGACTCAACCCTTAGGTTTTTTTTGACACAAACTAGAGCATGGTGATTGGGGATACGCTACCCAATCCTAATCAATCCAAAAGCTAAGTCTTCTAAGCATCACAAGCTAGCTCACTAGTCCCGGTACTTACCCTTGCCGCCATCATGCGGACCTATAAAAATAAAGTCAACGAGAGGGTAAGCTAATGCTTAGTGAGTGAGAATATACTACATACATATATAGGCATAAAATGGACACGCCACACAACATTAAGCAAATAGCACATACCGGAGCATCCAAGCATAAAGGCAAGCTAATCTAAGCATACCGTACAATCGCTATACAACAACCTAATAATATGAACAATGTGAGTACACCAACAACGATATGTACAACGCCGATAAGCTACACCCGGAGGGTTAGCTACAATACAACAATACGACAATATATGTATAACAACGCATAAACTGCCCAAGGTTAACCCCTTAACCCAACACCGACAACCAAACACTAAATACCAAAATGAAGATTGGCCTAAACTCCACGAGCCTTAGTAGATCCGCACCACACGCGACTACTATCTTCAATACCATCACAACATCGAGGTTGGCCGAAACTACGCGAGCCTTAGTGAATCCGCACCACACGTGACCACTACCTCAATAAGATGACCGAATCTAAACGCGTCACCATGTGTGACACCCCCAAATAGGGCCTGGGGTATTTGTGTCTAATTATATCAAATCACGGTTGTATAAACGAGAACGACTCTACATGAGACGTTTTGTTGAGTTTTGCAGCGGAAGATAAATATGTCTTTAATTGATATGATATGTAATGAAGACTCCAAGCATAGCAAGCAATCATCATCAAAGCAGTAGATATACAGCGGAAGCAATATTTAAGTACCTGAGAATAAACATGCTTAAAAAGTCAACACGAGGTTGAGTGAGTTCATAGGTTTGTCATAAATAATGATTTCAGTAATAGTGTTAGACCACAAGATTTAGTTTGTAAAGTAGATCTCGCAAGATCCAAAAGTTGATCTCCCACAGGATCAAAAGTTATGCCAGTGCGTGATATTTAGACTAAACGTTGTTTGCCCCGTGACAAGTTGTTCTGTCCTTGTCGTTTTAATTTCATTATTAGGTAATACAAAGACTTAGTCAAATGTATCAGGGACGTTACTCCCGATAGGCCTATCCCCAATAATTTAGAATGCCGCAGCAATTAAAAATATCACTGTAGGGACTTAGTCGGACATAGCCGGGTATAGCATAGTTTAATAGTTGGTACTGATATTTAGACTAGACTTTCAAGTTTGCCCCGTAACAAGTTATCGTTTATACTTTTCGGTTGGGGACTTGCTGGTCATAGCCCAACATATCACAGTTTAATAGTTGGTACTTGTGTCTAACGTATAAAACAGTTATAAAAGTTGCGCATGTATTCTCAGCCCAAAAATGTAAAGAGTAAAAGGGATCATATGAAACTCACGATACGATAGTTTGTATGATATGCATATGATAGCACTGAACAAGTACAGAGTTGTCCTCGGATTCACGAACCTATATTAGTTTTATATATATTAAAACATATAAATGGAAATCAAATAAACTTGTATATAATTATTAGTGATATAACTATATATATATATATATATATATATATATATATATATATATATATATATATATATATATATATATATATATATATATATAGTTATATATATATATATATATATATATATATATATATATTTATATATTTTAAATTTATGTTAATTCATTTTCATCATTAGTTCATTAATATAGTAAGTCTTTCATTAATATATTTATATGCATAATATTATGTAAATATAATATTAAAATATAATAATAGGTAATATTATGGTATTTGTAAGAAATAATAGTTGTTATCATAATAATAATATTAACAGTAGTAGTAATAATATTAATAATGATGATAATGATAAACATATAGTTATTATAATTCTAGTATTGATAATGATAATAATTATGATAATAATAGTTTTGAAAATCATGTTATTAATAATAATACTTGATAATTTTTATTAGTAATAATAATAATAGTTATAGTACTAATAATAATAATAATAATAATGATTAAAATAATAATAATAATAATGATAATAATTAGAATGCTAATAATAATAACATTAATAATAAAAATAAAAACTTGATAAAGAAAACTACCTTTAGAAAGTTTATCAAAAAGAAACGCCCAAGACAGGGCTCGAACCCGTGACCTCTCGCTCAAACATAAACACACAAAACCATCGAGCTGCTGCTTACTTTTCTGATATTAAACGGTTTCCAAATGTATTTAACTAATTTTCTGTTTTAATTCCTTTCTTCTTCTTCTTCAAAAGTTCAATTCGATCAAAGAACAATCAAACCTAGAACAGCTAAACTACAGTTGAATTATGTTGTGAAATTGAAACATAAACACCTCGTGATTGTTTGAATTCAACGGAAATGAAAAAAATAAAAAAAAGAATTAAAGAGTGCAGCTGCTACTGCTGCTGAGTTCTTTTTTAAAAAAAAATGATTTTTGATTTATAAACGTTTCTAGGTTATGATTCCTTCATGAAACATTTTCCAAATTACTTATTGAAACCTTGTGAATCCTCAATTTTATCAGAAACATAAAAAGGAATTCGAATTTTACGATTGAACAATACGTTTGACTTTTTAGATTTAACTTTAACTTGAAAATTAGGACTCGATACATAAAATTGAGATTTGAAACTTCCCAGATAGTTTCAAGGAACGTTTACTAACAACCTTGCATTATTAGATTTTGAAGTTTGACTCAAATTCGTGCTATTGCTAAAATGAACAACGAACAGAGGTGATGACGGTTTAAAAAAAAATAAAATAAATAATGTATCTGTTATATTTGATAATTATTAGTGTGAGATCGATTGATACTCCATAATACTGAATTGGATTGATTTATAAGGCAAGAATGTGGGTGTCGACTAGATTATTACTTTGGAAATGAAAGTAATAAAAAAACATAAATAGCAGATAAATAAAATAAAAATAAGTAGAAGATCATGATTGAATCAGAAAAATATAAAAAAATTATAAAAGCAGAGATCATAATCGAAAAAAAATATACAGATATTGTTTTGACCTAATTTAGGTATTTGTCCACTTTTATTTTTAATTAATATTAATTAATTATCCTAACAATAATAATTATATTAATAAATAAAAATGAGAATAATAATATTATTATTGATATTATTAATAATAATAATAATAATAATATTAGATTGTATTTATTTTATAGTAATATTGATAATATGCATAATAATAATTAGTACAAATGTTAATAATAATAATAATACTACTAAATAATAACACTAGTAATGATAATAATATTAATGATAATAATATTAATATGACAATATTAATGATTAAAAATGATAAATTTTAATTTTTATTAGTAATAATGATATTTGTAATAATCTTTTCATTTTTAGTGAAAGTGATAAAAATATTAATGATAATAATAATAATATTATTAATAATATTGAGAGTAATAATACTTGTAAACGATGATAAATAATAATATTAATATAACAATTAATATTAATACATAAGTATAATGGATCATGAATCGTCGGAATTTATCGAAGTTAAATGAAATCATGTAGAGATTTTGTTTAAATTTTGTCCGAAATTTCCGGGTTGTTATACCATGAATCCGCACCACACGTGATACACTTCCCAAATCAAAACCCACTTCATTGGGGTTACTCAACTGCAACTCAATACCAATCCCACGATATCGGGATTATATAACTGCACATCACAAGTCCATGTGATAACGTACACACGAAGTGTGCACCTCGCCAAAGGTGGTCAACCAAAATGCACAACCGTGCCAATTGGACCTATTACACAAGTCCATCAAAACAACCTATATGTGAATTGAGCTCTATAGCCGAGGATCACTTTACCCAACCCGTACCCATCCTATACATACATATGCACATAGTATATTGACACTCACCTTGAAATCTTGATGGATGCACAAACCAAAATCCGCAATCGTTAATGGAACGTACCTATTCCATTATCACATAACAAGTAACATAATTAGGGTGGATTTACAAACCAACCTAAATTGATAACTGTGCAATTTTGATCCAAATGCACTTTCAAGCACAAACCGCACCCAAACTAACCAATATTCACTAACACTAGTGAGAATGGTCCTAATACACCAATTAAACCCAATCGTAAGGGTTAAACACTCATCTTGCCCAATTTGACAACTAAACCCTAATTTTAAGCCATTTCAAAATTAGTAAACCCAAATACACCCAAATGGGTTCCAATACTTCCAAAATCACTAAACTAAGTGATTACACCCAAAATCAAAGCCTAATCATGGCCAAAACGTCAACCAACCCGAAACCCGCCAAGTATAAAAAATAATTAGTCACCATAAACCCCCTTCACCATCTAAATGGGTTTCACAACTAACAAGCTCAAAACCCTAACTTGAATATCAAATCATAAAGATGAAATTCGGAGTTGAGACTTACCAATACCGCCAAAATGATGCCGTTGATGAGTAGAACAACTTTAATACTTGAGACTTGACCCGATTCACCCTTCTTCTTCCTTAAATGGAGCTCTTTCTCTCTCTCTCTCTCTCTCTCTCTCTCTCTCCCTCTCTCTTTAAAATGAGTTTCTCTCACTAAGGTTTGAAGAGAATGTTTGTGTGGGTGAAATGAGGATTAGAATGATCAATGGATCAGTTTTAATGGCTCAAAATCGACCCCAAGTGAAAAGACCCAATTACCCCTCATTTAACTCTTTAAAATTTCCAACAGCACCCAGTCAGGACCAAAAGCAATGCTCCTAGACCAAAAGCGGCGCTTTTTCCAGCCAAGGTTGCAAAATTCGCTATTCGGAGATTAATCGGTCGAGACTTTGGAAAGATTAATCGGTGATTCGGGGATTAATTGGGGATTAATCGGATTGTACTGTATACATTTAAATATTAAATTTTAAAAATTATATGTGTAAATATAAAAAAAAACCATAAATATATAAATAAACATTAACACAATTGTCTAAAATTGTTCATTTTGCTCCAAACTATAAAAATCTAGTTTAGATTAATGTTAAAATGTTGGCCATTTCTGACCTTGACCGCTTTTGGTTACTAAATTCGATTTTGACCCATCAATTGACGTTGACCGTTTAATTAAATGGATTTTTGACAATTAGAACGGATTGCTATTAAAAATGATTAATCGGAGATTAATCGGCGAGTAATCGGGTTTTTACAACATTGCTTCCATCTCACAACTTGAAATTAAAAACGTTTGGGCTCGAATTACGGTCATCTGGCCTTTTGATTCTCCTCAATCCGAGTTCGTATGAGAAAGTTATGACCAAATTGGTGAAAGTGTGCATAACCTCTCCTTACATGCTCCATTCTCCACGTTTCCAACACCCGACACCACAAACATTATATTATTAATAAAATAATATACTTCATTGTTTAAACACCTCTCAAAACATTCGCGTTACGAAAAAATGGGGTGTTACAAATTACGGCATGCAAGAAGGCATTTCGTGAACAACAAAAGAAACCCTTCTCGTACGAAGAAGCGTGGAAGGTTGTTAGAGACCAACCTCAATTCATGACTTATGAAACTGTGGTGACCGCCAAACGTCGTGCAACCAACCCTGAGCCTGTGAATTTGGGACATGCTAAACAACCTTCGACTGATACCCCCGACAGTCAATTTGGAGAATTTATTTCGAGGTCCACCACTCTGCCGTCCACCAGCTCGATCAAAGAGTCAAAGGAGTTCTACATCGTCAAATTCAGCATCTCGTTGTTCAACGGATGATGCTAGGGATGCGGTATATAATTCTGCAATTGCGACGCAAGAGACGATGAGGGTGATAAGAGAGGAGGCTGAGAAAAGGACTAGAAAGTTGTAAAGCAAGTCGACACTACTGTAATGTTGGAAAGTTTGAAGCTTCTTTCGCAACCGATGTCTTCCGACATTCCATCCGAGCAGTATGAGTTGTTGATGCGAGCTAGGAGTGACATAGCGAGAAAGTACTCGAGCAAGTTCCCGCATCGTGATTAGTGTTTATTGTTTTAATTTCGGTGTATTATACTCCGTGTGTTTTTTAATAAAATAAATTGTTTTTTTTATTTTACGTATTTATTTGTTTTAAATTGTTGTAATTTTATACTTCGTATTCTTATTTGTATTCATTTTTATAATAATGTAATGTTTATTTAATAAAAAAATTAAAATTTTTTTCCATGACATTGCGTCATGGATGTTAGCGTTTAGTCTTTGGTATGTCATAGGATGAAGGAGGAGAGAAGGTGCTGATGTGGCGCTGATGTGGCAGTCAGTTTATCCATGACGGACCGTCATGGATGAGAGTGCTCTTAGTCTCTTACTTTCACTGTAGAGAATAACAGCGTGTAATTTTCTTTTCACTACTATCAAACATTCAAACATTAATTTGTATAAAAAAATAAAATGGTCTACACCTCCTGCACTTATACAAATTAAAAAATTTATATAACTAAATAAGATCAAAATGTTAAGATATATTTACATTCAATTTTATTTAAAGGCATTTGCATTCAATTTGCACTGATTTTAGTTAAGTAAACTAATACTCGTAATAAAATAAAAATAGTTGCAACTCATTGATAAATACAAGGAATTGATACAGTTCCGGTGACCAACAATGTTTGCGGACTTGCGGTACCTTATATCAACCGCGATTATAGCGGTCGAGAAAACGCACCTAGTGTTATGTGAGGTTGAAGCAAATTGGGTCAGTGTTCCGATAAATTACTGAAATTTATTCTATCGGACTCAATGGCTCGAGATGATAATCGAAAAACCTAAATGACAATCACCGGCCACTGGCATTAAAATTGGCAAATCAAATACAGTAATGTTTTTCGTTAAGTAGTCTTTTTATGTAACATCTTTTTTGGTTCACGTATGTAATTTACCTGTTATTATTAATATAAAATAATGTTTAATGAAATCTGCGACACATATGCAGACTCTTTAACAGCGTAAGCCCAAAGCAATTAAGTACCTGAGAATAAAACATGCGAGTAAAAGTCAACAAAAATGTTGAGTGAATTATAGGTTTAACAATAATCAAATAAATTTTAAACCACAAGATTTAATGTTGAAAAACGTATAAAATGATTATTACATCTTCTGTGAGCGTTTGGCAACATAACATTCCTCAATTTATTTACCCTTATATATATATATATATATATATATATATATATATATATATATATATATATATATATATATATATATATATATATATATATATATGTTCAGTGTATATATATATATATATATATATATATATATATATATATATATATATATATATATATATATATATATATATATATATATATATACACTGAACATGTGTATCTTCTTCGAATTATTAGACATTCCGTTTTAAATTGCTAGCGCGACTAGCACGAAATGGGGTGGTCAGGCCCGATAGATCTATCCATAGGATTCGCGTTTACCAGCAAAAACCAGTAATTAAATGTTCCAAACTAGGGTATAATTTTCGTTCAACTCACAATGAATAATTTATAACTTTTGAGCACTTGTGTCTAATATGTGAAATAACCCGTTCATATCGATTATAAATGTTACATAATAATTGATTTCATTGCGAGGTATTTGACCTCTATATGATACATTTTACAAGCATTGCATTCGTTTTTAAAAGACAAACGTTCTTTACATTGAAAGTTGACAGGCATGCATACCGTTTCATAATATACCCAAACTATCAATGACTTAATAATAATCTTGTTGAACTCAACAACTCGAATGCAACGTCTTTTGAAATATGTCATGAATGACTCCAAGTAATATCTCTAAAATGAGCAAATGCACAGCGGAAGATTTCTTTAATACCTGAGAATAAACATGCTTAAAGGTGTCAACCAAAAGGTTGGTGAGTTCATTAGTTTATCATCAATATTCATTTCCATCATTTTTAATAGACCACAAGATTTCATATTTCCATTTCTCATAAACATCATGCATGCATATAGCCATCTGCATAAAAATCATTCATATGGATTGAACACCTGGTAACCGACATTAAGCATAATGCATAGAATATCCCCACAGACATCGACATCTGTATAATTATAATCTCGAAGTACTAAAGACATCCATAGACATGAATGAGGGTTGCTAGGCCCAAAAGATCAATCTTTAGGATTCACGTCAATTAGGGGCCATTTCCCTAATTCTTAGGTTACCAGACATTAAGGGCGATATTCAATTTCGATAATCCAACTATAGAATATAATTTCGATTACTTGTGTCTATTTTGTAAAACATTAATAAAAGCAGCGCATGTATTCTCAGTCCCAAAAATATATATTGCAAAAGCATTTAAAAATGGAGCAAATGAAACTCACTATACTGTATTTTGTAGTAAAAATATATATGACAGCATTGAACAAATGCAATGTTGACCTTGGATTGACGAACCTATATCAATTGTATATCTATTAAAACATATAATGGAAATCACATAATTTCCTTTATTACTTATATATTATATATGTGTTTGTAGTTTACATAAATTTTATACTAAATTTTATTAAAAATATACTTCATTTATATTTATTATATCTTAACTTATATATATTATATAAATTACTTTAAATAATTATTATTTATTCATTTAGTTATTCTAATATATATATATATATATATATATATATATATATATATATATATATATACACACACACACACACACATATATGTTTAGTGTTATATCTAAAATCAATAGTTTGTTATATGTAAGTATAATGTTAATGAGTTTGATATATATAGTTATGTGAAATATTAATATAATTATAGTATATGTAATAAGTATATTTTATGTACTAAATATTTATTTATTTAAAATGATAATCCTGATAATAATAATTTACTAATAATAATAATAGCTTTATTAATAATGATATTGTTAACAATGATACTTATGTTTAATAATAATAATAATACTAATAGTGTCATACCCCGTCCTAATCCATCTGGACGAAGTCACCAACATCTGGTCCCATTGCGATGATCGACTCCAAATAATGTCTTTAAAATGAGCAAATGTATAGCGGAAGGTTTCTTTCATACCTGAGAATAAACATGCTTTCAAGTGTCAACCAAAAGGTTGGTGAATTCATAAGTTTATCATAAAACAATAAAATTCATCATTTTGATAGACCACAAGAATTAAATGTTGCATGGTACAAATGGGCTCGAATCCTATACCCACCTGTAATGTACATGCGATATCTTTTAAATACAGTACACCTTTCTCGTGTATGAAATCATTTTTCGTAAATCTTAGTAACCGTACACATATCTCGTGCACAAAAATAACGTACACATAACCTGTGTATAAAATCATTCCCTCGATACATAACATTCACTTTTCATTGCTTTCATAGCTTGGCTTGGAAGTTCTTGAAATAGAATCATGAATATTACCTTGATTTAGAAAGATAACCTACTGTAAATAATAAAGGTTTCTTGATCTTAGATGATTGCTTGGAATGGATTAGGAAACTTGGAAGTAAACTTGTAAACTTGGAAGTGTTCTTGATGTGTTCTTGAGTAATTGTTTTTATGATGATTATAGGTAATACCCAAAGCTTGTATTTGATGATTTTTGCTGGAAAAATAGTAACTTAGACGTTCATGGAAGAGTGTGTGTGTTTTGAGAGAGAATTGGGAAGAAAATTGGAAGTGAAATGGAGTAGGTGGTGAGTGGTGAAGGTGAGTGGGGTTAAAAGGAATTATTGTTTTTGTTTCCTTGCTCATAAGTCATGCTAGTTGTCTAATTGTTGGTTCCACATGTTTGTTGACTATCTAGGGCTGCTAAGAGCTGAATTATTATGTGTATATCCCAATAGTATATACGTCTAGGAGCTGGGTATTGTACAAGTACGAATACGGTTGCATACGAGTAAAATTGTTGATGAAAACGAATGAGAATGCAATTGTAAGAATTTTTGTTAAGTAGAAGTACTTTGATATGTGTCTTGAAGTCTTTCAAAAGTGTACTAATACATCTAAATACACTATATGTATATACATTTTAACTGAGTCGTTAAGTCATCGTTAGTCGTTACATGTAAGTGTTGTTTTGAAACCTTTAAGTTAACGATCTCATTTAATGTTGTTAACCCATTGTTTGTTATATCTAATGAGATGTTAAATTATTACATTTTCATGATATTATGATGTTTGAATATATCTTAATATGATATATATACATTAAAATGTCGTTACAACGATAAACGTTACATATATGTCTCGTTTCAAAATTCTTAAGTTAGTAGTCTTGTTTTACATATGTAGTTCATTGTTAACATACTTAATGATATATATAATTATCATTTTATCATGTTAAATATAGTGTAACAATATCTTAATATGATACATATGTATTTAGTAAGACGTTGTAATAACGATAATCGTTACATATATCGTTTCGAGTTTCTTAACTTAGTAGTCTCATTTTTATGTATATAACTCATTGTTAATATACTTATGGAGATACTTACTTATCATAATCTCATGTTAACTATATGTATATCCATATATATATCGTCATGTCTTTTTTGCAAGTTTTAACGTTCGTGAATCGCCGGTCAATTGGGTGGTCAATTGTCTGCATGAAACTCATTTCAAATAATCAAGTCTTAACAAGTTTGATTACTTAACATGTTGGAAACATTTAATCATGCAAATATAGTTTTCAATTATTATATAATCATGGAAAAGTTCGGGTCACTACAGTTAGTTACAAAAGTGATACTAATAATAATAACTTGTATTATTTTCATAATAATAATAATAATCCTAGTCATAATTATAATCATAATAATAATAAATGATAAACTTTGTAATAATACTTGTATTTGTAATAATAAGTGTTCTAAAATAACCATAATAATTATAATAACAATACTAATAATAATATCAATTTTAAAAATGAAAACTACCTTCAAAAAGGGTTTCTAAAAAGAAAAGCCTCAGACGGGGCTCGAACCCGAGACCTCCCGGTTACACTCCAACACACCCAACCAGTGGACTGTCTTCGTCTTTCTGATTATAACCCAACTTAAATATATTTTACCCCTCTTCAGTCTGTTCTACTTCTCCTTCTTCATCAAGTTTTTTAAATTGACCAAGTAGTAATCAAACATCAAAAAAGAGATTTAATACTTCAACATAATAATAATCAATCAATGTTTAAAAAAAATATAAAAAAAAAATAAAAAAAATGGCCATATAGCCTGCTGCTGTCGCAGCTTAGTACCAAAAAAAAAATAATGTTTTCATTTTCGAGCAAGTTTTGGACAAATATTTCTACACGAACTAAGTTCTAAATTGTTTATATAAACCTTCCGAATCATCAATTTCAATAGAAACATCAATTAGAACTCGAATTTGATTGAAGAACAAATATTGACTTTTTAGTTTTAAAACTTTGACTCTCAAATTCTCACTCAATTTAAAGAATTGAAACCTCTAATTTTTCAGAAAGATCGTTTATAGTAATCCTAACACAACTACATTTATGGATTTTTAAATGAAATTCAAATTCGAGCTTTTACTTTTTCAAAGTTCAAGAACATGAACTCAAAATCAAATATCTAATTCGAGACTGTTTTGGACAAAAGTTATAACATGAGTTAGGTAGTAAAACATACCTAGAAACTTTCTGGATCATTAATTGATCTAAAAACATCAAAATGAGTTGGAGTTTTTGTGAAGAACGATTTAGTTGACTTTTGTTTCTAAAACTTTGACTCAGAAATTCGATTTCAATTTGAGGAATTGGAACAATAGATTTTGCAGATAGTTTAAACAATAGATTCCTAACAACACTGCATTTAAGGATTTTGAAAATTGATTCGATCTTTAATTTTGGTTAAAAAATGATAATACAGAGGAAACGGGTTTCTTCTTTAAAAAAAAAAATTTATGTTCTTCAATTGTGATTGCAAGAGACGAATTTTATAGAATAATTGAGGTCGACAATTCCAATCAGAAGAAATAAAAATTAAAAAGCAGATATCGAAAGATAACAGATTCGTACATATGAATTTATATTTAATTAACATTAATAATTAATAATAAATATATTAATAATAATATTTATAATATTATTAATAATAATAAATACTAATAATAATAATAATAGAAATAATAATAATAATATTAATAATAATGATAATATCAAAATAATACTAATTATAGTAATAATAGATATAATAATAATATTAATAATAATATTAATGATAATGATAATAATTTGCATCTTAATAATAATAACAATAATAAATTTTAATAATAATGATCCTTAATGATAATGGTAGTAATAATATCTAATAGTAATACTACTAATAATAAAGATATAACAATTTACATGTTTTAAATTTTTATATTTATATTATATATATTGTAATAATATTAATAATACTGATATTAATATTAACATTTAATGATAATAATGAAAGTAATAATAATAATAATATTAGTATAATATTTATATTTTACTTGTAATTAGATTTAATATATTAATATTACATATTATTAATCATGTATTATTTAATACTTATATAATAACATATATTTAATATTTATATATTTTATCAATATACATATAATAATAATTATGTTTATACATCATATATATATTCAAATTATTATAATTATGTTTTACATATCCAGCTTTATTACTTAGATGAATGTATTAATTATATACATTAAAATAATTAAACTCAAAGTATAACATTATACATTTAATACTTTATTAATCGTTAACAATTTATGTACATTCAATCTACTCTCTATATTTACATCAACAATTATTTATATATACATTTCTATTTACAATTCAAAGGTTCGTGAATCGTCGAGAATAGTCACAGGATATATGATATCAGTTCAAACTTTCTAAGACTCAATATTACAGATTTTGCTTATCGTGTTAGAATCTTATAAAGATTAAGTTTAAATTTGGTCGAAAATTTCTGGGTCGTCACAGTACCTACTCGTTAAATAAATTTCGTCCCGAAATTTAATTGGGATCGTCATGGCTGACAATAAATATGTTTTCATGATGCGTACGAGCTAGAAATTAGAGTTTTTATCACCATTTAGTAATATGGATATAACGATCTGTTTATGTGAGGAGTACGAGTGAAGCTATCACAAAAGAGTGAAATGATTAATTGCAGGTTTGACTTAACCGGTAAAGTAGTCACGGTTGCTTTCCGAAATTCAAGGGATTTAGAGGAAATCTACGTAATAAGATTTGATTCTTCGGTAATTAAGAAAATTACGATCCTCTTTGGTTAAATGCGATGATCTGTCTCGATTGCTCTGCCGGATATTTCACTATAAATCCACTCCCTTCGTTTCCTTTATATTTTGGAGTTCCATCATTTTGTTTTCTCTTCCCGACTTTAAGTCAAACGAATAATGGTCCAGAATTCATAGGTATGAAGTTTCGAATGAACATGACTAACGTTCTAAGAGAGAAATTGTAATAGCACGATCTTGATTGGTTAAATTACCAGAATTTAAGAGAAAAGATAGAACTATCAAGAAGATATGTCCTCGATATGTTTGGAGATTAGGTAGAATGTAAGAGTCGTGTAACATAGCACATGATGACGTTATATTCTGTGAATCATCAAGTTCCATTTAGAAACTCAACATGAATTATTGTAATATAATCACGTTGATCAAGTGTCATTATATTATACTAACTCATGCATCAATTTCCAACACTACTTCAAAATCATTCATAATTCAAACTCTAAGTTTTCAGAGATTTAGAAACTAAAACAGTTTTCTTTTATGATATAACAAAGATAGTGCGGAGAGATAATTAATATCGGACAAGAATATTTATCAAGATATCTTCAGAAATATTGAGGATATTTATAATCAAAGATACGATAATATCTTATAATTCTACAATCAAAATGTGATGAAGAGATTCATTCACAATGATTTAGAACAATTACGGAACAAGGCATTCGCTAAAGATTTCATCAGAAACAGAATCATCTGGATTCTTTATGTACACGTTTAGTCCTTGTGATTTGTTCAGAGTCTCCTTCATGTTTTCCTCAATCCGTTTTCCAGTACCAAACCTTCTATTTTTTTAGCTTTGCCAACACACTACTCTTTATCATCAAACTTCCAACTGTTAAAGTTGTTTACAGTTTTTGCTGCTTCATCAGCATTTTCAAAATTTAGAGTATTGATTCATAGACTGGGTGCTTTTCAGAATTTCAGAATTGAAGATCATAATTCTAGGAGATAAATGTTATATGTATACATATAATTGTTGATGTAAAAACGCTGCGAGATTCGAAATACTGATTGCTGATTCTCGGTAATTGATATAGCAATTATCGTTACAAGATGCAGATGAGTAGATGATAGTGTTTTAATGAACAAATATAATGGTTCTTCGGAGAGACCTAAGCCAATGAGTAATGAAATTGCTGGTAAGTTTACTGCTAATGTGGTGTGATACAAATCGGTTTCTCGGTAACGATGACAAAAGGTAAACTTATATATCAAAGTTATAATAAGGCTAATCTGAATGAAAGTCGAAGTTGATTTGATGGAGCTGTGACAAAACTGTCTACTTTAAGAAGAATTGCAAGGTTATTTTAGGAAATAACACTGCCAATTGATTTGGTGCAGATACGTAGTAAACTTTTACTTAAGTTCTGAGTGTTTTCAGGTGCATAACTATATGCATCAATCTTTTCTTCCGTAGATGAAGTGCGGTTGGTTCATCCTCTCGATTGAGGTGTTTTCAAGAATCATGATAGGTTTGAACACATATTGTAATCGTCAAGATACAAATGAGGTTTAAGATGAAATCAAGTGGAAAATTTGAAGAAATGTTTAGTTTCATATGTTATAATCAATATTTTAATTCATTTTATTTGTCTAATGTTAGTAGTCCACTGTTAGTAGTCCACAGTTAGTAATTCACTTGTTCATATGTAGTTTAATATATAATATTCGAATTAATTAATATGTATCGTGACCCATTGTATACATGTCTCAGACTCGATCACAACTCAAAGTATATATATTATTTAGAAACAACCTCGACCCTTTATATGCTAACTCGATCATTACTGCGATATAGAGTGACTTACGGTTATTCCAAATAATATATATAGATGACGTCAATATGATATGTCAAAACATTGTATATGTGTCCCGACTTATCTGACGATATTTAAAGTGCGTAAAGTAAATAACAGAAATTAACTGACGATAAATAAAATTGCGAGAATTAAAATTGCGATAAATAAAATGTAATAAATAATTAACAGTTAGCTAGGAATAGTTAGCTAGGATTTTGTTAGCGTGAATTCTTAACAAAATTTCTCATAGTTAATTTGTTTATTTCTAACAAATTTTATTTTGTCCAATGTTTTCTTCATTATGTCACTTGTTGGATTCTGATATGTCAAAATCCAAATATGAAATTGAAAGAAAATGGTTATTCTGTGGTGAACGGATTCGTATATCTGTGGATGTAAGTAGGATAGTAAATGACTGTTGAATCAGATTCAAATAATGTACAGTGTAACTTATTAATGTGAAATCTAAATATTCGTCGGGTATTACCTACCCGTTAAAATATTTTTATCATTAACAGTTTTTACAAAAGAATTTTTAATTACAATCTTTATGAAAACATATATACATATATATTTTCTTCAGATGTAATCATGGATTTAATGAGTTAATATGATATTAAACTCATTTGATTTACCGTTAGAACAAGAATATATAATCTCTAAAACATTAGAGATTATATAATTACCATGTCGAACGAAGATAAATGATGTAGAACGTCATGTAGAACGATGATTATACTCGAGGTACAGAATGAAATGTTGAGGCGTGTGATGTTGAAACTTGGGTTGTTGGTGGCACTGGTGTTAATGTTGGTGGTAATGTTGGTGCTGTTGATGATGCTGGTGCTTGTAACCTTTGCACCATATTCTCCAAAGTCACTACCCGAGCGCGAAGGTCGTTGACTTCTTTTATTACACCGGAATGATTGTCGGTTTGGACGAGCGGGTGAATAAGATCTAAAATTTGAGATAGTATATAATCATGACGAGATACTCTGGAGATGAGAGAGAAAATGGTGTTTCGAATAGGTTCGCCAGTAAGTGCTTCAGGTTCTTCGCCAAGAGGGAAATGTGGTGGATGGAAGGGATCACCTTCTTCTTGTCTCCAATGATTAAGTAGACTACGAACCCATCCCCAATTCATCCAAAATTGAAGAAGACTAATTGGTTGTTCCATTCCAGTTACACTGCTTTCGGAGTTCGAGTGGAAATCCATATCGGAAGAGCTGTCGGAATTTGAGGAATTTGAACTAGTTGCGAGTTCCATCTTGTACGTCAGACAAAGGATTTTCCGATATGAAATGATTTTCGGATATCGGATGATATTCTAATTACATAGAATACCTATGTATAGTACAGAAGATCCCATAGATTACGGAGGAATTTTCGGAAGCTGTCAGGTAAAGTTTACAGTAACAGATACGCTAAGATACAAATTTATCTATACACTATCTATGCAATAGAGGCAGTGAGACGTGTCTAGACTTTAAGGATGATAAGCAAGTAATTTTCGACACGAAATGATAAGCAAAACTTTTGACACGCAGACACGGTCGAAGTCTAGACCCACTAATGCATCTAAACAACTATCAGTTAGACACACTAATGCAAGACTTGGTTCGCTAAGACCACCTCTCTGATACCAACTAAAATGCCCCGTTCATATCGATTATAAACGTTACATAATAATTGATTTCATTACGAGGTATTTGACCTCTATATGATACATTTTACAAACATTGCATTCGTTTTTAAAAGACAAAATTTTTTTACATCGAAAGTTGACAGGCATGCATACCATTTCATAATATATCCAAACTATCAATGACTTAATAATAATCTTGTTAAACTCAACGACTCGAATGCAACGTCTTTTGAAATATGTCATGAATGACTCCAAGTAATATCTCTAAAATGAACAAATGCACAGCGGAAGATTTCTTTAATACCTGAGAATAAACATGCTTAGAAGTGTCAACCAAAAGGTTGGTGAGTTCATTAGTTTATCATCAATATTCATTTCCATCATTTTTAATAGGCCACAAGATTTCATATTTCCATTTCTCATAAACATCATGCATGCATATAGCCATCTGCATAAAAATCATTCATATGGATTGAACACCTGGTAACCGACAATAACCATAATGCATAGAATATCCCCACAGACATTGACGTCTGTATAATAATAATCTCGAAGTACTAAAGCCATCCATAGACAAGAATGAGGGTTGTTAGGCCCAATAGATCTATCTTTAGGATTAGCGTCAATTAGGGGCCATTTCCCTAATTCTTAGGTTACCAGACTTGAAGGGCGATATTCGATTTCGATAATCCAACCATAGAATGTAATTTCGATTACTTGTGTCTATTTCGTAAAATATTTATAAAAGCAGCGCATGTATTCTCAATCTCAAAAATATATATTGCAAAAGCATTTAAAAATGGAGCAAATGAAACTCACTATACTGTATTTTGTAGTAAAAATACATATGACGACATTGAATAAATGCAATGTTGACCTTGGATTCACGAACCTATATCAATTGTATATCTATTAAAACATATAATGGAAATCACATAATTTCCTTTATTACTTATATATTATTTATGTGTTTGTAGTTTACATAATTTTTATACTAAATTTTATTAAAAATATACTTCATTTATATTTATTATATCTTAACTTATATATTATATAAATTACTTTAAAATAATTATTATTTATTCATTTAGTTATTTTAAAATATCTATATATATACATATATGTTTAGTGTTATATCTAAAGTCAATAGTTCGTTATATGTAAGTATAATGTTAATGAGTTTGATATATATAGTTATGTGAAATATTAATATAATTATAGTATTTGTAATAAGTATATTTTATGTACTAAATATTTATTTGTTTAAAATGATAATCCTGATAATAATAATTTACTAATAATAATAATAGCTTTATTAATAATGATATTGTTAACAATGATACTTATGTTTAATAATAATAATAATAATAATAATACTAATAGTTACAAAAGTGATATTAATAATAATAACTTGTATTATTTTCATAATAATAATAATAATAATAATAATAATAATAATAATAATAATAATAATAATAATAATAATAATCCTAGTCATAATTATAATCATAATAATAATAAATGATTGACTTTGTAATAATACTTGTATTTGTAATAATAAGTGTTCTAAAATAACCATAATAATAATAATAACAATACTAATAATAATATCAATTTTAAAAATGAAAACTACCTTCAAAAAGGGTTTCTAAAAAGAAAAGCCTCAGACAGGGCTCGAACCCGAGACCTCCCGGTTACACTCCAACACACCCAACCAGTGGATTGTCTTCGTCTTTCTGATTATAACCCAACTTAAATATATTTTACCCCTCTTCAGTCTGTTCTACTTCTCCTTCTTCATCAAGGTTTTTAAATTGACCAAGTAGTAATCAAACATCAAAACAGAGATTTAATACTTCAACATAATAATAATCAATCAATGTTTAAAAAAAATATAAAAAAGGCCATATAGCCTGCTGCTGTCGCAGCTTAGTACCAAAAAAAATGTTTTCATTTTCAAGCAAGTTTTGGACAAAGATTTCTCCACGAACTAAGTTCTAAATTGTTTATATAAACCTTCTGAATCATCAATTTCAACAGAAACATCAATTAGAACTCGAATTTGATTGAAGAATAAATATTGACTTTTTAGTTTTAAAACTTTGACTCTCAAATTCTCACTCAATTTAAAGAATAGAAACCTCTAAGTTTTCAGAAAGATCGTTTATAGTAATCCTAACACAACTACATTTATGGATTTTTAAATGAAATTCAAATTCGGGTTCTTACTTTTTTAAAGTTCAAGAACATGAACTCAAAATCAAATATCGAATTCGAGACTGTTTTGGACAAAATTTATAACATGAGTTAGGTAGTAAAACATACCTAAAAACTTTCTGGATCATTAATTGATCTTAAAACATCAAAATGAGTTCGAATTTTTGTGAAGAACGATTTAGTTGACTTTTGTTTCTAAAACTTTGACTCAAAAATTCGATTTCAATTTGAGGAATTGGAACAATAGATTTTGCAGATAGTTTAAACTATAGATTCCTAATAACACTGCATTTAAGGATTTTGAAAATTGATTCGATCTTTAATTTTGGTTAAAAAAATGAAAATACAGAGGAAACGGGTTTCTTCTTTAAAAAATAATTTATGTTCTTCAATTGTGATTGCAAGAGACGAATTTTATAGAATAATTGAGGTCGATAATTCCAATCAGAAGAAACAAAAATTAAAAAGAAGATATCGAAAGATAACAGATTCGTACATATGAATTTATATTTAATTAACATTAATAATTAATAATAAATATATTAATAATAATATTGATAATATTATTAATAATAATAAATACTAATAATAATAATAATAATAATAATAATAATAATAATAATTGAAATATTAATAATAATATTAATGATAATGATAATAATTTGCATCTTAATAATAATAACAATAATAAATTTTAATAATAATGATCCTTAATGATAATGGTAGTAATAATATCTAATAGTAATACTACTAATAATAAAGATATAACAATTTACATGTTTTAAATTTTTATATTTATATTATATATATTGTAATAATATTAATAATACTGATATTAATATTATCATTCAATGATAATAATGAAAGTAATAATAATAATAATATTAGTATAATATTTATATTTTACTTGTAATTAGATTTAATATATTAATATTACATATTATTAATCATGTATTATTTAATACTTATATAATAACATATATTTAATATGTATATATTTTATCAATATACATATAATAATAATTATGTTTATACATCATATATATATTCAAATTATTATAATTATGTTTTACATATCCAGCTTTATTACTTAGATGAATGTATTAATTATATACATTAAAATAATTAAACTCATAGTATAACATTATACATTTAATACTTTGTTAATCGTTGACAATTTATGTACATTCAATCTACTCTCTATATTTACATCAACAGTTATTTACATATACATTTCTATTTATAATTCAAAGGTTCGTGAATCGTCGGGAATAGTCACAGGATATATGATATCAGTTCAAACTTTGTAAGACTCAATATTACAGATTTTGCTTATCGTGTCAGAATCTTATAAAGATTAAGTTTAAATTTGGTCGGAAATTTTCGGGTCGTCACAATATGTATTCTCATCCCAAAAGATTTGAAATAGTAGAAAAGGTGGGACTATAACTCACCGTAAGTGCACTTGTACAGTAATACGTATACGAATGATAAAAGAGTGATCAAAAGTGATCACGACTCCAACCTAGTATAAAAATAAGCAGGTCAAAATATATCTAAATCAGGTCAGGTCATATATGATAGTCTTAGTGCTTGATGTGTTGAAGTAGTACGCGATAGCATAATTGTTTAGTTAAAGTATTATACACACTTTCTATTTTTAGTAAGTTTCCATTTTTAGAAAATTTTTCTATTTTTAGAAAGTTTCTAATTTTGGAAAGTCTATTTTTAGAAAGTTTCTGTTTTTGGAATGTTTCTTTTTTAGAAAGTTTCTATTTTTGGGAAGTTTCTATTTTTGAAAAGTTTCTATTTTTGGAAAATTTTTATTTTTGGAAAGTCAACTCAAGTCAACCGAAAGTCAACTCAAAAGTTAACCCTACTCAACCTAAACAACTTTAATACTTTAATATTATTAAATCTTAATTTCATATGTTATAATGTTATTTCTCATAATATAAGTATTTATTTTTGATTAAATAAGTTTAATTAAAATAACTATATTTAATAAGTTATCATAAGTTCAAATGATATAAGCATATATCATAAGTATTGAAATAATTAAATGATTATTTGTTATATCATAAGTATTTAATAAATTAAATTATCTCATAAGTATTTAGTTTATTAAATAAGAATTTAATTAAACCATAAATATTAATAATTAAACCTTTATCATAAGTATTTAAATAGTTATTATTTATCATAAGTAATTATATAATTAAATTATATCTTAAGTAAATAATAATTAAATGTTATCATAAGTAACTAAATAATTAATTATTGTCATAAGTATTTTATTTAATTATTATTAATATAAGTATTATTAATAATAATTATGTAATATAGTGTAATTATAGGAATAATTAAATCATATAATAAGTATTAAGTAAATGATTTAATAAATACTTGTTATTGTAATAAGTAATCTAATAACAATAATTATTCTTATAACTTAAGTATTTTAATAATAATTTAAATTATTATTTTAACATAAGTTTAAAACATAAGTTTTTATTAAAATGATGCACTGGTCATAACTTGACGCTCAGGGGTCAATTTTTAACGAGCCTTATATATATCCTCGTCTAAACAACCATCCCGACACCATGATCAAGTCATGAACACCCAAAAATAGTCACGTTTACCGAGGTGACCTGCTATAATATATATTAAATATATATATATCTTGTTTTATTCATAACTTTTGATCTGTAACTCGGATTTTAACGCCCCGAACATATAAATTCTTCGCTTTAATGATCCCAACATAATAAACAAGTATAAAATTTCCAGAAATTCCTCGGAAACCTAGACCTTCTGTGAATTTATATATGTACCGATTAATCGTTAAATCTTGTTTTACGCGTAGTTTTTGATCCGTTAATCCGATTAAGAAGAGTCCTATATGAAAAATTAAGCATTCAATGAGAGGAACTCATTTATGAGGTCAATTTGATCAGAAAAACATGTTAAGATTACTGATTTCACCACTGTCCGTTTTTATTAAACCGAAAACACATGATTTTAAGCATTTTTAATCAATCAAACATCACCACAATTAATACCAAGCACTATAACATCATAATACATATAAAACCAGTAAAATTAAATTAAATTGAAATGATTAGAGTTTATTATTTTACCCAAACGAGAAATCAAGAAGAAGAGGATTGAAGAACGGATGAAGAGCAATCCAAATTTGCAACTAGATGATGATCGCTGAATTTTTGGAGTAGGATACACTGGGGTTTCAGCCAAGGGTGAGGGAAAAGAGAGAGGAGAAAATGATGTAGGGTTTTTGAAAAGTGTAATTGTGAAAGTGAATGTAAAATGAAATCTAAAGCAAAAATCAACAAAATGGATGGGTGTAGGGCTAGGTTCGGCTAACTTTGGAAAGGTTGGGCCCCACATGGCCCACTTTGACCCAATGAATGATAGCTTATAGTCCGAAAACTCGAACGAAGCCCGATTCGCGAAAACACCGTTACGCGATTAAATTTTTCGGAAGAAACACCCACCCGTGAAAAATAAAATATAAAAATATTTTATAATTTAATATGACATAGAAATATCATAAAATAGTCCGGATTTAAAAATCACGAAAACCTAATCGTTTGTTTGAAAATCGAAACGATTCACCTGAATAAAACCGATACACGTAGAAGCTTATTATTATATATTTACACATTTGCACATAATAAATAATATTGAAATATTATTTAAGGTAATATAATATAATATCACATAAAAGTGACGTGGCAAGAATATTAGGACTAACGGTGCAAAGAATTTAACGAAAAGATAACGGAAAAGATAACAGAAAAAGCAGGGTCGTCACATTTTCTCTCGAATTAGAGCGGTTGGGTAACGAACGAGATGCATCAGGTTGAAGTCGACAGTTGGAGTATCCGGGAAGTTTGTTGCTTACGGGTTTTGAAATTGGATGACCAATGGTATTTGGTCAGTATATCAGGGATCGTGGAGTATGTGGGTTGATTGAGATTCTTGTCACTAAGAAAATTGATTGTCAAAGGGTGTCGGATAGAGCGCATTCGACGGTTACTCGGTTCTTGGTTGTTGTTTCAACAAAAGGAGCGGTTCTTCTTCGAGGGTGATCGATTAGAAGTCTTTGGGTGATAGAAGAGGGGCGAATAATCTTATTAGTACATCATGTTATAATGATAATGTAACAATTTAACATCTCATTAATTCAAGTAGAAATCTTACTTGAACTTGTTTTTGTTTCATGATTATACTTCAAGAACTTTTAAGCCATCCAAGATCCTTTGAAGCTCTAGATCATTTCTTGTCATTTCCAGTAGGTTTACCTACTATACTTGAGATAGTAATGATGTTCATAACATCATTCGATTCATATATATATATATATATATATATATATATATATATATATATATATAACTATCTTATTCGAAGATTTAAACTTGTAATCACTAGAACATAGTTTAGTTGATTCTAAACTTGTTCTCAAACAAAGTTAATCCTTCTAAATTAACTTTTAAAATCAACTAAACACATGTTTATATCTATATGATATGCTAACTTAATGATTTAAAACTTGGAAACACGAAGAACACCGTAAAACCGGACATACGCCATCGTAGTAAAACCGGGGGCTGTTTTGGTTAGGAAAAATAAAAACTATCTTAATATTTGAATTTGAAGTTTGTTTTCTGGAAAAATGATATTTCATATGAACATGATACTATATCCAAAAATCATGGTTAAACACAAAGTTGAAGTATGTTTTTCAAAATGGTCATCAAGATGTCGTTCTTTCGACGGAAATGACTACCTCTTTCAAAAACGACTTTTAACTTGTATTTTCAACTATAAGCTTATACTTTTTCTGTTTAGTTTCATAAATTTTAGTTCATTATGAAACCATAGCAATTTGATTCACTCAAAACGGATTTATAATGAAGAAATTATGGGTAAAACAAAATTGGTTAAAATTACTAGTTTTAGCTACAAAAATTTTATTACAAATCTATACTAACCATAACTTAACTAACTTATATTGTACTATACATGTAATCTAACCAATATTATGTAATCTTGATAGACCATAGACACGTGTACAATGTTTTGACATATCATATCGACGTCATCTATATATATTATTTGGAATAATCGTAAGTCACTCTATATGCGGTAATGCTCGAGTTAGCATATAAAGGGTCGAGGTTGATTCTAAAATAATATATATACGTTGATTTATGATCGAGTCTGAGACATGTATACAATGGGTCGTGGATTGATTCGAGATAATATATTTATTTATGTACTACTAACTGTGGACTACTAATTGTGGACTACTAACGTTGGACTGCTAACTTAACAACTTAAATCGTTAACACGTAATAAAATATGATATGAATATATTTCTATCATACTTTGATATATGTATATATTTGTTATAGGTTCGTGAATCGACCCGTGGCCAAGTCTTATTTTCGACGAAGTAAAAATCTGTGAAAGTGAGTTATAGTCCCATTTTTACTAGCTAATATTTTGGGATGAGAATACATGCAGTTTTATAAATGTTTTACAAAATAGACACAAGTACTTGAAACTACATTCTATGATGGATTACGAATACCAAATATCACCCTTTTTAGCTTGGTAACCAAAGAATTTGGGAACTGGCCCCAAATTGACGCAAATCCCAAAGATAGATCTATGGGCACTAACGACCCCCTTCCTGAGAGTTTGGATGCTTTAGTACTTCGATTTTTGTACAGATGTGTTAATACTGTACGTATACAGATGTGTTAATCCTGTATATTTGGGGATATTCTATATGCATTATGTTAATGTCGGTTACCAGGTGTTCATCATATGAATGATTTTATAGCTATTTATGAAGAATGAAATCTTGTGGTCTATTATTACAATCTACGATATAGGTTAAACCTATAACTCACCAACATTTTTGTTGACGTTTAAAGCATATTTATTCTCAGATGATTATTAAGAGCTTCCGCTGTTACATGCTAAATCAAAGAAAAGATTTAGAGTCAGCATGCTTGTATGATATTGTTTAAAAACTGCATTCGAAAAAATAAATTGTTGTAAAATATTATTGTAAACCATTATGAAATGGTCATGTGAAACAGTTGTATTTTAGATTATCATTACATGATAATCTACGTTATGTCTATTAAACCTTTATTGATAGAATAAAGGTTATGGTTTGTTTCAAAAACGAATGCAGTCTTTGAAAAATGTCTCATATAGAGGTCAAAACCTCGCAATGAAACCAATTAATATGAAACGTTTATAATCAATATGAACGGGACATTTCAGTTGGTATCCAAGCATTGGTCTTAGAGAACCAGAAATTTACATTAGTGTGTTTTATCGAGTTTGTTAGGATGCATTAGTGAGTCTGTACTTCGACCGTGTTTTGCTTTAAAAACGATTGCTTAACACGTTTGTTGGAAACTATATATTGTTAACATGTAAATAATATGTGATATATTAATCTCTTAATGTGCTTGCTATTGTGTGATAGATGTCTACCTCTAGTACAAATCCCATCGACTCACCCAATAATAATGAAGAGTCGAATGTATTTTGGGAAGATTCACAAATTCCGGAAGAAGAGGAACCGGAAGAAGAGGAACCGGAAGAAGAGGAACCGGAAGAAGAAGAGGTACCAGAAGAAGAGGATCCGGATGAGGAAATATTAGGAGCCACAGAAAAATAATTAAATAAAAGAAAATCCTCAACCAATGGACCAAATTTAAAAATGGTCAATGGCGTTTCCGCCAAGGAAGAAAAATATTGGGAAGATTACCAATTTTCCGATGAATCGGATCCCGATGAGGATTCCGATGAAGTGATAGAAATTACCCGGCCCAATTTAAAATAGCAAAATAAAACAATAAGGGAAAAGCTATCAAAATAGAGAAATCCGAGTCCAAACCCGATAAACTCTATGTTAACATGAAATATCCCGATGGGATATACAGTAAACACCCGTATTTCTTAAACTTTAACTATAACCCGGTAACATCTAAGCCCCCAGGATTTTCTATACCATTTGTGAAACGGATGGCTCATATTAGAGGAGCACCATGTATACCTAGAAAATTAGCAAAACAAACTGAGTCCGAGAAAGAAGAAACAAGTGAGTCGGAATAAAGAGTTGAAGTCATTTACTCTTATCATGCTGTGTAATATATGTACTGTAGTGTGCTTGTACTTTTATGCTGTATGAAAAAATTGCTTGTAATGTTTGTATTCTATCATCCTTTACAAGATCTAATTTTTCTTCTCTTTTACAGTATAAAAATACAAAATGGACGTTAAGGATAGACAACCGAATATTTTAGAAGACCTACCACGGGACATGATTGATGAAATCTTGTCAAGAGTTGGTCAGGATTCCTCGGCTCAATTGTTTATGGCAAAATTAGTTTGTAAGACATTTGAAAGACGTTCCAGGAATGTCTTGGTTTATAGAAGGCTCTCCTTCGATAGGTGGTGTATATCGCATTGGGGAAACCTTAAGTTACGTCATATTTTCTATAAGGCTATGTGTGCGGGAAACCCTAATGCAATTTTTCGCCACGGGTTGAGGGCCTATTTTGACTCCGAATATCCTAATATAGGATTTCATTCATTAAAAAGGGCGTCAAACATGCAACTTAAGGAAGCATGTTACGTTTACGGGTTAGTGATGTTCGCCTCTCATCAAATTGAGAAAAAGAACATCGGTTTGCAACTTCTTAATGAAACATTTCCACAAGTGACAGATTCAGTAGTTGGGGTAAGAGATAAGATTTTAACTTGTTATGGCGCTGTTGGATATTACGTAACCCCCGTCCTTTTGACAACGTTACAACGTGCTAGCTTGCTAACGGTCACAATGCTTATTCCCCACTTGATCAAGGATGGGAAATAGTACTAGTGAAACCCGAATGCATGACTTGTTTCTGGTCTTATGAATTACGTGTCTTTATTGCCTTCACTGAACAGTTTGAGTTTCACTAGAATTGTCCTAACAGCTGTCTTGTATTATGGTCATCGTCTGCCTTATTTCATGCTGTTTGTAAAATAATGGTATTGTACAATTGTATGATATTGTATCGAAAGTTTAAGCGTGAAATGTTAATGAATTAAGTTTTTCATGATAGAATATTATTTCGATGGTAGTAGTTAATTTTTGCACTAGCTATTAAGTATCAACTTTAACGGGTAGGTACTACCCGAACTAAAATTATAATAAGCTAATATGAAGAAAAGGCTTTTATAAATAAGTTCATATTATGCTACGAAATACTATTGACTACTCCTAATATTCTATATGATTAACTTAACTCTTTTGGCTATTTTTGAAGGAAATGGCACCGACTACTCGACAGAACTTGAATATAAGCGAAGAAGATTTTCGTGCATTCCTTACTGCAAACATAGCCGCAGTACAGGCTGCAATGCAAAACAACAACAATAACTCAGGGTCTAGCAGTGGAGTTAACTCCACAGGAAATCGTGTAGGATGCTCCTACAAGGCTTTCACTGCCTGTAAGCCTCTGGAATTCGACGGGACTGAAGGACCAGTCGGACTAAAACGTTGGACCGAGAAGGTCGAATCTGTGCTTGCTATAAGCAAATGTGCTAAAGAAGACAAGGTAAAGTACGCCACGTATACCTTCACAGGTACTGCGTTAACCTGGTGGAACACCTATCTCGAACAGGCGAGACAAGATGCTGCTTACGCACTACCGTGGTCAGTATTCAAACACTTGATGAACGAGCAGTACCATCCCAGAAATGAAGTCAATAAGCTCCAGACAGAGTTTAGAGAATTACGAGTGCAAGGATTCGATATCACCACATACGAACGATGATTCACAGAGTTGTGTATATTGTATCTAAGAGTGTTCGAAGATGAAGAAGAACATATCGATGCGTTTGTAAAAGGGTTACCAGAGAGGATTCAGGAGGATGTGAGTTCAAGCTCACCCACCTCAATGCAAAAGGCAAGTCAAATGGCCCACAAACTCATAAACCAGATTGAAGGAAGAATTAAGGAACAGGCAGCCGAGGAGGCCAAAATGAAACAAGTCAAGAGGAAGTGGGAAGAAAATAGTGACAAGAGTCACCAACACAACAACAATAACTATCGCTTCAATAATCAACACAACAATAACAACTACAATCGCACCATTTTTCGCCACAATAAACGCAATGACAACCACCCCAACAACAACAAAAACAACAACTATAACAACCGTCCTAACAACAATATCAACCGCAACAACAACCATATCAACAACAACAACCACAATAACGACAACAAGAGGCATAAAACTCAGTGCCCAAGGTGTGAGACATATCACCCGGATAGGTTTTGTAAGGAGTTATGCACCAAGTGAAACAGAACGGGTCATAGTACAACGAAGTGTGACATCTATGGACCTATGGCCAATAGAATTAACAGAGCAAATAATGCTATTACTTGTTTTGGATGTGAAAAGTCTGGTCATTTCAAAAGTGATTGCCAGAACCAGGGGAATACTAATGGACAAGGCCATAGGAGAGTTTTCAACATCAATGCGGCAGAAACGCAGGAAGACCCAGAGTTTGTTACGGGTACGTTTCTTATTGCTGAAAAACCTGCTTATGTTTTATTTGATTCGGGTGCAGATAGAAGCTATATGAGTAGAGATTTTTGTGCCAAATTAAATTGTCCATTAACGCCTTTGGATAATAAGTTTTTACTCGAATTAGCAAACGGTAAATTAATTCAAGCCGATAAAATATGCCGGGACCGAAAAATTAAACTGGTTGGCAAAATATTTAAGATTAATTTGATACCAATAGAGTTAGGGAGTTTTGATGTGATAATTGTGACAACCCGGAAATTTCCGAACAAATTTAAACTTTATCTTTATATGTTTCCGACACGATAAGCAAAGTTTGTTGAGTTAAATCTCAAGAATTTTAAACTATGTTCATACATTCATTTAACCTCGACCGAATTCCAATGATTCACGAACCATTAAATGAAATGATATGATTATATATGTATACGTGTATATATTATAACTTGAAAACATTAACAAAGTATTAGGTATAATACTTTACATGAACGTATTTAGTTTAATATATTTATCGATAGAATTAGAAGATAATATCAAATGATTTAATTATCAGATACATTGTATGATTACAAGTCTCTGTTAAGAGGTCCACTAAGATTTAAGGAATTCTGTTCCTTTTTAACGGTATTCGGAATATTTAGTAAAGTGATTTATAAATAAGAACAAAAGTGTCAAATATCGAAAATTAGACAAAGGTTAGTGGAAGACTAAATTGCATATTAATCAATTGATTTAGTTTCCAAATGTACGAAAATGATTTTCGATATAATAGAACTTAATTATTTAAAATGTCTTTGATTAAATAAACGTAAGTTGGAATATTGGTTGTTAAATATACAGATAACTTGCAACTTGTATTTAAAACGTGTTCATTAAATATTTATGTTTTCTAATTAGTTACGTACACGGTAGTAACACTCGCTTAGTGATGAGATTGATATTTAAAAAGTTAGTACATAAATGAATGGCATCTATTTAAGTTTTAAAATGAAAACGTTACATGTTATAATATTTTTCTAAACGATTTTAAAACAAACTTTAAATTATAATAAGTTTTGGAAAACTAAATATTATATTATTATATAAATATTTTAACTACATATAATACGTACATTTTATATTTTTAATGAATATATAAATATGTATATGTATATATATATATATATATATATATATATATATATATATATATATATATATATATATATATATATATATATATATGTATTACAAAGTGATTGATAAAATATTAACTTAGTCATAAAATGTTTGATTTAAAATATACATTTTGACAAACAACGAAACATGGATATATAGAAGCAAATGACCACAACATTCAAATGTATAGATTATACTTCAAGTTATTTAGTTTATCGATAGTTAAGTCTATATTCTTGTTAAAGGTACGTATCACGAAATGTAAAACGCTAGTTTTCTATGTGTACGAAAACCCATTCGAGAAACCGAAACTGAGACATTAGTTGAGTGACAACGTACGAATCATTTGAACAGATATTACATTTTTTACCATGCTCGTAAATATAATATATTGTATAAATAATTATATAGATTAAATATACATTAATATATATATTACGAGTGTCGGCAGCCAAAAAGTAATGGATGTGGGCTGCCAAAGATCACCATGCGATCGCATGGCCTAACCTACTAAAACCCATGCGATCGCATGGGTGGGTTAGGTGGGCAAAGTTTGCATATAAACTCGATTCTGGTTCCAGTTTATTCTATCTATCTCTCGATCTCACACACATATACGGAATATATATTATATATTATTATTATTATTATTATTATTATTATTATTATTATTATTATTATTATTATTATTATTATTATTATTATTATTATTATTATTATTATTATTATTATTATTACTATTATTATTATTAGGATTATTATTATTAATCTTATTATTATTATTAGTAATATTATTATTAAATATACATAAAATACTACGACGGAGTCATGAACGAGTCATTCCAAAACGAGTTTTTGAGAGGGATAGAGCTAAGAAAATTATGAGTTATAGTTATGGAGGTGATGGGTAATGTTCCAGGAATATGCTCGTGAGGTCAACCTAGTGTTTATCGTCTCCGTTGTGTCTACGTACTTTCCTGCAATATTGAATCTCAATATTGATACGTGAGCACTCATAACTTAATTTTTATATATTAATAGTGTATCACTGACTAGTGCTCGAGTATATAGGATTATGCATGCTTGTACATTTAATATTGTCGTTAAATAGTTGACGATAGATTATGAACTAGTTACATATGCGGTTGTGATAAGGTATATGATATGCATGTCATTGGAAAGCTAGCAAAAATTAAGAACTTTTCATTTAGATATCGAATGATTTCGATGAACGGATTAGAAGTTATAGTCAATTGAATTTTTGTATTATTATTAAAAATGATTATTATTATCGTCGTTATTATCGTCGTTATAATTATTATCTTATTATTATTATTATTATTATTATTATTATTATTATTATTATTATTATTATTATTATTATTATTATTATTATTATTATTATTATTATTATCGTTATTAATAAAGGGTATTATCATTAAAAATTGTTATTTTTATTACTATAGTTATTATCGTTAAAGTTATAATTAGTATTATTATTATTATCAATAAAATAGTTATCAGTATTATCATTAATATTATCCTAATATTTATTATTAATATTATTATAATTAAAACTAATATTAGTAACATATAATTATTATGATTACTATTATTATCATTATTATGAACGCGATATAAAAGACGACTAAAAACTATTAACAAATTGATTAGGAAATAATGAGTATAATTATCATGATGAAATTAAAATATTGAAAGGTATTGATTTAGATAAAAATATCATTTTCATTAATTTTATCATTATTATTATTAAAAGTATTAATATTAAAACTGCCATTTTTAAAAAAATTATTATTTATCGGAATATCATTTTTGATATAAAATATCATTATTATTATCATTTTAATAAAAATTATCATTTTATCATAATATCATTTTTAGTAAATATAAATATTATTATTATTATTAATAGAATAATAGTAATTATTATTACAAAATAATACCATTTTTATGTACTATTGTTATTATCGATATTATTTTATCAAATAAATATACGATACAAAGATATTTTACTACGTGTAATATAATTACATTAATAAAACCTATCATATTATTTTTATGATATTAAATGAACTTTATAAATTTCATTACTTAAGATATATAAAAGTATATTTTTATTATATAAATTTTAATATAAAATTTTATTTATTAATAAATGAATTATATTATTTACTCTAATAAAATCTGTTAAAAATATTTAAATATATAAAATGACTATATTTAAGTTATATAATAATCATGTATAGATTTTGGAAGTCATTTTGGTCAAAATGACTTTTGTTGACTTTTGCATATTAGTCTCGAGCATTAGGATTGTGGTACACTATGACTTGACCTAAATTGTTAGATAGATATTGATCGACATATAAATATATATAATTAATATAGGTTCGTGAATCCGAGGCTAACCTTGCATTTATTCAATGCCATCATATGCTTAATTACTACGAAATACAATATAGTGAGTTTCATTTGCTCCCTTGTACTCTTTACATTTTTGGGCCGAGAATACATGCGCCGTTTTTATAACTGGTTTACTAAATGCTTTGAGATATATTTTTAAACTGAGAATACATGAACTGCTTTTATAAACTTTTGACGAAATAGACACAAATATTCAAAACTACATTCTATGATAGAATTATTTGGATTCAGAGGTTTGATTTCTATAAAGATTGTATTACCGACCATCGGTGAGATGATTTTGTCATTGCACGCACGCATTAGCTCCCGAAATGGTTCGATTTTGTAGTTAGTAACGGAGAGATGATTTTGCATTGTACGCACGCATTAGCTCCCGTTTTAGCTATCATCGGCGAGATGATTTTGCATTGCACGCACGCATTAGCTCCCGATGTATTGTATTATATTGTATTGTATTCGATTTTGTAGTCAGTAACGGAGAGATGATTTTGCATTGCACGCACGCATTAGCTCCCGTTTTAGCTACCCTCGGAGAGATGATTTTGCATTGCACGCACGCATTAGCTCCCGTTGTAAAATTATATTGTATTAACTACCACGGTGAGATGATTTTGCATTGCACGCACGCATTGGCTACCATTGGTGAGTTGTTTAAAAGGTTCCGGTGTTCTTCATATGAATGATTTTACAGCAGGAGTAGACCTGCACAGATTGTTTTCTAAATATGAGTATCTTGTGGTCTATTATACTACTGGAAATGATTATTTATGATAAACTAATGAACTCACCAACCTTTTGGTTGACACTTTAAAGCATGTTTATTCTCAGGTATTAAGAAAATCTTCCGCTATGTATTTACTCATTTTAGAGATATTACTTGGAGTCATTCATGACATATTTCAAAAGACGTTGCATTCGAGTCATTAAGTTCATCAAGATTGATAAGAAGTCATTGATAGATTGATATATTAGGAAATGGTATGCATGCCAGTTTAACTTTCGATGTAATGAAGGTTGTCTTTTAAAAATGAATGCAATGTTTGTAAAATGTATCATTTATAGGTCTAATACCTCGCGATGTAATCAACTATTGTGATTCGTTTATAATGTATATGAATGGGGCACTTAAGTTGGTATCAGAGCGGTGGTCTTAGAGAACCAGGTCTTGCATTAGTGTGTCTAACTGACAGTTGTTTAGATGCATTAGTGGGTCTGGACTTTGACCGTGTCTGCATATCAAAAGTTTTTCTTATCATTTTTGTCGGAAAATTGCCTGTTTATCATTCTTATTCTAGACACATCTTATTGCATTGATTGCATGAATAGTGTATAGACAAAATTCATATCTTAGCGCATCTGCTAATTAATATCTTAGCGTATTTGTTACTGTAAACTTTGCTTGACATATCCCGTAAATTCCTCCATAATCTACGAAAATCTTTCGCTCTATATATATAGATATTCTATGTAATTAGAATACCATCCGATAGCCGAAAAATCATTTCATATCAAAAAATCCTTTATTCAATCGTACAAAATGGAATTCGTCATTAGTTCAAGTCACTCGGATTCCGAAATGGAATCCCACTCAAGCTCCGAAAGCAGTGTGACCGGAATGGATCAACCAATTAGCCATCATCTATTCTGGATGAATTGGGGATGGGTTTGTAGCCTTCTTAATCATTGGAGACAAGAGGAAGGCGATCCTTTCCATCCACCACATTGTCCTCTTGGCGAAGAACCTGAAGCACTTACCGACGAACCTGTCCGAAACACCATTTTCTCTCTCATTTCCAGAGTATCTCGTCACGATTATATACTACATCAAATTCTAGATTTTATTTATCCGCTCATCCGAACCGACAATCACCCCGTTGTAATAGAAGAAGTCAACGAGCTTCACGCTCGGGTAGTGGCTTTGGAGAATATGGTGCAAAGGTTACAAACACCAGCAGCAGCGCCAGCAGCATAACCAATACCACCATCATCAATGCCAACAGTACCATTACCACCTCCAACCACAATCACGTCGTAAACCTCAACTTTACAATCTGTCCCACGAGCACCAATGTCATACGCTCTGTAGATACCAAGGAATACCAACAACAACAAACGATGAAGTGTTGATTCATAACTTCATTGGAGAAACATTCTGCGATGATTATGTAGTCTCTAAAGTCTTAGAGATTATCTATTCTAGCCTTAACCATAAATCAGTTGAGTGAAACAAAATGATAGAAGAAAGAGTAGAAACCCTGACAAGAATGGTGTGTGGTTTACAAGCTAGACTTGTTTTACCAACAGCATCAACTGTACCGTAGCATCACCATCACAGTCAGTGCCGTCAGTATCATCAGAATCAGCAGCACCTATAACATTACAAACTCCGCAAGTTCAAAAATCACCTTGGACATCATTACAAATCAACAACAAGTATGTCATATCAACGAGTTATGAAGTATTAACTCATTTCCACTGAAGGATTTATATGTAGATCTTATATATATAAATTTTTAAACCATAATAAATCTTTCTGTACTAAGCTATTATGTGTGAATCTTAACTATTCGGTTAATTCATATTACTAATATGCAATAATGTACGTCCTTCATCCGCAACTTAACCATCGTTAACTGCAACCACTGTCTCAATTCAATAAAGTTCAATTCATAATAAATCAGGAGTATTATTTAAATATATGTTTGATTTTACACTTTCATCATCGATGTACTCAAAACTTTTCAGATAACATCATTCGTACCTTGCGAAGTTCACAAGAATTCCACGAACACGAACATCATGCATCAACAAATAACAAAGTATTGATTCATAATTCAAATTTCATGAAATTAATACTCCGTAAAAGATATGTAATTTCTAAAGTCTTTAGGGATTATTCAATTCTAGTTTCAACCGTAAATCAAATGAGTTTAATTTAATATTAACTCATTAAATCTATGTTACATCTAAAGAAAATATATACATATATATATTTTCATAAAGACTGTAATAAAATTCTTTTGTACAAAATATTAATTGTGAAATTTTTTTAACGGGTAGGTAATACCCGAGAGATATATAAATTCACAATTAATATGTTACATTCTTCGAATCTGATTAAAAAAATCATCAACTATACTCCCTAATCTCACAACAATATACATTCTTGTATAGAAATCAAAACAACCATTCTCACCCAAATTTGATTACGCATTCTGATTTTGACAAATCAAAATCCAAGTCATGATTTAACAGAAGACATCACTCTTAGATTCCTACATCTTTCAAAGCTATACTTTGACTTCAAAACTGTGTTAGAACATCATATGTATATAACGATTACAATCTGTGTTCAAACCCTCCTGAATTCCTGAAGACACTTCAAATAATGAGCAATCGAGATGATGATCCAACCACATATTACCCACAGTTATGTACCTGAAAAGCTCTCGAAACCAAAATCGTAATTCGATACGTATCAGTGTCAGACTCTTTGGCATTTATTAGCTAAAATAACTTTTCAATTCCTCTCCAAAGTAGTCAGTTTCATCATAGCTCCAGCAAGTCAACTTTGACATTTCAGTCGAAACAGTCTTATTATAACCTCGATATATACGCAGCCCTTTCGCCATCGTTACCGGAGAACAGTTTATGTTCCACCACATTAGCAATAAACTTACCAATAACTTCACTGATCTTTGACTTTTCAAAAAATCATTTTAATGATCGAAACCCCATCATTTACTCATTCGCATCTTGTAACAAGAATTTTCATGCCAATTACTGGGAATCAGCAATCAGTATTTTGAAAACCTCACAGCATGTCTACGCCAACAGTTATATATGAACATATAACATCTATCTCTTGGACTTATATACTTTGAATGTAAAGTTTCTGAAAAACACCCTAAACTGCGAACTACTTCTCGAAATTTAAAAAAAAATGCTGATGAAGCAGCAAAAACTGTAAACGACATTAACAGTAAAAAGTTTGATGATAAAGAATAGTGTGTTGGCAAAGCTCAGAAAAAAGAGAAGGTTTGGAACTGGAAAACGGATTGAGCAAAGTACGAAGGAGGCTGTGGACAAATCACAAAGACTAAACCTGCCTTCAAAGAATTCAAATAATTCAATATCTGCTGAAGTCATTAACGAATACCTTGCTCATGAATCTAAACCTTTATGGATAAATATTCATCATCATCCATCGATATTAGAAATTCTAAGATATCATCATATCTTTTATTATAAATATCCTCAATATTTCTGAAGATATCTTCATAACTATTATTATCTAAGATTATTTATCTCTTCGCACTATCTGTGTTACATTTTAAAGAAAACTGATTTAGTTTCTAAATTCTAAAAAATTCGAATTTAAAATATGAATGTTTTTTAAGTAGTGTTGGGAACTGATGCATGAGTTAGTATAATATAATGACACTTGATCAACGTGATTATATTACAGTAATTCATGCTAAGTTTCTAAATGGAACGTGATGATTCACAGATCATAATGTCATCATGTGCTATGTTACACGACTCTTATATTCTATTTAACCTCTAAAATATCAAGAAAATATTTCTTGATGATTCGGCCTTTTCCGAGGTATTCTGGTAATTTGATAAATCAAGATCGTGCCATTAAAATTTTCTTCTTAGAACATTTACTATGTTCATTTCGAAATTCATATCTGCGAATTCTGGACCATTACAAGCGGTGCTTGATCGCAAGAAGAGGAAACGAAAGAATAAAGCTCCGAAATAGAAATTGGAGTATAAATCGCAGTAAATCGGAGAAAACATTAGCTGTGGATGACAATGATTATAGAAGACAGAAGCAGGGACTTTGAAATATAAGGGAAGATATAAAGCCCAACAACAACCTCGAAATTACAACCCGTATATATCAATGCATATAGCAATATAAAGACACGGGAGAACTAAAAACACTATAAAACCAAGAGTATAGTAGAAGTAAATAGATTCTTCCGGCGGCAAATCAAAAAGAAGAATGACGGATATGAAGGTTAGGAGTATATCAAGAATCAGAACTGGATGGAGCATATTGACAAATACTTTAAAGTATGAATTGAGGGAGAAAGAATGGAAGGTGTAAGTTAAAAGGAAATGAAGGAGGTGGATTTATAGTAAAATATCCGACAGAGCAATCTAGACAGATTACCGCATTTAATTAAAGAGATCTTAACTTCTTTATTCACTGAAGAATCAAATCTTATATAGATTACAAAGATTTTCTTTAAATCGAAGATCAACCGTGATGACGTCAAAAGATAAAGCAAATCCCCATTTTCTCATTTTACTCTTTTATGATAACTTCACTCATACGCTTCGAGGAATTGAATTATTTTATTTATATTTCTTAATAATGATAAAACGCTAGCTATCAACTTTTATTCGTCATAATAGCATTCTTACTGTTAGCCATGACGACCTCTATCAAATTTCGGGGACAAAATTTCTTTAATGGGTAGGTACTGTGACAACCCGAAAATTTCTGAACAAATTTAAACTTTATCTTTATATGTTTCCGACACGATAAGCAAAGTTTGTTGAGTTAAATCTCAAGAATTTTAAACTATGTTCATACATTCATTTAACCTCGACCGAATTCCAATGATTCACGAACCATTAAATGAACTGATATGATTATATATGTATATGTGTATATATTATAACTTGAAAACATTAACAAAGTATTAGGTATAATACTTTACATGAACGTATTTAGTTTAATATATTTATCGATAGAATTAGAAGATAATATCAAATGATTTAATTATCAGATACATTGTATGATTACAAGTCTCTATTAAGAGGTCCACTAAGATTTAAGGAAATCTGTTCCTTTTTAACGGTATTCAGAATATTTAGTAAAGTAATTTATAAATAAGAACAAAAGTGTCAAATATCAAAAATTAGACAAATGTTAGTGGAAGACTAAATTGCATATTAATCAATTGATTTAGTTTCCAAATGTACGAAAATGCTTTTCGATATAATAGAACTTAATTATTTAAAATGTCTTTGATTAAATAAACGTAAGTTGGAATACTGGTTGTTAAATATATAGATAACTTGCAACTTGTATTTAAAACGTGTTCATTAAATATTTATGTTTTCCAATTAGTTACGTACATGGTAGTAACACTCGCTTAGTGATGAGATTGATATTTAAAAAGTTAGTACATAAATGAATGGTATCTATTTATGTTTTAAAATGAAAACGTTACGTGTTATAATATTTTTTAAACGATTTTAAAACAAGCTTTAAATTATAATTAGTTTTGAAAAACTAAATATTATATTATTAAATAAATATTTCAACTACATACAATACGTACAATTTATATTTTTAATGAATATATAAATGTGTATATATATATATATATATATATATATATATATATATATATATATATATATATATATATATATATATATATAGTGGTAGGATCAAGTGGGAAGTAACCATTCGGGGGAAGCAAAAACTTTTTTTTTTCGTTTTTTGAAAAAACTTTGTTCACGAACATTATAGATGAGATGAAAATATGAACATTTAGTAGAGACATTTTGTGATAAATGTTTTTATTTTGGCGGGAAAACGCTCGAAGAAGTAATATATAATAATTATCGTGTTTTTCGAGCGTATTTTGAGATTTTAGCTATTGGGGTTTAGATATTAGGGTTTAGATATTAGGGTTTATAGGGTTTAGATATTAGGGTTTAGAAATTTAGGGTTTAGGGTTTAGATTTAGGGTTTAGATTTAGGATTTAGATTGAGTTTTTAACACGAACGGTTTAGAGTTTAGGGTTTAGGGTTTAGGGTTTAGGGTTTGGTGTTTTGGGTTTATTCCATAAACTCAAAACACCTAACCCTAAACCCTAAACCCTAAACTCTAAATCGGGCTAAATTTTACTTCACAAAACATGGAAAAAAAACGTTCATATTCTTCACGAACAATATTATCTTGAATGTTATTTTTGTCGATCGTTTTCCCGCCTAAATAATAACATTCATCACGAAGTGTCTCTTCTAAATGTTCATATTTTCGTGTGATCTCGATGCCGGAAAAAAAAATTCCAAAAAAAATAAAAAAAAATATTTTGCTTCCCCCCGCTTCCCCCCGATTGGTTACTTCCCCATTGATCCTGTCCCTATATATATATATATATATATATATATATATATATATATATATATATATATATATATATATATATATATATATATATATATATATATATATATATATATATATTACAAAGTGATTGATACAATATTAAGTTAGTCATAAAACGTTTGATTTAAAATATACATTTTGACAAACAACGAAACATGGATTTATAGAAGCAAATGACCACAACATTCAAATGTATAGATTATGCTTCAAGTTTTTTAGTTTATCGATAGTTAAGTCTATATTCTTGTCAAAGGTACGTATCACGAAATGTAAAACGCTAGTTTTCTATGTGTACGAAAAGCCATTCGAGAAACCAAAATTGAGACATTAGTTGAGTGATAACGTACGAATCATTTGAACAAAAATTACATTTTTTTACCATGCTCGTAAATATAATATATTATATAAATAATTATATAGATTAAATATATATTAATATATATATTACGAGTGTCGGCAGCCAAAAAGTAATGGATGTGGGCTGGCAAAGATCACCATGCGATCGCATGGCCTAACCCACTAAAACCCATGCGATCGCATGGGTGGGTTAGGTGGGCAAAGTTTGCATATAAACTCGATTCTGGTTCCAGTTTATTCTATCTATCTCTCGATCTCACACACATATACGGGGTATATATTATATATTATTATATATATTATATATATTATATATTATTATTATTATTAGTATTATTATTATTATTATTATTATTATTAGGATTATTATTATTACTCTTATTATTATTATTATTAGTAATATTATTATTAAATATACATAAAATACTATGACGGAGTCATGAACGAGTCATTCCAAAATGAGTTTTTGAGAGGGATAGAGCTAAGGAAATTATGTGTTATAGCTATGGAGGTGATGGGTAATGTTCGAGGGATATGCTCGTGAGGTCAACCTAGTGTTTATCGTCTCCGTTGCGTCTACGTACTTTCCTGCAATATTGAATCTCAATATTGATACGTGAGCACTCATAACTTAATTTTTATATATTAATAGTGTATCACTGACTAGTGCTCAAGTATATAGGATTATGCATGCTTGTACATTTAATATTGTTGTTAAATAGTTGACAATAGATTATGAACTAGTTACATATGCGGTTGAGATAAGGTATATATTGGAAAGCTAGAGAAAAATTAAGAACTTTTCATTTAGATATCGAATGGTTTTGATGAACGGATTAGAAGTTATAGTCAATTAAATTTTTGTATTATTATTAAAAATGATTATTATTATCGTCGTTATAATTATTATCATCTTATTATTATTATTATTATTATTATTATTATTATTATTATTATTATTATTATTATTATTATTATTATTATTATTATTATTATTATTATTATTATTATTATTATTATTATTATTATTATTATTGTTATTAATAAAGGGTATAATCATTAAAAATTGTTATTTTTATTACGATCGTTATTATCATTAGCGTTATAATTAGTATTATTATTATTATCAATAAAATAGTTATTAGTATTATCATTAATATTATCCTAATATTTATTATTAATATTATTATAATTAAAACTAATATTAGTAACATTTAATTATTATGATTACTATTATTATCATTATTATGAACGCGATATAAAAGACGACTAAAAGCTATTAACAAATTGATTAGGAAATAATGTGTATAATTATCATGTTGAAATTAAAATATTGAAAGGTATTGATTTAGATAAAAATATCGTTTTCATTAATTTTATCATTATTATTATTAAAAGTATTAATTTTAAAACTACCATCTTTTAAAAAATTATTATTTATAGGATATCATTTTTAATATAAAATATCATTATTATTATTATCATTTTAATAAAAATTATCATTTTATCATAATATCATTTTTAGTAAATATATATTATTATTATTATTATTATTAATAGAATAATAGTAATTATTATTACAAAATAATACAATTTTTACGTACTATTGTTATTATCGATATTATTTTATCAAATAAAAATACGATACAAAGATATTTTACTACGTGTAATATAATTACATTAATAAAACCTATATATTATTTTTATGATATTAAATGAACTTTATAAATTTCATTACTTAAGATATATAAAAGTATATTTTTATTATATAAATTTTAATATAAAATTTTATTTATTAATAAATGAATTATATTATTTACTCTAATAAAATCTGTTAAAAATATTTAAATATATAAAACGACTATATTTAAGTTATATAATAATCATGTATAGATTTTGGAAGTCATTTTAGTCAAAATGACTTTTGTTGACTTTTGCATATTAGTCTCGAGCATTAGGATTGTGGTACACTATGACTTGACCTAAATTTTTAGATAGATATTGATCGACATATAAATATATATAATTAATATAGGTTCATGAATCCGAGGCCAACCTTGCACTTGTTCAATGCCATCATATGCTTAATTACTACGAAATACAATATAGTGATTTTCATTTGCTCCCTTTTACTCTTTACATTTTCGGGCTGAGAATACATGCGCCGTTTTTATAACTGGTTTACTAAATCCTTTGAGATATATTTTGGAACTGAGAATACATGAACTGCTTTTATAAACGTTTGACGAAATAGACACAAATATTCAAAACTACATTCTATGATAGAATTATTTGGATTCAGAGGTTCGATTTCTATAAAGATTGTATTATCGACCATCGGTGAGATGATTTTGTCATTGCACGCACGCATTAGCTCATGAAATGGTTCGATTTTGTAGTTAGTAACGGAGAGATGATTTTGCATTGCACGCACGCATGCATTAGCTCCCGTTTTAGCTACGATCGGTGAGATGATTTTGCATTGCACGCACGCATTAGCTCCCGATGTATTGTATTGTATTGTATTGTATTCGATTTTGTAGTTAGTAACGGAGAGATGATTTTGCATTGCACGCACGCATTAGCTCCCGTTTTAGCTACCCTCGGAGAGATGATTTTGCATTGCACGCACGTATTAGCTCCCATTGTAAAATTATATTTTATTAACTACCACGGTGAGATGATTTTGCATTGCATGCACGTATTAGCTACCGTTGGTGAGTTGTTTGAAAGGTTCCGGTGTTCTTCATATGAATGATTTTACAGCAGGAGTAGACCTGCACAGATTGTTTTCTAAATATGAGTATCTTGTGGTCTATTATACTATTGGAAATGATTATTTATGATAAATTAATGAACTCACCAACCTTTTGGTTGATACTTTAAAGCATGTTTATTCTCAAGTATTAAGGAAATCTTCCGCTGTGTATTTACTCATTTTAGAGATATTACTTAGAGTCATTCATGACATATTTCAAAAGACATTGCATTCGAGTCATTAAGTTCATCAAGATTGATAAGAAGTCATTGATAGATTGATATATTAGGAAATGGTATGCATGCCAGTTTAACATTCAATGCAATGAAGGTTGTCTTTTTAAAACAAATGCAATGTTTGTAAAATGTATCATTTAGAGGTCAAATACCTCGCGATGTAATCAACTATTGTGAATCGTTTATAATGTATATGAACGGGGCACTTCAATAATTGGCATGGACTGGTTGAAAAAGGAGAGAGCATAGGTCGTATGTTACAAAAATGAGATTCGCATTGTACGTGAAAAAGGAAAACCCTTAATGGTGTACGGAGAAAAGAGCAACGCGAAGTTAAATCTTAATAGTAGTTTGAAGGCGCAAAAACTAATAAGAAAAGATTGCTATGTCATTCTAGCACGCATTGAGGAAGTCAAACCTGAAGAAAAGAACATCAGTGATGTTCCCGTCGCAAAAGAATTTCCCGATGTATTTCTGAAAGAATTACCGGGACTACCTCCACATCGATCCGTTGAATTTCAAATAGATCTTGTACCCGGAGCTGCACTGATAGCTCGTGTGCCATACAGACTCGCACCCAGTGAAATGAAAGAATTACAAAGCCAATTACAAGAACTTTGGAGCGTGGTTTCATTCGACCAAGCACATCACCGTGAGGAGCTCCTGTTTTGATTGTCAAAAAGAAGGATAGTACATTCAGGTTGTGTATCGACTACAGAGAGTTGAACAAACTTACCATCAAGAATCGTTATCCACTACCTAGAATCGACGACTTATTTGATCAACTACAAGGCTCGTCGGTTTATTTGAAGATCGATTTACGTTCCGGATATCATCAAATGCGGGTGAAGGAGGATGATATTCCGAAGACTGCTTTCAGAACGCGTTATGGTCATTATGAGTTTATGGTTATGCTGTTTGGATTGACTAACACACTAGCTGTGTTCATGGACCTCATGAACCGAGTGTGTGGACCATATCTTGAAAAGTTTGTCATTGTCTTCATCGATGACATACTTATTTACTCTAAAAATGATCAAGAGCACGAAAAACATGTAGTGACCCGAACTTTTCCATGTTTATATATATTAATTGAGATTGATATTTACATGATTAAATGTTTCCAACATGTTAAACAATCAAACTTGTTAAGACTTGATTAATTGAAATATGTTTCATATAGACAATTGACCACCCAAGTTGACCGGTGATTCACGAACGTTAAAACTTGTAAAAACTATATGATGACATATATATGGATATATATATAGTTAACATGATACTATGATAAGTAAACATATCATTAAGTATATTAACAATGAACTACATATGTAAAAACAAGACTACTAACTTAATGATTTTTAAACGAGACATATATGTAACGATTATCATTGTAAAGACGTTTAATGTATATATATCACATTAAGAGATATTCATACATGATAATATCATGATAATATAATAATTTAAAATCTCATTTGATATTATAAACATTGGGTTAACAACATTTAACAAGATCGTTAACCTAAAGGTTTCAAAACAACACTTACATGTAACGACTAACGATGACTTAACGAATCAGTTAAAATGTATATACATGTAGTGTTTTAATATGTATTTATACACTTTTGGAAGACTTAAATACACTTATCAAAATACTTCTACTTAACAAAAATGCTTACAATTACATCCTCGCTCAGTTTCATCAACAATTCTACTCGTATGCACCCGTATTCGTACTCGTACAATACACAGCTTTTAGATGTATGTACTATTGGTATATACACTCCAATGATCAGCTCTTAGCAGCCCATGTGAGTCACCTAACACATGTGGGAACCATCATTTGGCAACTAGCATGAAATATCTCATAAAATTACAAAAATATGAGTAATCATTCATGACTTATTTACATGAAAACAAAATTACATATCCTTTATATCTAATCCATACACCAACGACCAAAAACACCTACAAACACTTTCATTCTTCAATTTTCTTCATCTAATTGATCTCTCTCAAGTTCTATCTTCAAGTTCTAAGTGTTCTTCATATATTTTTCAAGTTCTAGTTACATAAAATCAAGAATACTTTCAAGTTTGCTAGCTCACTTCCAATCTTGTAAGGTGATCATCCAACCTCAAGAAATATTTGTTTCTTACAGTAGGTTATCATTCTAATACAAGGTAATAATCATATTCAAACTTTGGTTCAATTTCTATAACTATAACAATCTTATTTCAAGTGATGATCTTACTTGAACTTGTTTTCGTGTCATGATTCTGCTTCAAGAACTTCGAGCCATCCAAGGATCCATTGAAGCTAGATCCATTTTTCTCTTTTCCAGTAGGTTTATCCAAGGAACTTAAGGTAGTAATGATGTTCATAACATCATTCGATTCATACATATAAAGCTATCTTATTCGAAGGTTTAAACTTGTAATCACTAGAACATAGTTTAGTTAATTCTAAACTTGTTCGCAAACAAAAGTTAATCCTTCTAACTTGACTTTTAAAATCAACTAAACACATGTTCTATATCTATATGATATGCCAACTTAATGATTTAAAATCTGGAAACACGAAAAACACCGTAAAACCGGATTTACGCCGTCGTAGTAACACCGCGGGCTGTTTTGGGTTAGTTAATTAAAAACTATGATAAACTTTGATTTAAAAGTTGTTATTCTGAGAAAATGATTGTTATTATGAACATGAAACTATATCCAAAAATTATGGTTAAACTCAAAGTGGAAGTATATTTTCTAAAATGGTCATCTAGACGTCGTTCTTTCGACTGAAATGACTACCTTTACAAAAACGACTTGTAACTTATTTTTCCGACTATAAACCTATACTTTTTCTATTTAGATTCATAAAATAGAGTTCAATATGAAACCATAGCAATTTTATTCACTCAAAACGGATTTAAAATGAAGAAGTTATGGGTAAAACAAGATTGGATAATTTTTCTCATTTTAGCTACGTGAAAATTGGTAACAAATCTATTCCAACCATAACTTAATCAACTTGTATTGTATATTATGTAATCTTGAGATACCATAGACACGTATACAATGTTTCGACCTATCATGTCGACACATCTATATATATTTCGGAACAACCATAGACACTCTATATGTGAATGTTGGAGTTAGCTATACAGGGTTGAGGTTGATTCCAAAATATATATAGTTTGAGTTGTGATCAATACTGAGATACGTATACACTGGGTCGTGGATTGATTCAAGATAATATTTATCGATTTATTTCTGTACACCTAACTGTGGACAACTAGTTGTAGGTTACTAACGAGGACAGCTGACTTAATAAACTTAAAACATCAAAATATATTAAAAGTGTTGTAAATATATTTTGAACATACTTTGATATATATGTATATATTGTTATAGGTTCGTGAATCAACCAGTGGCCAAGTCTTACTTCCCGACGAAGTAAAAATCTGTGAAAGTGAGTTATAGTCCCACTTTTAAAATCTAATATTTTTGGGATGAGAATACATGCAGGTTTTATAAATGATTTACAAAATAGACACAAGTACGTGAAACTACATTCTATGGTTGAATTATCGAAATCGAATATGCCCCTTTTTATTAAGTCTGGTAATCTAACAATTAGGGAACAGACACCCTAATTGACGCGAATCCTAAAGATAGATCTATTGGGCCTAACAAACCCCATCCAAAGTACCGGATGCTTTAGTACTTCGAAATTTATATCATATCCGAAGGGTGTCCCGGAATGATGGGGATATTCTTATATATGCATCTTGTTAATGTCGGTTACCAGGTGTTCACCATATGAATGATTTTTATCTCTATGTATGGGATGTGTATTGAAATATGAAATCTTGTGGTCTATTATTATGATTTGATATATATAGGTTAAACCTATAACTCACCAACATTTTTGTTGACGTTTTAAACATGTTTATTCTCAGGTGATTATTAAGAGCTTCCGCTGTCGCATACTTAAATAAGGACGAGATTTGGAGTCCATGCTTGTATGATATTGTGTAAAAACTGCATTCAAGAAACTTATTTTGTTGTAACATATTTGTATTGTAAACCATTATGTAATGGGCGTGTGTAAACAGGATATTTTAGATTATCATTATTTGATAATCTACGTAAAGCTTTTTAAACCTTTATTGATGAAATAAAGGTTATGGTTTGTTTTAAAATGAATGCAGTCTTTGAAAAACGTCTCATATAGAGGTCAAAACCTCGCAACGAAATCAATTAATATGGAACGTTTTTTAATCAATAAGAACGGGACATTTCAGTTGGTATCCGAGCGTTGGTCTTAGAGAACCAGAATTTTGCATTAGTGTGTCTTATCGAGTTTGTTAGGATGCATTAGTGAGTCTGGACTTCGACCGTGTTTTCTTTAAAAATGATTGCTTAACATTTTTGTTGGAAACTATATATTTTTAACATATGAATATTATGTGATATATTAATCTCTTAACGTGTTTGATATTATGTGATAGATGTCTACCTCTAGAACAAGTCCCATTGACTCACCTAATAATAATGAAGAGTCAAATGTAAATTGGAATGATTCGTGGACTGATTCACAAGTTCCCGAAGAGGAACCGGAAGAAGAGTCGGAACCGGAAGAAGAATCGGAACCGGAAGAAGAATCGGAACCGGAAGAAGAAATAGAACCGGTGGGGGAAATAATAAAACGGTTAAGTAAAAGAGAATCCTCAACCAACCGACCAAAGTTAATTATGGTCAATGGTGTTTCCGCCAAGGAAGCAAAATATTGGGAGGATTACCAATTCTCCGATGAATCGGATTCCGACGAGAATTCCGATGATGTTATAGAAATTACCCCAACTGAATTTAAAAAGGCAAAAGAAAATAATAAGGGAAAGGGCATAAAAATAGAGAAATCTAATTCCAACCCCGATGAACTTTATATGTATCGTCAACCCCCGAAGTCCTTAAGTTGTAACAATGACCCGGGAACCTCTAAACCACCAGGTTTTTCTAAACCAATGTGGACAACGACGGCTCGTATTAGGGGAACATCATATATCCCTAGAAACTTGGCAAAACGAACCAAAACCGAACAAGAATAAATGAGCGAGTCGGAATAAGATAGTTGTATTCGTGTGGTGTAATATATGTAATATAGTGTGCTTATGCTTTATGATATATGTAAAAATTTCTTGTATTAATAAGTATTTTTGTTATGAATCTAACTCTTGTCTATTTTACAGTATAAAAACACAAAATGGATAGACAACCCAATATTTTAAGAGACCTACCCGGAGACATGATTGATGAAATCTTGTCTAGAGTCGGTCAGAATTCTGCGGCACAACTATTTAAGGCGAGATCAGTTTGTAAGACATTCGAAGAAAGTTCCAAGAATGCCTTGGTTTATAAAAGGCTTTCGTTCGAAAGATGGGGGATATCACATTGGGAAATCCATAAGTTACGATGTGTTTACTTTGACGCATATATTGCGGGGAACCCAAATGCTATTTTACACAATGGGTTAAGAAATTATTTTGACTCAAAATATCCGAATATTGGACTTCGTGATTTAGAAAAAGCAGCTAACATGCAACATAAAGAAGCATGTTATGCTTACGGATTAGTAATGTTCGCTTCTCACCAAAGTGAGAACAAGAACATTGGGCTACAACTATTAAACAAAACGTTCCCACAAGTGACGGAGTCGGTAATTGGGGTAAGAAATGAGGTTTTTAGATTGTTACGGGACTGTTGGACATTACGTAACCCTCGTCCCTTTGACGACGTTACAACACGCTGTCTTATCAATGGCCATAACGGTTATGTTCCACAAGACCAAGGATGGGAAGTAATCCTAGTAAAACCAGAATGCATGACTTGTTTTTGGACGTATGAATTACGTGTCTTTATTGCTTTTGCTGAACGACTTGTGTACTAGCTAGAATTATCTTCACAACCATCTTGTATCAAATTTATTGTGTGCTATATTTCATGCTATATGTAAAATAAGCGGTATTGTATGTTTGTAAAATATTATGTAAAAGTTTGAACGCGAAATATTATTATAATCAGTTTTTCATATAGAATTGTAGTAGTTGAATTGTATATTAGCTACTAAGTATGAACTTAACGGGTAGGTACTACCCAAATTTAAACTTATAAAACGCTAATATGAAGAAAAAGCTTTTATAAATGAGTTCATATTATGCTACGAAATACTATTAACTACTCTTAATATTCTGTATGATTAACTTGTTCCATTTGACTATTTTGAAGGAAATGGCACCGACTACTCGACACACCGTGAATATGAATGAAGAGGAATTCCGTACTTTTATAGCTTCAAACATAGCCGCAGTACAGGCTGCGCTACATACCAACAATAACCTTGGATCTAGCAGTACAGGAAATCGTGTAGGATGCACCTACAAAGAATTCACTGCCTGCAAACCTTTGGAATTTGATGGAACTGAAGGACCGATCGGATTGAAATGGTGGACCGAGAAGGTCGAATCGGTGTTTGCCATAAGTAAGTGTACTGAAGAGGACAAAGTGAAGTACGCTACGCATACCTTCACAGGTTCTGCATTAACATGGTGGAATACCTATCTAGAGCAAGTGGGACAAGACGATGCGTACGCACTACCGTGGTCAGCATTCAAGCACTTGATGAACGAGAAGTACCGTCCCAAAACCGAGGTCAATAAGCTCAAGACAGAACTTAGAGGGTTACAAACCCAAGGATTTGATATTACCACGTACGAAAGACGATTCACAGAATTGTGCCTATTGTGTCCGGGAGCATTCGAAGATGAGGAAGAGAAGATCGACGCATTTGTGAAAGGATTACCGGAAAGAATCCAAGAAGATATAATTTCACACGAGCCCGCCTCCATACAGCAGGCATGTAGAATGGCTCAAAAACTAGTGAACCAGATTGAAGAAAGAATTAAACAACAGACTGCTGAAGAGGCCAATGTGAAGCAAGTTAAAAGAAAGTGGGAGGAAAATTGATTTATCGGTCCGTGTTTCGGCCATGTCCAACCATAAGAGGGAAAATTTTATGAGCGCAAGGACTTTCCAACAATTTTTATAAAACCGAAATCCAAAGTGGTGTAAGAGTTTCTATCAACGAACTTAATGGTAAGTTTCATCCTTAAACGGAGAATAAGAAGAACCGTGATCCAAACACCTTGTAGAGTAATGTGAAAATTTGATAAGATCAATCAAAAGGGGTTTTGAAAAAGCTTTAAACGTTTGATGTGACAACATAAACGGAATGAAGTTCTTAGTAATTTAGAAGTATGTACAATGTGTACCATTTTATATAAAATAATCTGACTTAATTAAACAACTCAATAAAGGTGTGGTTTTAAAATAATTTTGAAGGCATAATTTAGTATGTACTAATCAAAATAAGTTAAGGTAAACTTATTCATTTGAATCTATACGTACATATACGAATTTATAAAATGTATACATGACAAAATATTTTATTACTTCTATTCACCCATAAATCCGTGAGAACCGCCCAATTAAACAAATGTGTACAACTCCCGATGATAAACAGAGTATCTGTATTTCAGAGGTTACAAGTTGAAGTAAGATCGTGAAAGATCGAGTAAATGAATTGAATCGTCGTGCGACATTTGACCAACAAATGTTACGAGGTCATGAAAACCAATGAGTTAAATAATGTCTTGACTTTTATCAGAACACAAGTCCTTGGGTCAAAACTATTCACGTGCGAAGCTGTCACTAACAAGCGAATTATAAATGATAAAACATGGGGTAGGTAGTTCGGTTAAGATGAGTCTCTCGCATATCAACAAATAAGATAATGAGTATCTTCCTTACTCATGTAATAACGTTAGAATTTCTGAATGAGTGGTGTACAAATTTTCTTTGACTCGCTTTCTATTCCTCATGTCACAATATTGGGACTTTTTATGAATTAAAGTAATATAATCACGTTGGCCTGACGCCATTATATTTCACTAACTCATAGTTCCATTCCAATATCACTACATAAGGTCAGGACACGTGGTCAATCTCGAATTTCAACACAATTTCCCTAAAACAATTTCTTAACAATGTGCTAAGGATAGCACAAGAGACAAAGACATCGAAAGTAATGAATAGGAGTAACGATGACATAAAAATGTCTTCGAAGTACCAAGAATCTCTAAAAGTAAGAATGACGTTTTCCGTTTCAACAACCAAAGCACATAGGCACAATGGCACAAATGCACGTAATATAACAAAAATGTTATATACCTAAACATAATAGCTGACATTGAAATGCCGAGCATTTAGAAGTCAAGAATGACATCTCGCGTAATATAACTCAAACGTTATATACATAACCATAATAGATGACATAGAAATGCCGAGAATTCTAGAACACGTAATGTAACTTAAACGTTATATCAATAAACACTAATTATGACATAGAAATGTCGAGAATTTCAGAAGTCAAGAATGACACCCCCTCGGTTTCACTAACCGAGGTGTTCCTTTAAAAGATGAACTCGCATGAGTCGGAGAATACGTTTAAATCGGAATGGGAGTTCCTCCCGGATTCAGAACATAATAGAAATGTATGTATGATAACAATATACATACCAACACGACACAAATAATCACATATAATAATATATAATAGGCCGGGCTGTAGACTAGACTCACTAATGCACCCTATTGACCCGGGTAACGACATCAATGCAGCCTAATTCCCTACAACCAGAGCTCTGATACCAACTGTGATGACTCCGTCAAAACACTTAACGGCTCCGTCACTTGGTCCCACAGCTTGATCGAAACTCTATATGAATTTAATAAAACAACCTTGCATTCTTTATTTAAAAATGATTTCCTATAAAGGAAATCTACTAAAATGTATAAGTTTAGAAAAACTATACAATAATACTTTAACCAAAAGTTGACCAAAATAAAGTCAACAAACAACAACATTTTAATGTAACAAAATAGAATGCAAGTTAATGTTTAACAAAAGCTGCCATCATAAATATGCAGACTCTCTAAGCACAGCGGAAGCAATCAATCATGAACCTGAGAATAAAACATGCGAGTAACTGTCAACAAAAATGTTGAGTGAATTATAGGTTTAATATTGCAAACAATATTTAATTTAAACAATAAAAATTTATGTTTGAAAACATAAAACTCCTTTTTAAACCACCAAATTATATGCTAGAAAACATATAATAAAACATTATTCCATTTTCCGTGAGCCACCTGGTAACCACTTAACCATTTATTTACCCTTGCCAAACACAATAAATAATATACACCGAACAAGTGTATCTACAACAAAATACGAAGTACTAAACATTCCGATAACAAATTGCTAGCGCGACTAGCTCGAAATGGGGTTGTCAAACCCGATAGATCTATCCATAGGATTCGCGTTCACCAGTAGAAACTAGTGATTACAGTTACCAGACTAGGGAATATTTTTGTTCAACTCACAATGAATAATTTAAACCAACTTTCACTTGTGTCCAGAATATAAAATAAATTGCATATATTCTCATCCCAAAAGATTTAAAATATAAAAATGGGACTATAACTCACCTTAATAGCAACGAAGTAACCAACACAATTAAGCGAACAACAAATGTAGTACAGTGATCAGGAATGATCACAACGCCGACCTATAAATAAAGCAGGTCGATATAAATAACTAACTTAGGTCAAGTCTTAGTATGACAGCTATTGTACTTGTTGCAAGTAGTCATAGAACAATACTCAATATGCATCGGTTTGATCGGAACAGCTTACGGACACACACTTTCTATTTTTAGAAAGTTTCTATTTTTAGCAGGTTTCCATTTTTGGAAAGTTTCTATTTTTGGAAAGTTTCTATTTTTGGAAAGTTTCTATTTTTGAAAAGTTTCTATTTTTGGAAAGTTTCCAAATTTAGAAAGTTGCTATTTTAGGAAAGTTTATAAGTTAGGAAAGTTTCCTTAATTAGAAAGTCAACAAAAGTCAACTGAAAGTCAAAGTCAACCGAAAGTCAACTCAAAAGTCAACCTTGGTCAAACATGGTCAATGTAAATTTTAAAAGTGTAAGTTATAATAATAATATAAGTTATAACGTTTATTAAAGTTAAATATGTCTAATTATGTCATAACATAAGTTTAATTAAATTAAAATGAATTATTAAAGTTAATATAAGTTTAAATGGTATAATTAATATAACATAAGTATTTAATTAATTAATTAAATATTAGTCATAATGTAAGTATTATTAATTAATAATAAATTTTAAATCATATCATAAGTATTATTAATTAATAATGAATTATTAATCATATCATAAATTTCTAATTATACTTATTAAATCATAAGTATTTAATAATTAAATTATAATTAAATAATAACTAAGCCTTAGAATAATTAAATAATTAATTAATCCTTATTATAAGTCTTATAATAGTAATCTCATAATATAAGTTTAATACTTATCATAAGTATTTTCCATTAATATTGAAGTATCATTTATCATATGTTTAATTAAAATGTTAATTAAATCATAAGTATTAATTAAATGATATAATAAATATATATCATAAGTTGTAAATAATAATAATTACTTTTTTTTATCATAAGTAATTAAATAATAATGAAATCCATTATTTATATCATAAGTTTAATAATTAGTCACAAGTTTTAAATCAAAAGTTCATCGGGTCGTATCCTGAGCCCCGGGTGTCGGTTTTCGGCGAGCCTTACATATATCTCCGCCTAAGCAAACCACCCGACACTTTGGTACACTCAAGAACACCCCAAGAACATCCCACAAGTCGTGATGTACAGCCAATTCACTACTTGGAACTTCAATTCAACCAAAATCGTGTTTTAGACGCAACGGGTGATTCGTGGCTCGGATTGAGATGACCCGAACATGAAAGTTCATCCCACCATCAGTCCTAACACACTAACACACCCTAGAGTCACCAATTATGGTCACAAAGTCGCACCAAACCTGGTTCATACCAAAATCACATTTCAATCTTAACAAAATACCACTTTGATCATATCTAGGGCTCCGGGAATCGAAACGACATGAATCCGGAGTCTAAAATTAATGTCTTGATGAGAGGAACTCATATAGATACTTTATTTTAACTTTTATATCAGTCACAATAGCAGAAACACATGAAAAAGCTGCTGTTCCAATTATATCAAACCGAAAACATATGTTTACGAGTAATTCTATGCATACGATCATCAATACAATAATATGTAACTATCATACTATCAATATAACATCAAAATACAGAAAAATTAATTGAAAATGAAAAAGCTAGGGTTTATGTATATACCCTAATCAAGAATCGAGAAGAAGAGGATGAAAGAACGCGAAAATAGCAACCCGAATATGTCTCTAGCCTTGAAAAATGATGAAGAATTGATTGGTTGATGATTTTGGCCGAATATTATGATAGGAGTGTGCTAGGGTTCGGCCAAAAAGAAAGGAGGGAGAGGAGAGAACACAAAATTAGGTTTTAGGTGAAAATTAGAAGTGTAAATTAGAAATAAAATGGAAAATGAGAAATGGTGGGGGTGTAAGCCTATGTTCGGCTGAATTTGGCAAGGGGTGGGCCCCACATGGCCCACTTTGATCATGTGGATAATCTCTTGTGGTCCGAACGCCCAAACGAAGCCCGAAACGCGAAAACGCTACTACGCGATTGAAAATTCGGAGAGATAACAAATACGCGACGAAAAATATACATAAACACTATATATAAATATATGACATTAAAATATCATATTTAAAATAATTAGAATTTAAAAATCTCAAAAGCTCGACCGTTGGTTTGAAAACCGAAAAGATTCGCCGGATAGAAATCCGCGACACGTAGAAACGTACAATTAAAGATATGAATACAAATATTCATATAACACATAATAATTAATATATTATTACAAAAATAATAATATAGGTCATAGAAATGACGTGGCACGAATAATAATTAATGGTCGTTAAATAATTAACGGCAAAAGATAACAGAAAAAGTAGGGTCGTTACAGTACCTTCCCGTTACGGAAATTTCGTCCCGAAATTTAAGCAGGTGCAGGGGTTTCCTCGGCATCTGGGAACAAATGCGGTTACTTCTGCTTCATCTGATCTTCACGCTCCCAAGTGAACTCGGGACCGCGCCTGGCGTTCTATATAACCCGGTCAATAGGAATTTTACTCTGCTTCAGAGTCTTAACCTCTCGGTCCATAATTTCAACAGGTTCCTCAATAAAATGAAGTTGCTTATCAACATGAAGTTCCTCCAGAGGAATAGTCTTATCGGCTTCAGCCAAACACTTCTTTAAGTTCGATACATGAAAAAAAAACGTTATGAACAGCACTGAGTTCTTGTGGCAATTTCAAACGATAAGCCACGGGTCCAACTCTCTCAATAATCTCAAATGGTCCAACAAAACGAGGACTCAACTTTCCCCTTTTACCAAAACGTATCACGCCCTTCCAAGGTGATACCTTCAACATTACATGATCACCAACCTAAAATTCAATATCGTTCCTTCTCTTATTGGCATAGCTCTTTTGCCTACTTCTGGCGGTTCTCAAACTTTCCTTAATCTGTACGATCTTCTCGGTAGTCTCATGAATAATTCCTGGACCTATGAGTTGAGCATCCCCAACCTCATTCCAGTAGACAGGAGACCTACACTTTTCACCATACAGCACTTCAAAAGGTGCGACTTAATTCTTGCATGATAGCGGTTATTATAAGAAAATTCAGCCAGTGGCAAGTACTTATCCCAACCACTACCAAAATCAATGATGCATGCTCGTAACATGTCTTCTAATGTTTGAATGGTCCTTTCACTCTGACCATCTGACTGTGGATGATAAGCAGTGTTCATATCTAACTTAGTTCCCAAAGCTTCCTGTAAGGGTTGCCAAAACCTCGATATAAATCGACTGTCTCGGTCTGAAATAATAGATACAGGAACACCATGCCTTGAAATAATCCCCTTCAAATACAAACGAGTAAGCTTCTCCATCGAATCTGTTTCCTTAATCGAAAAGGAATGAGCTAACTTTATGAGTCAGTCAACAATAACCCAAATGGTATCATAACCACCCACAGCTCTCGGTAGTTTCGTAATAAAATCCGTAGTAATACCCTCACACTTCCACTCGGGAATTTCAGGTTGCACCAAAAGTCCTGACGGTTATGATGTTCAGCTTTAACCTTAGCACAGGTCAAACACTTAGTCACATACGTAGCCACATCAGCCTTTAAATGAGGCCACCACTACAGCTCCTTAAGATCATGATACATCTTTCCTGAACCAGGATGAATAGAGTACCTAGACTTATGAGCCTCATCTAAAACAAGTTTTCGGAGATCACCAAACTTCGGAACCCAAAGGCATCCCGCAAAATACCGAGTACCATCGGTTTGTACCTCTAACTGTTTACTCAAGCCTCGGACCTTCCCGTTACAAAATTTTCCTCCTTCAAGGCTTCTTATTGTGCCTCAAGGATCTGCCTAGCGAGGTTTGTTTGAATTGTCATATTCAAGGCCCTAAACCTGCGAGTTTCAGCCCTTTCTTTACGACTTAATGCATCAGCCACATCATTGGCCTTTCCCGGATGATATAAAAGTTCGCAATCATAATCATTTAACGTCTCAACCCATCTTCGTTGCCTCATATTTAACTGTTTCTGATCAAGAATATGTTGAAGACTTTTGTGATCAGTGTACAATGTACCTTTGACCCCATATAGATAATGTCTGCAAATCTTAAGCGCAAACACAACAGCTCTCAACTCTAAATCATGGGTTACGTAATTCTGCTCGTGAATCTTCAAATGACGTGACGCGTACGCAATAACTTTCTTTCGTTGCATCAAAACACAACCAAAGTCTTGACACGAAGCATCACAATAGATAACAAAATCATCATTACTCTCAGGTAGTGATAATATCGGTGCAGAAGTTAACTTCTTCTTCAGAGCTTGGAAAGCAGACTCTTGTTCACTCTTCCACTCGTACTTCTTCCCCTTATGTGTCAAAGCAGTCAGAGGTTTCGCTACTCGTGAAAAATCTAGAATGAACCTTCTATAATAGCCTGCTAATCCTAGAAACTGGCGAATCTGAGTAGGAGTTTTCGGAACTTCCCACTTTTCAATCGCCTCAATCTTAGCAGAATCAACTTGTATTCCCTATTTACTAACAATATGTCCGAGGAAATTGAACTTCTCTTAACCAGAAAGCACACTTAGAGAACTTAGCGTACAACTCTTCTTTCCTCAACAGATCAAGCACTAACTTCAAATGTTCTTCGCCCTTCATCACTCTTAGAATAAATAAGGATGTCGTCGATGATGACAATAACGAATTTATCCAGATAGGGTCTACACACACGGTTCATGAGGTCCATGAACACAGCAGGTGCATTTGTCAATCTGAACGGCATAACAAGGAATTCAAAGTGACCATAACGGGTGCGAAAAGCAGTTTTCGGAACATTTGATTCTTTAACACGCAACTGATGATAGCCGGAACGAAGATCAATCTTAGAATAAACAGACGAACCTTGAAGCTGATCGAATAGATCATCGATTCTCGGAAGAGGGTAACAGTTTTTAACAGTAAGCTTGTTCGATTCACGATAATCAATACACCATCGGAACGATCCACTCTTCTTCTTAACAAACAAAACAGAAGCTCCCCAAGGGGACGAACTGGGATGAATGAAATATGGTTGCAACAATGAAGGAAGAAATATATGGAGTAGTCACATAAGTGGCATAGATATTTAAGGCAATTCTCTCAAAGGAGATAACGAGGATCATGGATTTCAAAGTAAATTTTCATTACATTTCCGAAAGGAAGACGTACGAAAGGTGTGATATTTCAACGAGAGTGTACTTCCTTGTACAATGAGCGAGGAAATCTAGGATTCATCCATATTATTAAATTTATGTGCGGATGAAAAGAACGCGAATCATGGGTTATAAATAATGACCGCCTCCAGGTGAGATGAATCTCCAAAAATAATTTCGTGCACCTCAAAGTATTGAATCCTAGGATTGATGTTTATGAGGGTGTTGTGGTTGACAGCGAATATTGAGAGTAGAAACTCCTCAAACGGTTTAGTGAAATATATATCCATGATACCCACTATAACAACAGTTGGGGTAGAAACCCACATAGCGCCTTTTCTACAATAGGGTGACCACCGAGTGTACCCCAGAAAATTGATTTATCGGTCCGTGTTTCGGCCATGTCCAACCATAAGAGGGAAAATTTTATGAGCGCAAGGACTTTCCAACAATTTTTATAAAACCGAAATCCAAAGTGGTGTAAGAGTTTCTATCAACGAACTTAATGGTAAGTTTCATCCTTAAACGGAGAATAAGAAGAACCGTGATCCAAACACCTTGTAGAGTAATGTGAAAATTTGATAAGATCAATCAAAAGGGGTTTTGAAAAAGCTTTAAACGTTTGATGTGACAACATAAACGAAATGAAGTTCTTAGTAATTTAGAAGTATGTACAATGTGTACCATTTTATATAAAATAATCTGACTTAATTAAACAACTCAATAAAGGTGTGGTTTTAAAATAATTTTGAAGGCATAATTTAGTATGTACTAATCAAAATAAGTTAAGGTAAACTTATTCATTTGAATCTATACGTACATATACGATTTTATAAAATGTATACATGACAAAATATTTTATTACTTCTATTCACCCATAAATCCGTGAGAACCGCCCAATTAAACAAATGTGTACAACTCCCGATGATAAACAGAGTATCTGTATTTCAGAGGTTACAAGTTGAAGTAAGATCGTGAAAGATCGAGTAAATGAATTGAATCGTCGTGCGACATTTGACCAACAAATGTTACGAGGTCATGAAAACCAATGAGTTAAATAATGTCTTGACTTTTATCAGAACACAAGTCCTTGGGTCAAAACTATTCACGTGCGAAGCTGTCACTAACAAGCGAATTATAAATGATAAAACATGGGGTAGGTAGTTCGGTTAAGATGAGTCTCTCGCATATCAACAAATAAGATAATGAGTATCTTCCTTACTCATGTAATAACGTTAGAATTTCCGAATGAGTGGTGTACAAATTTTCTTTGACTCGCTTTCTATTCCTCATGTCACAATATTGGGACTTTTTATGAATTAAAGTAATATAATCACGTTGGCCTGACGCCATTATATTTCACTAACTCATAGTTCCATTCCAATATCACTACATAAGGTCAGGACACGTGGTCAATCTCGAATTTCAACACAATTTCCCTAAAACAATTTCTTAACAATGTGCTAAGGATAGCACAAGAGACAAAGACATCGAAAGTAATGAATAGGAGTAACGATGACATAAAAATGTCTTCGAAGTACCAAGAATCTCTAAAAGTAAGAATGACGTTTTCCGTTTCAACAACCAAAGCACATAGGCACAACGGCACAAATGCACGTAATATAACAAAAATGTTATATACCTAAACATAATAGCTGACATTGAAATGCCGAGCATTTAGAAGTCAAGAATGACATCTCGCGTAATATAACTCAAACGTTATATACATAACCATAATAGATGACATAGAAATGCCGAGAATTCTAGAACACGTAATGTAACTTAAACGTTATATCAATAAACACTAATTATGACATAGAAATGTCGAGAATTTCAGAAGTCAAGAATGACACCCCCTCGGTTTCACTAACCGAGGTGTTCCTTTAAAAGATGAACTCGCATGAGTCGGAGAATACGTTTAAATCGGAATGGGAGTTCCTCCCGGATTCAGAACATAATAGAAATGTATGTATGATAACAATATACATACCAACACGACACAAATAATCACATATAATAATATATAATAGGCCGGGCTGTAGACTAGACTCACTAATGCACCCTATTGACCCGGGTAACGACATCAATGCAGCCTAATTCCCTACAACCAGAGCTCTGATACCAACTGTGACGACTCCGTCAAAACACTTAACGGCTCCGTCACTTGGTCCCACAGCTTGATCAAAACTCTATATGAATTTAATAAAACAACCTTGCATTCTTTATTTAAAAATGATTTCCTATAAAGGAAATCTACTAAAATGTATAAGTTTAGAAAAACTATACAATAATACTTTAACCAAAAGTTGACCAAAATAAAGTCAACAAACAACCACTTTTTAATGTAACAAAATAGAATGCAAGTTAATGTTTAACAAAAGCTGCCATCATAAATATGCAGACTCTCTAAGCACAGCGGAAGCAATCAATCATGAACCTGAGAATAAAACATGCGAGTAACTGTCAACAAAAATGTTGAGTGAATTATAGGTTTAATATTGCAAACAATATTTAATTTAAACAATAAAAATTTATGTTTGAAAACATAAAACTCCTTTTTAAACCACCAAATTATATGCTAGAAAACATATAATAAAACATTATTCCATTTTCCGTGAGCCACCTGGTAACCACTTAACCATTTATTTACCCTTGCCAAACACAATAAATAATATACACCGAACAAGTGTATCTACAACAAAATACGAAGTACTAAACATTCCGATAACAAATTGCTAGCGCGACTAGCTCGAAATGGGGTTGTCAAACCCGATAGATCTATCCATAGGATTCGCGTTCACCAGTAGAAACCAGTGATTACAGTTACCAGACTAGGGAATATTTTTGTTCAACTCACAATGAATAATTTAAACCAACTTTCACTTGTGTCCAGAATATAAAATAAATTGCATGTATTCTCATCCCAAAAGATTTAAAATATAAAAATGGGACTATAACACACCTTAATAGCAACGAAGTAACCAACACAATTAAGCGAACAGCAAATGTAGTACAGTGATCAGGAATGATCACAACGCCGACCTATAAATAAAGCAGGTCGATATAAATAACTAACTTAGGTCAAGTCTTAGTATGACAGCTATTGTACATGTTGCAAGTAGTCATAGAACAATACTCAATATGCATCGGTTTGATCGGAACAGCTTACGGACACACACTTTCTATTTTTAGAAAGTTTCTATTTTTAGCAGGTTTCCATTTTTGGAAAGTTTCTATTTTTGGAAAGTTTCTATTTTTGGAAAGTTTCTATTTTTGGAAAGTTTCTATTTTTGAAAAGTTTCTATTTTTGGAAAGTTTCCAAATTTAGAAAGTTGCTATTTTAGGAAAGTTTATAAGTTAGGAAAGTTTCCTTAATTAGAAAGTCAACAAAAGTCAACTGAAAGTCAAAGTCAACCGAAAGTCAACTCAAAAGTCAACCTTGGTCAAACATGGTCAATGTAAATTTTAAAAGTGTAAGTTATAATAATAATATAAGTTATAACGTTTATTAAAGTTAAATATGTCTAATTATGTCATAACATAAGTTAATGAATTATTAAAGTTAATATAAGTTTAAATGGTATAATTAATATAACATAAGTATTTAATTAATTAGTTAAATATTAGTCATAATGTAAGTATTATTAATTAATAATAAATTTTAAATCATATCATAAGTATTATTAATTAATAATGAATTATTAATCATATCATAAATTTCTAATTATACTTATTAAATCATAAGTATTTAATAATTAAATTATAATTAAATAATAACTAAGCCTTAGAATAATTAAATAATTAATTAATCCTTATTATAAGTCTTATAATAGTAATCTCATAATATAAGTTTAATACTTATCATAAGTATTTTCCATTAATAATGAAGTATCATTTATCATATGTTTAATTAAAATGTTAATTAAATCATAAGTATTAATTAAATGATATAATAAATATATATCATAAGTTGTAAATAATAATAATTACTTTTTTTATCATAAGTAATTAAATAATAATGAAATCCATTATTTATATCATAAGTTTAATAATTAGTCACAAGTTTTAAATCAAAAGTTCATCGGGTCGTATCCTGAGCCCCGGGTGTCGGTTTTCGGCGAGCCTTACATATATCTCCGCCTAAGCAAACCACCCGACACTTTGGTACACTCAAGAACACCCCAATAACATCCCACAAGTCGTGATGTACAGCCAATTCACTACTTGGAACTTCAATTCAACCAAAATCGTGTTTTAGACGCAACGGGTGATTCGTGGCTCGGATTGAGATGACCCGAACATGAAAGTTCATCCCACCATCAGTCCTAACACACTAACACACCCTAGAGTCACCAATTATGGTCACAAAGTCTCACCAAACCTGGTTCATACCAAAATCACATTTCAATCTTAACAAAATACCACTTTGATCATATCTAGGGCTCCGGGAATCGAAACGACATGAATCCGGAGTCTAAAATTAATGTCTTGATGAGAGGAACTCATATAGATACTTTATTTTAACTTTTATATCAGTCACCATAGCAGAAACACACGAAAAAGCTGCTGTTCCAATTATATCAAACCGAAAACATATGTTTACGAGTAATTCTATGCATACGATCATCAATACAATAATATGTAACTATCATACTATCAATATAACATCAAAATACAGAAAAATTAATTGAAAATGAAAAAGCTAGGGTTTATGTATATACCCTAATCAAGAATCGAGAAGAAGAGGATGAAAGAACGCGAAAATAGCAACCCGAATATGTCTCTAGCCTTGAAAAATGATGAATAATTGATTGGTTGATGATGTTGGCCGAATATTATGATAGGAGTGTGCTAGGGTTCGGCCAAAAAGAAAGGAGGGAGAGGAGAGAACACAAAATTAGGTTTTAGGTGAAAATTAGAAGTGTAAATTAGAAATAAAATGGAAAATGAGAAATGGTGGGGGTGTAAGCCTATGTTCGGCTGAATTTGAAAAGGGGTGGGCCCCACATGGCCCACTTTGATCATGTGGATAATCTCTTGTGGTCCGAACGCCCAAACGAAGCCCGAAACGCGAAAACGCTACTACGCGATTGAAAATTCGGAGAGATAACAAATACGCGACGAAAAATATACATAAACACTATATATAAATATATGACATTAAAATATCATATTTAAAATAATTAGAATTTAAAAATCTCAAAAGCTCGACCGTTGGTTTGAAAACCGAAAAGATTCGCCGGATAGAAATCCGCGACACGTAGAAACGTACAATTAAAGATATGAATACAAATATTCATATAACACATAATAATTAATATATTATTACAAAAATAATAATATAGGTCATAGAAATGACGTGGCACGAATAATAATTAATGGTCGTAAAATAATTAACGGCAAAAGATAACGGAAAAAGTAGGGTCGTTACAACTGGTTGAAAGAAGTGAAAGCAGAGATCGTTTGTTACAAAAACGCAATTCGCATTATACGAGAAAAAGGAAAACCCTTAATGGTGTACGGAGAAAAGGGCAACACGAAGCTACATCTTATTAGTAATTTGAAGGCACAAAAACTAATAAGAAATGGTTGCTATGCTGTTCTAGCACACGTCGAGAAAGTACAAGCTGAAGAAAAGAACATCAATGATGTTCCCATTGCAAAAGAATTTCCCGATGTATTTCCGAAAGAATTACCGGGATTACCCCCACATCGATCCGTTGAATTTCAAATAGATCTTGTACCAGGAGCTGCACCAATAGCTCGTGCTCCTTACAGACTCGCACCCAGCGAGATGAAAGAACTGCAAAGCCAATTACAAGAACTTTTAGAGCGTGGTTTCATTCGACCAAGCACATCACCGTGGGGAGCTCCTGTTTTGTTTGTCAAGAAGAAAGATGGTACATTCAGGTTGTGTATCGACTACCGAGAGTTGAACAAACTTACCATCAAGAACCGCTACCCACTACCGAGAATCGACGACTTATTTGATCAACTACAAGGCTCGTCTGTTTATTCAAAGATTGACTTACATTCCGGGTATCATCAAATGCGGGTGAAAGAAGATGATATTCCAAAGACTGCTTTCAGAACACGTTACGGTCATTACAAGTTTATGGTCATGCCGTTTGGTTTAACTAATGCACCAGCTGTGTTCATGGACCTTATTAACCGAGTGTGTGGACCATACCTTGACAAGTTTGTCATTGTTTTCATTGATGACATACTTATTTACTCAAAGAATGACCAAGAACACGGTGAACATTTGAGAAAGGTGTTAGAAGTATTGAGGAAGGAAGAATTGTACGCTAAGTTTTCAAAGTGTGCATTTTGGTTGGAAGAAGTTCAATTCCTCGGTCACATAGTGAACAAAGAAGGTATTAAGGTGGATCCGGCAAAGATAGAAACTGTTGAAAAGTGGGAAACCCCAAAAACTCCGAAACACATACGCCAGTTTTTAGGACTAGCTGGTTACTACAGAAGGTTCATCCAAGACTTTTCCAGAATAGCAAAACCCTTGACTGCATTAACGCATAAAGGGAAGAAATTTGAATGGAATGATGAACAAGAGAAAGCGTTTCAGTTATTGAAGAAAAAGCTAACTACGGCACCTATATTGTCATTGCCTGAAGGGAATGATGATTTTGTGATTTATTGTGACGCATCAAAGCAAGGTCTCGGTTGTGTATTAATGCAACGAACGAAGGTGATTGCTTATGCGTCTAGACAATTGAAGATTCACGAACAAAATTATACGACGCATGATTTGGAATTAGGCGCGGTTGTTTTTGCATTAAAGACTTGGAGGCACTACTTATATGGGGTCAAAAGTATTATATATACCGACCACAAAAGTCTTCAACACATATTTAATCAGAAACAACTGAATATGAGGCAGCGTAGGTGGATTGAATTATTGAATGATTACAACTTTGAGATTCGTTACCACCCGGGGAAGGCAAATGTGGTAGCCGATGCCTTGAGCAGGAAGGACAGAGAACCCATTCGAGTAAAATCTATGAATATAATGATTCATAATAACCTTACTACTCAAATAAAGGAGGCGCGACAAGGAGTTTTAAAAGAGGGAAATTTAAAGGATGAAATACCCAAAGGATCGGAGAAGCATCTTAATATTCGGGAAGACGGAACCCGGTATAGGGCTGAAAGAATTTGGGTACCAAAATTTGGAGATATGAGAGAAATGGTACTTAGAGAAGCTCATAAAACCAGATACTCAATACATCCTGGAACGGGGAAGATGTACAAGGATCTCAAGAAACATTTTTGGTGTCCGGGTATGAAAGCCGATGTTGCTAAATATGTAGGAGAATGTTTGACGTGTTCTAAGGTCAAAGCTGAGCATCAGAAACCATCAGGTCTACTTCAACAACCCGAAATCCCGGAGTGGAAATGGGAAAACATTACCATGGATTTCATCACTAAATTGCCAAGGACTGCAAGTGGTTTTGATACTATTTGGGTAATAGTTGATCGTCTCACCAAATCAGCACACTTCCTGCCAATAAGAGAAGATGACAAGATGGAGAAGTTAGCACGACTGTATTTGAAGGAAGTCGTCTCCAGACATGGAATACCAGTCTCTATTATCTCTGATAGGGATGGCAGATTTATTTCAAGATTCTGGCAGACATTACAGCAAGCATTAGGAACTCGTCTAGACATGAGTACTGCCTATCATCCACAAACTGATGGGCAAAGCGAAAGGACGATACAAACGCTTGAAGACATGCTACGAGCATGTGTTATTGATTTCGGAAAAAGTTGGGATCGACATCTACAGTTAGCAGAATTTTCCTACAACAACAGCTACCATTCAAGCATTGAGATGGCGCCGTTTGAAGCACTTTATGGTAGAAAGTGCAGGTCTCCGATTTGTTGGAGTGAAGTGGGGGATAGACAGATTACGGGTCTGGAGATTATACAAGAAACTACCGAGAAGATCATCCAAATTCAACAACGGTTGAAAAGCTCCCAAAGTCGACAAAAGAGCTACGCTGACATTAAAAAAAAAGATATAGAATTTGAAATTGGAGAGATGGTCATGCTTAAAGTTGCACCTTGGAAAGGCGTTGTTCGATTTGGTAAACGAGGGAAATTAAATCCAAGGTATATTGGACCATTCAAGATTATTGATCGTGTCGGACCAGTAGCTTACCGACTTGAGTTACCTCAACAACTCGCGGCTGTACATAACACTTTCCACGTCTCGAATTTGAAGAAATGTTTTGCTAAAGAAGATCTCACTATTCCGTTAGATGAAATCCAAATCAACGAAAAACTTCAATTCATCGAAGAACCCGTCGAAATAATGGATCGTGAGGTTAAAAGACTTAAGCAAAACAAGATACCAATTGTTAAGGTTCGATGGAATGCTCGTAGAGGACCCGAGTTCACCTGGGAGTGTGAAGATCAGATGAAGAAGAAATACCCGCATCTATTTCCAGAAGATTCGTCAACACCTTCAATAGCTTAAAATTTCGGGACGAAATTTATTTAACGGGTAGGTACTGTAGTGACCCGAACTTTTCCATGTTTATATATATTAATTGAGATTGATATTTACATGATTAAATGTTTCCAACATGTTAAACAATCAAACTTGTTAAGACTTGATTAATTGAAATATGTTTCATATAGACAATTGACCACCCAAGTTGACCGGTGATTCACGAACGTTAAAACTTGTAAAAACTATATGATGACATATATATGGATATATATATAGTTAACATGATACTATGATAAGTAAACATATCATTAAGTATATTAACAATGAACTACATATGTAAAAACAAGACTACTAACTTAATGATTTTTAAACGAGACATATATGTAACGATTATCGTTGTAAAGACGTTTAATGTATATATATCACATTAAGAGATATTCATACATGATAATATCATGATAATATAATAATTTAAAATCTCATTTGATATTATAAACATTGGGTTAACAACATTTAACAAGATCGTTAACCTAAAGGTTTCAAAACAACACTTACATGTAACGACTAACGATGACTTAACGAATCAGTTAAAATGTATATACATGTAGTGTTTTAATATGTATTTATACACTTTTGGAAGACTTCAATACACTTATCAAAATACTTCTACTTAACAAAAATTCTTACAATTACATCCTCGCTCAGTTTCATCAACAATTCTACTCGTATGCACCCGTATTCGTACTCGTACAATACACAGCTTTTAGATGTATGTACTATTGGTATATACACTCCAATGATCAGCTCTTAGCAGCCCATGTGAGTCACCTAACACATGTGGGAACCATCATTTGGCAACTAGCATGAAATATCTCATAAAATTACAAAAATATGAGTAATCATTCATGACTTATTTACATGAAAACAAAATTACATATCCTTTATATCTAATCCATACACCAACGAACAAAAATACCTACAAACACTTTCATTCTTCAATTTTCTTCATCTAATTGATCTCTCTCAAGTTCTATCTTCAAGTTCTAAGTGTTCTTCATATATTTTTCAAGTTCTAGTTACATAAAATCAAGAATACTTTCAAGTTTGCTAGCTCACTTCCAATCTTGTAAGGTGATCATCCAACCTCAAGAAATCTTTGTTTCTTACAGTAGGTTATCATTCTAATACAAGGTAATAATCATATTCAAACTTTGGTTCAATTTCTATAACTATAACAATCTTATTTCAAGTGATGATCTTACTTGAACTTGTTTTCGTGTCATGATTCTGCTTCAAGAACTTCGAGCCATCCAAGGATCCATTGAAGCTAGATCCATTTTTCTCTTTTCCAGTAGGTTTATCCAAGGAACTTAAGGTAGTAATTATGTTCATAACATCATTCGATTCATACATATAAAGCTATCTTATTCGAAGGTTTAAACTTGTAATCACTAGAACATAGTTTAGTTAATTCTAAACTTGTTCGCAAACAAAAGTTAATCCTTCTAACTTGACTTTTAAAATCAACTAAACACATGTTCTATATCTATATGATATGCCAACTTAATGATTTAAAACCTGGAAACACGAAAAACACCGTAAAACCGGATTTACGCCGTCGTAGTAACACCGCGGGCTGTTTTGGGTTATTTAATTAAAAACTATGATAAACTTTGATTTAAAAGTTGTTATTCTGAGAAAATGATTGTTATTATGAACATGAAACTACATCCAAAAATTATGGTTAAACTCAAAGTGGAAGTATGTTTTCTAAAATGGTCATCTAGACGTCGTTCTTTCGACTGAAATGACTACCTTTACAAAAACGACTTGTAACTTATTTTTCCGACTATAAACCTATACTTTTTCTGTTTAGATTCATAAAATAGAGTTCAATATGAAACCATAGCAATTTGATTCACTCAAAACGGATTTAAAATGAAGAAGTTATGGGTAAAACAAGATTGGATAATTTTTCTCATTTTAGCTACGTGAAAATTGGTAACAAATCTATTCCAACCATAACTTAATCAACTTGTATTGTATATTATGTAATCTTGAGATACCATAGACACGTATACAATGTTTCGACCTATCATGTCGACACATCTATATATATTTCGGAACAACCATAGACACTCTATATGTGAATGTTGGAGTTAGCTATACAGGGTTGAGGTTGATTCCAAAATATATATAGTTTGAGTTCTGATCAATACTGAGATACGTATACACTGGGTCGTGGATTGATTCAAGATAATATTTATCGATTTATTTCTGTACACCTAACTGTGGACAACTAGTTGTAGGTTACTAACGAGGACAGCTGACTTAATAAACTTAAAACATCAAAATATATTAAAAGTGTTGTAAATATATTTTGAACATACTTTGATATATATGTATATATTGTTATAGGTTCGTGAATCAACCAGTGGCCAAGTCTTACTTCCCGACGAAGTAAAAATCTGTGAAAGTGAGTTATAGTCCCACTTTTAAAATCTAATATTTTTGGGATGAGAATACATGCAGGTTTTATAAATGATTTACAAAATAGACACAAGTACGTGAAACTACATTCTATGGTTGAATTATCGAAATCGAATATGCCCCTTTTTATTAAGTCTGGTAATCTAAGAATTAGGGAACAGACACCCTAATTGACGCGAATTCTAAAGATAGATCTATTGGGCCTAACAAACCCCATCCAAAGTACCGGATGCTTTAGTACTTCGAAATTTATATCATATCCGAAGGGTGTCCCGGAATGATGGGGATATTCTTATATATGCATCTTGTTAATGTCGGTTACCAGGTGTTCACCATATGAATGATTTTTATCTCTATGTATGGGATGTGTATTGAAATATGAAATCTTGTGGTCTATTATTATGATTTGATATATATAGGTTAAACCTATAACTCACCAACATTTTTGTTGACGTTTTAAACATGTTTATTCTCAGGTGATTATTAAGAGCTTCCGCTGTCGCATACTTAAATAAGGACGAGATTTGGAGTCCATGCTTGTATGATATTGTGTAAAAACTGCATTCAAGAAACTTATTTTGTTGTAACATATTTGTATTGTAAACCATTATGTAATGGTCGTGTGTAAACAGGATATTTTAGATTATCATTATTTGATAATCTACGTAAAGCTTTTTAAACCTTTATTGATGAAATAAAGGTTATGGTTTGTTTTAAAATGAATGCAGTCTTTGAAAAACGTCTCATATAGAGGTCAAAACCTCGCAACGAAATCAATTAATATGGAACGTTTTTTAATCAATAAGAACGGGACATTTCAAAACATTTGAGAAAAGTGCTAGAATTGTTAGGAAAAGAAAAACTGTATGCCAAGTTTTCAAAGTGTGCATTTTGGTTGAAAGAAGTTCAATTCCTCGGTCACATAGTGAGCAAAGAAGGTATTCAGGTTGATCCGGAAAAGATTAAAACCGTTGAGAAATGGGAAACCCCGAAAACTCTGACGCAGATACACCAATATTTAGGATTGGCTGGTTACTACAGAAGATTCATCCAAGATTTTTCCAAAATAGCAAAACCCTTGACTGCATTAATGCATAAAGGGAAGAAATTTGAATGGAAGGATGAGCAAGAGAAAGCGTTTCAGTTGTTAAAGAAAAAGTTAACTACAACACCTATATTGTCATTGCCTGAAGGGAATGATGATTTTGTGATTTATTGTGACGCTTCAAAGCAAGGCCTCGTTTGTGTTTTAATGCAACGAAAGAAGGTAATTGCTTATGCATCCAGACAATTGAAGATTCATGAGCAGAATTATACGACTCATGATTTGGAATTGGGCGCTACTGTTTTTGCATGAAAAATATGGAGGCACTATCTATATGGGGTCAAATGTACCATATATACCGACCACAAAAGTCTCCAACATATATTTGATAAAAAACAACTGAACATGAGGCAATGCAGGTGGATTGAGCTGTTAAATGATTACGATTTTGAGATTCGTTACCACTCGGGGAAGGCAAATGTGGTAGCCGACGCCTTAAGTAGAAAGGACAGAGAACCTATTATAGTAAAAGCTATGAATATAATTATTCATACTAACCTTACTACTCAAATAAAAGAGGCACAACAAGGAGTTTTGAAAGAAGGGAATTTGAAGAAGGAAATACCCAAAGGATCAAAGAAACATCTTAATATTCGGGAAGACGGAACCCGGTATCGGGCTGAAAGAATTTGGGTACCAAAGTTTGGAGATGTGAGAGAAATGGTACTTAGGGAAGCACATAAAAACAGATATTCAATACATCCCGGAGCAGAAAAGATGTACCAAGATCTCAAGAAGCACTTTTGGTGGCCAGGTATGAAAGCCGATATTGCTACATACGTAGGAGAATGTTTAACTTGTTCTAAAGTCAAAGCTAAACATCAGAAACCATCAGGTCTACTTCAACAACCAGAAATCCCGGAATGGAAATGGGAAAACATTACCATGGATTTCATTACCAAGTTGCCAAGGACTGCAAGTGGTTATGATACAATTTGGGTAATAGTCGATCGTCTCACCAAGTCAGCATACTTTCTACCAATAAGAGAAGAAGATAAAATGGAGAAGCTGGCACGACTATACTTGAAAGAAGTCGTCTCCAGACATGGAATACCAGTCTCTATTATCTCTGATAGAGATGACAGATTTGTTTCAAGGTTTTGGAAAACGTTACAGCAAGCATTGCGGAATCGTCTAGACATGAGTACTGCCTATCATCCACAAACTGATGGGCAGAGTGAAAGGATGATACAGACACTTGAAGACAAGCTACGAGCATGTGTTATTTATTTTGGAAATATTTGGGATCGACATTTACCATTAGCATAATTTTCTTACAACAACAGTTACCACTCGAGTATTGAGATGGCACCGTTTGAGGCACTTTATGGCAGATTACGGGTCTGGAAATTATCCAAGAAACTACCGAGAAAATCATTCAAATTTAACAACGATTGAAAACCGCCCAAAGTCGACAAAAGAATTACGTGGAAAGTAAAAGAAAAGATATAGAATTTGAAATTGGTGACATGGTCATGCTTAAGGTATCACCTTGGAAAGGTGTTGTTCGTTTTAGAAAACGAGGAAAACTAAACCCGAGATACATTGGGCCATTCAAGGTTATTGACCGTGTTGGACCAGTAGCTTATCGACTTGAATTACCACAACAATTAGCTGGCGTACATAATACCTTTCACATCTCGAATCTGAATAAATGCTTAGCCAAAGAAGATCTCACTATTCCTTTAGACGAAATTCAGATCAATGTAAAACTATAATTCATTGAAGAACCCGTTGAAATAATGGATCGTGAGGTTAATAGACTTAAGCAAAATAAAATACCAATCGTTAAGGTTCGATGGAATGCTCGTAGAGGACCCGAGTTACCTGGGAACGTGAAGATCAGATGAAAAAGAAATACCCGCACTTATTTCCAGAAGGTGAGACAACACCTTCAACTGCTTAAAATTTCGGGACAAAATTTATTTAACGGGTAGGTACTGTAGTGACCCGAAATCTTCCATGATTATATATTATATGAGATTAATATTTACATAAATAAATGTTTCCAACATATTAAGAAATCAAACTTGTTAAGACTTGATTAATAGAAACGAATTTGGTGTTAACGTTTAACCACCCAGTTTGTCCGATGATTCACGAACGTTATAACTTGTATATGACATGATATTATATATATGAACATATATATATATATATATATATATATATATATATATATATATATATATATATATATATATATATATATATATATATATATATATATATATATATATATATATATATATATATATATATATATATATATATATATATATATATATATATATGTTTAACATGATGAAGTGATAATTAAGTATCTCATTATGTATATTAGCAATGAACTTTATACATAAAACAAGACTACTAACTTAAGAAATTCAAAACGATATCTATACGTAACGATTATCGTTGTAATAACGTCTTAATATTTATATATCATATTAAGACATATTAGTACATCATGTTATCATGATAATGTAACAATTTAACATCTCATTAAATATATAATAATGGGATTAATTACATTTAACGAGACCGTTAACTTAAAGGTTTCGAAACAACACTTACATGTAACGATTAACGATGACTTAACGAATCAGTTAAAATGTATATACATGTAATGTATTAAGATGTATTGATACACTTTTGAAAGACTTCATGACATATATCAAAGTGCTTCTACTTAACAAAAATGCTTACAATTGCATTCTCATTCATTTTCATCAACAATTCTACTCGTATGCACTCGTATTTGTACTCGTACAATACACATCTTCTATATGTATATACTATTGGTATATACACTTCAATGATCAGTTCTTAGCAGCCCTCATTTAGTCAACAAACATGTGGAACCGTCATTTGGCAACTAGCATGAATTATTACACTAAAAATCAAACTACAACTTGCATATAACTCCATGCTATCCCACGTTTTTGATCACACACACATACACTTTCATTTTTTAATTTTCGTTCATCCATTTGATCTCTCTCTTGTTATATGATGATGTTCTAAGTGTTCTTCATCATATTAATCAAAATCTACATCAATCTAGCTCATAAATCCACCCTTTGATCAACCTACAAAACAACTACTCAAGAACACTTCAATAACACTTTCAAGTTTGTAAGATTACTTCCAAGCTTTCTAATCCATTCCAAGTAATCATCCAAGATCAAGAAACCTTTGTTATTTACAGTAGGTTATCTTTATAATTCAAGGTAATATTCATATTCAAACTTTGATTCGATTTCTATAACTATAACTATCTTAATTCAAGTAGAAATCTTACTTGAACTTGTTTTTGTGTCATGATTCTACTTCAAGAACTTTCAAGCCATCCAAGATCCTTTAAAGCTCTAGATAATTTCTTGTCATTTCCAGTAGGTTTACCTACTATACTTGAGATAGTAATGATGTTCATAACATCATTCGATTCATATATATATAACTATCTTATTCGAAGATTTAAACTTGTAATCACTAGAACATAGTTTAGTTGATTCTAAACTTGCTCTCAAACAAAGTTAATACTTCTAACTTAACTTTTAATATCAACTAAACACATGTTTATATCTATATGATATGCTAACTTAATGATTTAAAACTTGGAAACACGAAGAACACCGTAAAACCGGACATACGCCATCGTAGTAAAACCGGGGGCTGTTTTGGGTAGGAAAAATAAAAAATATCTTAATATTTGAATTTGAAGTTTGTTTTATGGAAAAATGATATTTCATATGAACATGATACTATATCCAAAAATCATGGTTAAACACAAAGTTGAAGTATGTTTTTCAAAATGGTCATCATGATGTCGTTATTTCGACGAAAATGACTACCTCTTTCAAAAACGACTTTTAACTTGTATTTCCAACTATAAACTTATACTTTTTCTGTTTAGTTTCATAAATTTAAGTTCATTATGAAACCATAGCAATTTGATTCACTCAAAACGGATTTATAACGAAGAAATTATGGGTAAAACAAAATTGGTTAAAATTACTAGTTTTAGCTACAAAAATTTTATAACAAATCTATACTAACCATAACTTAACTAACTTATATTGTATCTAACCAATATTATGTAATCTTGATAGACCATATACACGTATACAATATTTTGACATATCATATCGACGTCATCTATATATATTATTTGGAATAACCGTAAGTCACTCTATATGCGGTAATGTTCGAGTTAGCATATAGAGGGTCGAGGTTGATTCTAAAATAATATATATACCTTGAGTTGTGATTGAGTCTGAGACATGTATACAATGGGTCGTGGATTGATTCGAGATAATATATTTATTTATGTACTTCTAACTGTGGACTACTAATTGTGGACTACTAACGTTGGACTGCCAACTTAACAACTTAAATCGTTAACACGTAAAAAAATATGATATGAATATATTTCTATCATACTTTGATATATGTATATATTTGTTATAGGTTCGTGAATCAACCCATGGCCAATTCTTATTTCCGACGAAGTAAAAATCTGTGAAAGTGAGTTATAGTCCCATTTTTACTAGCTAATATTTTGGGATGAGAATACATGCAGTTTTATAAATGTTTTACAAAATAGACACAAGTACTTGAAACTACATTCTATGATGGATTACGAATACCGAATATCACCCTTTTTAGCTTGGTAACCTAAGAATTTGGGAACTGGCCCTAAATTGATGTGAATCCTAAAAATAGATCTATGGGCACTAACGACCCCCATCCTGAGAGTTTGGATACTTTAGTACTTCGATTTTTGTACAGATGTGTTAATCCTGTATGTATACAGATGTATTAATCCTGTATCTTTGGGGATATTATATATGCATTATGTTAATGTCGGTTACCAGGTGTTCATCATATGAATGATTTTTATGGCTATTTATGAAGAATGAAATCTTGTGGTCTATTATTACAATCTACGATATAGGTTAATCCTATAACTTACCAACATTTTTGTTGACGTTTAAAGCATGTTTATTCTCAGGTGATTATTAAGAGCTTCCGCTGTTGCATGCTAAATTAAAGGCAATATTTGGAGTCAGCATGCTTGTATGATATTGTTTAAAAATTGCATTCGGAAAAATAAATTGTTGTAAAATATTATTGTAAACCATTATGAAATGGTCGTGTGTAACAGTTGTATTTTAGATTATCATTACTTGATAATCTACGTTATGTCTATTAAACCTTTATCGATAGAATAAAGGTTATGGTTTGTTTAAAAAACGAATGCAGTCTTTGAAAAATGTCTCATATAGAGGTCAAAACCTCGTAACGAAACCAATTAATATGAAACGTTTATAATCAATATGAACGGGACATTTCAGTTTGTATCTTACTCGTACAGTGGAAGCGTTCTTGGGTGAGAAGATGAGGTTTGTAAAAATCATAGCTATGAGGAGGTTAGTGTACCAGCGAGAAAGCGGAAAGTTAAAAAAGGTGGTAGACTTCGAGGTGGTGATTGCGTTCTCACTAGGGAACCTTGATGAATAGTATACAAAGGCTTCTGTTGGGTTTTCTCGTTGCTGGTAAAAGGAAATCAGTGATAGACGGGAAATCCTATACGAGGGTGGTCGTTGACATGTGAGTTCGGGATTGGACGTGTCTAGATCGATGGTTGAGGCGGTATAGTGTCATGAAGAATCCTATATATATAATTGAAGTGTTGCATACTTCAATTGGTCTTCTAGTGTAAGAAGATGATCTTTTAAGTTTGAGAAGATGGTTGGTGATGAAACAAAAAGATTTTCCAAGCTAGTAACAAAAGGATCGAATTATAGCTCAACGGTATTTTTTTGGTGTCTAAAGACTTCACTTGCTTTAAGGTTATCGGGTGAAGTATGGCGTGATTTGGGTGCAAATCCGGCTGTATCAAACGGAGGTGTAATTAGCGGGTCTGGTTATTGGTGTGGGATGATGATGATGTTGTCAGGTTAAAGATGGGTTGTTAAACATCTCTTCGAGTGGGAGATTTTTAGAGTGTGAATCGAGTTAAACAAGTCAAACAAAATTCATAGCTATTGCTGCAAAAGTTGAGATCGCGAGTTTTAAACTCGTTAATGGAGATTCCGCTCGAGGTATTGTTCGCGATCGCGAAACAGATGCAAGCAGAAGACTCGCGATCGCGAGTTTAGTACTGGACGGTCAGAATTTTCTAGATTAAGGAAACTTGTTCCCAAAGTTTTTTTCCTTGTTTGTTTTTGCCTATAAAAGGACCCTGTTGTAACCTGTAAAAGTGTGCACAAAATTTAAAGTAAAAGTCTCTGGTTTGCACCCGTGGAATAAATCCTTCTACGTGTTTGGAGTAAGGATATAACCACGTTAAATCCTGTGTCATTTTACATTTATTTATCGCTCTTGCTTTAGCTACTTCATTTATCGTTAGTGAGTGTTTGATTATTTTAAATCACACATCTTGTTGGGTCCTACAATTCCTAACACTAGAGCTATCATTAGTGATGGAGGTTCTCATTTTAAAAATGTTCATTTTTCTAAACTTTAAAAAAGTTTTGGAGTCAACAACCACATTGTTAAACTTTTATACTCTTTCTTATGATTAATTGTTGAAGATTGCAAGAGTATAGAAGTGAAAATAAACATATTACAAGGTTTTATGTGATTATTAAAGATTGAAGACGAATGCACAAAAAGATGTTAAAACGAAGAAAAGATGTCAATTTTTACTGTAGCAATTCACTGTAGCAAAGTCAATTTTTACTGTAGCAATTTCATTGTAGCAAATAGTGATTTTCGAAAACACTGTAGCATTTTGGGTACTGTAGCAATTTGAAAATACTGTAGCAAATTAGTGTTTTACTGGTTCATCTTAAACGCTTTAGTTAACTTATCTAAATATCAATCGAATCAATAAACGAATGTTACTATCGTTTACTAAATAACTTGAAATTATATATATGTATATATCTTTTTAATATACATAAATCAATTTTTAAATACACATTGGAAGTTATTTATAAATAAATTTTAATAATAAATATTTCAACTTATCATATATATTCAAATAGATATTTAAACCAATAAGTTTAATGTACGGTATCAAATAATTAATACATTGTTACCTTTTCAAGTTATAGTATATATGTATCTATTTACATATAATTGTTCGCGAATCGTCGAAAACAACCGAAGGGTATTTAAATATATAAAAGTAGTTCAAAAATTTTGAGATTCAGTTTTACAGACTTTGCTTATCGTGTCGGAAATGTTAATCATACAAACATTAAGTTTAAATTTGGTCAGAAATTTTCGGGTCATCACAGTACCTACCCGTTAAAGAAATTTCGTCCCGAAATTTGAGTGAGGTCGTCATGGCTAACAATAAAAATGTTTTAATGACGAATATGAGTTGATAATAGAGTTTTATCACCATTAAATAATATGGATAAAACAATCCAATTACTCGAAGCGTATGAGGAAAGTTATCGTAATAAAGTGAAATACAGAATAGAGATGCGTCTTTATCTCTTGACGTAGTAAAGATTGATTTTCGGAATTTAAGGAATAGAAGATCTTCATAATTTAAATAGGATTTGATTCTTCAGGAATTAAGAAAATTACGATTTCCTTTGATTAAATGCGTAATCTGCCTCGATTGCTATGTCTGATATTTCGCTATAAATTGACCTCTTTCGTTTCATTTGTTTTCACCACTCCTATAAACTTCTTCCTTATTTCATACTTTCAAAAGATTGTGAAAATGCTTCATCCAGTTCTGATTCTTGATATACTCCTAACTTTCATATCTGTCATTCTTCTTTTTCATCTACCACCAGAGAAAGTTATTTTCTTCTACCATTACCTTGGGGTTATAGTGTTTTTTATTCTCCCGTGTCTTTACATTGTTGTACGTATTGATATACATGGTTTGTAAATTTCGGGGTTGTTATCGGGCCTATATTCTCCTTTATATTTCGGAGCTACATGCTTTCGATTTCTCTTCCCGACCTTAAGTCAAGCGGATAATGGTTCAGAATTTGCAGGTTGAATTTCGGATGAACATAATTAATGTTCTAAGAAAGAAATTGTAATGGCACGATCTTGATTTGTCAAATTACCAGAATATCTGGAAAAGACCGAATCATCAAGAAATATATTTTCTTGATATATTTAGAGATTATATAGAATGAAAAAGTTATGTAACATGGTTTATGATGAGGGTATGATCTATGAACCTTTATCACGTTCCATTAAAAACTCAGCATGATTTACTGTAATATAATCACGTTGATCAAGTGTCATTATATTATACTAACTCATGCTTCAGTTCCCAATATTACTTCAAAACATCCATTTTTTTTTCTTTCAAATTTTAGAAACTAAAATAGTTTCTTTTATGATGTAACACAGATAGTGTGAAGAGATGAATGATTTCCGATAAGAATAGGTATGAAGATATCTTCAGAAATATCGAGGAAATTTATAATGAAAGATACGATGATATCTTAGAATTTCTAATATCAGAGGATGATGAAGAATATTGTCCGCAAGGGTTTAGATTCGGAAGCAAGGTATTCGTTAATGGCTTCAGCAGATACTGAATCATTTGGATTCTTTGAAGACAAGTTTCGTCCTTGTGATTTATCCACAGCCTCTTTCATACTTTGCTCAATCTGTTTTCCAGTTCCAAACTTTCTCTTTTTCTCAGCTTTACCACCATACTATTCTTTATCATCAAACTTTTGACTGTTAAGGTCGTTTACAGTTTTTGCTGCTTCATCAACATTTTTCCAAAATTCGGAGAACTAGTTTCGTAGTTTGGGGTGTTTTTCGGAAACTTCACATTCGAAGTATGTAAGTCCAGGAGGTAGATGTTATATGTACACATATAACTGTTGGCGTAGACGTGCTACAAGATTTCAAAATACTGATTGCTAATTCCCGATAGTTGGTATGGCAATTGCCGTTATAAGATGTGGATGAGTACATGATACGGTTTCAATGAGTATAAGGATTTTTCGAAAGGTCAAAGATCAATGAAGTTGTTGGTAAATTTACTGCTAATGTGGTGGAACATGAAAGATTCCCCGATAACAAAAACGTATGTGCCAAAGTTACAAGTCTAAAAGGTCATCGTTGACTGGTTGAATGGTTGATAATACTGGATACTTTGAAAAGGAATTGCAAGGTTATTTTCGGTAAAAACAATGCTAAAGGATCTTGCATAGTTTTGAAGTCAAAGTATAGCTTTGAAAGATGTAGAGATCTAAGAATGATGTCACCCGTTAAATCTTGACTTGGATTCTGACCCGTCAATATCAGAATATGTAATTGAATTTGTATGAAAACGATTGTATATCGCTGTGAGCATAGTTAATAATTTTTGAATCAAAGTTGAAGAATGTACAGTATAACATATTAATTGTGAACTTATATATTTCTTGGGAATTACCTACCCGTTAAAGATTTCACAAGTAATATTTTGTACAAAAGAATTTTTATTACCGTCTTTATCAAAATATATGTATGTATATTTTCTTCAGATGTAATACAAATTTGATGAGTTAATATCATATTAAGCTCATTTGATTTTTGACTTGAATTAGAAATGAATAATCTCTAAAACATTAAAGAATTAATAATCTTTACGGAGTATTTTACTAATGTAATCAATACTCAGTTTTATTGATATTTTCTCAGTGAATCATGTTGGTGCTCATGGAACTCTTGCTAACTTCACAAGGTACGAATGATGTTTTCTAGAAAGTTTCGAATACATCGAAGATGAAAGTATAAAATCAACCATATAATTGAATAATATACTTAGTTTATTATGAAATGGAATTCATTGAGTTGGAAACAGAGATTGTAGTTAACGATGGTTAAGTCATTAACGAAGGATGTACATCATAGCATATTAGTAATATGAATTAACCGAGTAGTATCTACCAGTTAAGATTCACATGTAATAACTTGGTACGAAAAGATTTATTTTGATTTCAAAATTCATATATATTAAATATACATAAAATTTCTTCAGGGGAAATAAGTTAATACTTCATCGGTTATTGTTGCTAGTATTTCTTGGTAACTACGATGCGTATGAAGTTGATGTTCAAGGTACATATTGTGATGTTGAGGCTTGCGGTGCGGATGTTGTTGGTGGTGGTAATGGTACTGTTGGTGTTGTTGTCGGTGGTACTGTTGATGCCGGAGATTCTGCTGGTGCTTGTAACCTTTGCACCATATTCTCCAAAGCCACTACCCGAGCGCGAAGCTCGTTGACTTCTTCTACTACACCCGGATGATTGGCGGTTCGGACGAGCGGATGAATAAGATCCAGAATTTGAGAGAGTATATGATCATGACGAGAAATTCTGGAGATGAGAGAGAAAATGGTATTGCGAACAGGTTCGCCGGTAAGTGCTTCAGGTTCTTCGCCAAGAGGGCAATGTGGTGGATGGAAGGGATCGCCTTCTTCTTGTCTCCAATAATTAAGTAGGCTACAAACCCATCCCCAATTTATCCAGAATAGATGATGGCTAATTGGTTGATCCATTCCGGTTACACTGTCTTCGGAATTCAGATGAATATCCATATCGGAATAGCTGTCAGAGTTTAAGGAATTTGAAGTAGATACGGGATCCATCTTGTATAATTAGGGAGATGATTTTTTTTTTATATGAATTAGATTATAGAATGTAGATTGGTATTCTTCAATACATAATTTACATATGTATATATAATACCAAATTCCATAAATCACGGAGAAATTTTGGAAGATGTCAGGAAAAGTTTACAGTAACAGATAAGCTAAGATATGAATTTTGTCTATACGCTATTCATACAATCAATGCAGTAAGACGTTTCTAGACTAGGAATGATAAGCAGGTAATTTTCGACAAAAATGATAAGCAAAACTTTTGACATGCAGACACGGTCGAAGTCCAGACTTACTAATGCATCCTAACAACTATCAGTTAGACACACTCATGCAAGACCTGGTTCGCTAGGACCAATGCTCTGATACCAACTGTGACGATCACTCCAAATCCATATGTACGAACACGTCATTCATTGATTTCATTGCGAGGTATTTGACCTCTATATGATACGTTTTGTAAACATTGCATTCTTTTGAAAAGGCACACTATAAATGAATATATAAATCAAAGGTTTTCGACATCTGATGATTTCTACATATAGACAATCAGCATAAATAATAGTTTACAACAGTATTTTTGTTGACAATGCAGTCAAAGTAAGATACATGGTGATGATTTGGTGAATGCAACGTTTCCTTGAAAAATATGTCATGTGAGACTCCATGCACATAGCTTGTCTAACATCTAAGCAAACATCGGAAGACTTCTAGGAAACCTGAGAATAAACATGCTAACAAGTGTCAACACAAAAGTTGGTGAGTTCATAGTTTTAATGTTGCGCATAATCTGTATATAAAGGTGGATCACAAGATTTCAGTTGTTTCATCCAGAAACGTTTATCAAAATATTCTACGAAATTGAGCACCCTGGTAACTAAACTTAACGTATATATAATTTATACCCTTTGTAAAATCATCTTAATAATACACGCAAACCAACGTGTACGCTTCTCAAATAGCATACGTCCGTTAAAAGGCTAGTGCTCTAGCTCGGACGGGGATATCAAGCCCTATGGATCCATATACTACTACTCGCGCCCACCAGTTCTTATAACTGGCAGTTAACAGTTACCAAAGCTAAGGGATTTTCGGTTCAAACTCAGTGTATAATTTAGTATGTACTTGTATCCATTGCGTTTAAAATAAAGTGCATGTATTCTCAGCCCAAAAATATATATTGCAAAAGCAATTAAAAAGGGATCAATGAAACTCACACTTTATAATTATTGTAAAACAGTTATTAAAGCATTTGCATGTATTCTCAGCCCAAAAATGTAAAGGGTAAAAGGGATCATATGAAACTCACACTTTATAATTATTGTAAAACAGTTATTAAAGCATTTGCATATATTCTCAGCCCAAAAATGTAAAGGGTAAAAGGGATCATATGAAACTCACACTTTATAATTATTGTAAAACAGTTATTAAAGTATTTGCATGTATTCTCAGCCCAAAAATGTAAAAGGTAAAAGGGATCATATGAAACTCACCTTAGCAGCATATAAAGTCGTTCACCAAAATGTGATCGAAACACGGATTATCAAATAACCGTAAATCTCAACATATCAATATTGAGATTCAATATTGTAGAAAAGTATGTAGACGTAACGGAGATGATAACACTAGGTTTGACTTGCAAATAATACCCATGAATATTACCCATAACCTCCTTGGCAATAACCCATAATTTCCTTAGCTTTATCCCGCTCATAAAACTATTTTGAAGGTGACACGCTCATAACCTCGTCGTAGTATTTTATGTATATATACTACTAACAATAATATTATAATAAGATTAATAATAATAATATTAATCTTAATAATAATAATAATAATAATAATAGTAATAATAATAATAATAATAATAATAATAATAATAATAATAATAATAATAATAATAATAATAATAATAATAATAATAATATAATAAATAAATATCTACGGAGTAATTAAAAATGAGATCAGAAACAGAAATGATCGGGTATTTATAGTTGTGGCCTGTCCCTGTGTAACGACCAGGAATTTTCCGATCGTTCTATACTTATGAGATTAATATTTACATAAATTAAACCTTACCAACATGATAAGCAATCCAAACTGTTGAGACTTATATTTTTGAAAAGAGTTTTACACAACGTTTGACCGTCCAATTTGACCGATGATATCACGAACTATATAACACACGATAATTATACGATTATGTATATGTACATATCTATACATATTTAACATGATTTAAGGATGGTTTAACATTTCATTGTGAACTAACAACAACGAGTTATAAGTATACTTTGAGACCACTAACTTAAGTTTTCAAAACGATAACTATATGTAACGTTCTTTGACATATATACTTACAATCTTTAATGTGTTGTGATTTATGTCACCAATATGATTTAAGTGTAATGGGATTAATTTGTAACCAAAATAATCTTGATAAATATTAAACAAGTTTGGGGAAGTGTGGAGTGCACACTTGTTTGAACTTATCTTGATTATGACGGGGGTTCGGGGGCAGCGCCCCCGATAAGCGGGGTCCAAGGGGTGGCAACCCCTGGCGGGGTCCAAGGGGCAGAGCCCCTGGCTGGGCTAACATTGCTTTATTAAAAATGTCTTAAAATTTTATTTTGGCCCAGTTTGCCCCAAAAATAAAAGCCCAGTTTTGAGCCTCTTTTACAGTTATAAACCCGTCCATATTTGAATTCTCGTTCCGATTCCTCAAAATTTCTACAAGTATATCTAGGGTATATGTAACCGTATCATACCCAGCTTCTATACGTATTTACTATTGGTATATACCAACAATAAACTTCAATGATCAGCCACTAGACATGATGTTACATGTGGGAACCAGCCATTTAACCTCATGTGTGACTTTTGTGCAAGAAAACAAACTAAATCTCCTATATATCCATCCCATAATCATGCTATTTTGCACACACACATATACAATTTCATTTCCAATTTTCTTTCAAGTTAATTCATTCCCTAATCTCTCTTCATTTACCTACTCAAGAACGTATCAATATAGTCATCCGATTTCAAGGAGATTACTTTCAAATCTTTCAATCTCACTCCACCACTCTTTTGATTCCAAGATTTTTCTTACCTTTTCCAGTAGCTTTGTCCAAGTAACTTGAGGTAGTAACCTTATTCATAACCTTATTCGATTCATATTTATATAGCTATCTTATTTTGTGTTATAAAATTTTAACAACAAGAACATAGTTTGAGTGATTTCAAACTTGTTCGCAAACTAAATAGATCCTTCTAATTTGATTTTTTAAAAACACTTCAAGACCTGTAATATATCATATTATGACAAAATCGGATTAATCATATCTTGGCTAATTAACATAATATTTAATATATATTTACTTATGATTTTATTTTATATATTTCAGGACCACCCGTAAACAACACGAGAAGTTTAATCATAAGACCTCATGATTGTACGCAACACGTCATTTGACAACACGGTACTTTATGTACGCAACACGTTATTTGACAACATGGTACCATGGGTCAAGATTAATTCTGATCAACACGAATACGATGGGGTCTTTATTTATTTTATTTAAGCAACTAATTGTGGACCACTAACATTGGACTGCTAACTACGGACTAAGAAAATATTAAAAGTATTAAAAGTATATATATATATATATATATATATATATATATATATATATATATATATATATATATATATATATATATATATATATATATATATATATATATATATATGTAACGATTTCTTGAAAAGAAAATATGTTGATATATTATATATATGGTTAGGTTCGTGATATCTATCGGAGACCAAGTCGAGTTAAATACCTTCAAGACAAAAGTGAGTATATAGTCCCACTTTTAAACTCTAAATATTTCGGGATGAGAATACATGCATTTTATGATTTACGTTATGGACACAAGTGATAAAAAAATATATTCTACGTTGAGTTGTACCACTGGCATACTTCCCTGTAGCTTGGTAACTACTATTTACATGTGGTATTGTAAACGCGAATCCTGTTGATAGATCTATCGGGCCTGACAACCCCAACCGGACTGGACGACCAGTATTCAACGGTTGCACAGTACTTCGTTTCGGTGACTACACTTGGTACAGTGTAGTGAGATTTAATAATAAAGGGAATATGCGACGTTGATTAAATGTTAAGTATGGTTATCAAGTGCTCAACCACTTAGAATATTTTTATTAAAACGTTTATGTATATGAAATCTTGTGGTCTATATTTATAACGCTGCTAGCATTAAACCTATATCTCACCAACTTTATGTTGACGTTTTAAGCATGTTTATTCTCAGGTGATAACTAAAAGCTTCCGCTGCAACATGTTGAATTTAAGCAAGATCTTGAGTATGCATATTTGTGTCAAAAATAAAACTGCATATCGGAGGATTTGTAATGTAAAATATGTTGGAGGTCGTATTGTTATTATCACATGTAAAGTTTGTAAGTCTAAGATTATCGCTAAACGATAATCATTATTAAGTTGTTTAAACCTTGTATTTGTAATAAAAGCTATGGTTTGTATTGTAAAAACGAATGCAGTTTTTGAAAAATGTCGCATATAGAGGTCAATACCTCGCGATGAAATCATATGTTATTGTATTCGTCCTTATGGTTAAGGTCGGGTTATGACACCCTGGTGGCCATGCGATCGCATGGCTGGGAAGGCTATATCCCATGCGATCGCATGGGCCGGCTGTCCAGCACACAATCCTTTTGTTTTCTTGCTTGTCGACATATTTTAATATTAATATAATATATATAATTTATATAATTAATTATATATTATATTAAATTCATGTGCATAGTTGATTTGTAATTTTTGTTCCGAAAAGTCGTATGTCGTCACTCGACTTATGTCCCGGTTCCGGTTTTTCGAACGCCCTTTCGTACGCTGAGAAAACTAGTTCTTTTCGTTTCGTGACTCCTACCATTGTCAAAATATAGTCTTAAATCATCCATAAACTATACCACTGTAGCAAAGTTACTGTAGCAAAGTTAATTTTTACTGTAGAAATTCACTGTAGCAAAGTCAATTTTTACTGTAGCAATTTCATTGTAGCAAATAGTGATTTTTGAAAACACTGTAGCATTTTGGGTACTGTAGCAATTTGAAAATACTGTAGCAAATTAGTGTTTTACTGGTTCATCTTAAACGCTTTAGTTAACTTATCTAAATATCAATCGAATCAATAAACGAATGTTACTATCGTTTACTAAATAACTTGAAATTATATATATGTATATATCTTTTTAATATACATAAATCAATTTTTAAATACACATTGGAAGTTATTTATAAATAAATTTTAATAATAAATATTTCAACTTATCATATATATTCAAATAGATATTTAAACCAATAAGTTTAATGTACGGTATCAAATAATTAATACATTGTTACCTTTTCAAGTTATAGTATATATGTATCTATTTACATATAATTGTTCGCGAATCGTCGAAAACAACTGAAGGGTATTTAAATATATAAAAGTAGTTCAAAAATTTTGAGATTCAGTTTTACAGACTTTGCTTATCGTGTCGGAAATGTAAATCATACTTAGATTATGTTTAAATTTGGTCAGAAATTTCCGGGTCATCACATAAAGTTTAGGTGCTTAATGTTTAAAAGAGAAATCCAGCTTTGAATGGTTCAGCTGCTAAATCATTCAGTATCATCTGTCATTCAGAAGTCAGAATCGAACGCACTGAATGTTGAATGGTTCAGCATTCAGCTTTGAACCATTCAATTAAGTCGTAAACATATGCACCATAAGCCACCCCCGAACATAAATCCTGGCTTCCCTCGGTCTATAGAACAAAATAACAGTGTAGCTTAATAAGAAATATCAAAGAAAAATGATATATGACATGATAATTTGATCACATAATCAGAACCCATGAAGACCCATTTTTTAGAATTCGATCAGCCACCTTAGCATTAGGATTCATCTCCAACCTGTATAGCCTACCAAAATTTTTGCACAAACAAACATTTCCAAGCCAAATGTCTTTCCAAAACAATGTATCCTTACCGTTACCAACAGAAATATCGAAAAGGATGATGATAAATCAATATTCCACTTTCTCAACAGTGAATCGGTTTTTAGAATATTTTACCACGTCGAACAATTAAAACCCGCCCCATGATTGTCTTTCATATTCATTCCCCCATCCCGACCATAAATACTCTTGATTATTCTTACCCAAAAAGCATTATTTTCTATACGAAATCGCCACCATCATTTTCCTAATAAGGCTAAGTTTTTTTTTATTATTTTTTTTAGCCTTAAAGGACCCAATATTAAACCCGCCCTTTTCGTAAGACGAAAGTAAGAAGTCCCAACTCACCCAAGCCATTTTACTATTTTCCCCCATCCCGCCCCAAAAAAAAATTACGACGCATACCTTCCAATACGTTGACGACGCCCGACAAAGCACGAAATAGGAATAAGCATACAACGGGAGGCTACTTAGCACCGACTTGATGAGAGTAAGATGACCACCAAATGAAAGCGACTTTGCCTTCCAATCCGATAATCTACCCTGAATTTTCTCAACATATGGATCCCAATCTTTAATTTTGTTCATCTTTTGCCCTATAGGTAATCCAAGGCAAGCCATAGGGAAACAACCTGCATTACACCCTATGGATGAAGCAAAATCCTCAATATGTTCCTTTGGAACCCCGACTCCGTATAGACAACTCTTGTTAAGATTGACTTTTAGACCCGAGACTTTTTCGAAACACTTAAGAATATTCATCAGGTTATGTAGATTTCATCTATTCCACTCACCAAAAAGAATCGTGTCATTCGCGTATTGGAGGTGTGATAATACCTCTTTGTTCTTCCCGATCTCCACTCCTTTGAACAACCCGATGTTTATAGCGTTTTTCACCATCATACCCAACCCTTCCGTAACAAGAATAAACAAGTACGGGGGTAAAGGATCCCCTTACCTTACACCCCTTCTTAACATGAATTCCTTTGTCGGAGCACCATTTACTAATACCGAGATCGAAGCCGAATTTAGACATGTATCAATCCACGAGATCCACCTATTCCCAAACCCCATCAGTTTCAAAATCTCAAGGAGATATTTTCTGTTAAGCTTATCAAAGGCTTTCTCTAAATCTGCTTTAAAGATTAAGCTCCTACATTTGCGTGCCTTGAGATCATCAACAACCTCGTTAGCCACTAGAATTGTGTCCAGGATGTAACGCCCTTTGATGAAAACACTTTTCTCATATCCCACTAGTTTCGACATCATCTTTTTAAGTCGATTTGCAAGGATCTTAGCGATTATTTTATAGAAGCTGCCAATTAAACTTATGGGCCTATAATCTCCCAATCCCATTGGACATTTCTTCTTAGGGATTAGAGTAAGAAAGGAAGCGTTGCATCCCTTAGATATCGTCTTGTATTCCCAGAACCAATATATAGCTTTGAGAAGATCATCTTTAATAAGCCACCAGAATTTTTTGTAAAATTTTCACTTGAAACCATCCGGTCCCAGTGCTTTTGAATCGCCACATTCTTTTAGGGCCTGCCAAATTTCTGACTCCGATAAGGGGAGTTCTAACAAAGCTGCATCTTCCATCTGCTGACTCGAGTGGGCTGAAATTAAGTCCAGCAATCCCATCTATACATGGTTGAGTGGACTCAGTCTGCTCAAAAATATTTTTGAAGTAATTAAAAGTTTTCGATTTTCTTTTTTCCGGAGCAGTCTCCCAAACACCTTCGATTTGAAGACCCCTAATTTTATATCTGTTGAAGCATTTTCGAACAGTGGAATGGAAAAAAAACGTGTATTCTCGTCACCATCCTCACCCCATTTATTCCTAGCTTTTTGCTTAAGCATTTGACTTTTGAATTTAATTTTCTACTGCCACATTTTTCTAACATTAACCCAAGCTTCACGATCAACATGAAAAATAAAATCGGAAACTAAATAATGGCTCCGTTCATGAAAAATCAACGTTGAGTTAAATATTTTTTTATTATCCTACTAATTATAAATTATTAATTTAGTTAATAATGAGTAGTTAATAATAAAATTATGTAACACCCAAATATTCATGGTACATAGAGTGCAAATGGCGTACATAAATGTATAGTGCATGGCGTAAATTAAAAAGCTCAGGAAACTGCTCAGACCACTGTGCGCGACGCGCACCACTAAGTGAGCGCGCCGCGCACACTGCCAGCGACAGGATTCTGTTTTTCTGCTTTTTGAGTTTAATGATGGGCATTTTGGTCATTTCACTTGGGGTCGGATCTGTGGCCATATCAACTGGTTTGGATCCAATTGTGGATCAATTTCACATCCATGCATCATTTTCATCCATTCTTAGAGAGAGAGAGAGAGAGCAGTCTAGAGAGAGATTTGGGGTTTTGGAGAAGAAGGAGCTTGAATTGATCAAAGTCTCGGGTTTTAAAGTTGTTCACCTCGTTCCTAGCTACGTTTTGGTTGTTGTGGTAAGTTCTAACTCTGAATTTCATTGTTTGATTTGATATTCAAAGTTAGGGTTTGAACTTAAAATTGATAGGAAACCCATTTAAACTCATGAAGTGAGTTTATTGATGCTAGTAATCGGGTTATTGGTTGTTGTTGGTGGATTTTGGGTTGGTGAACAAATTGGCCATGATTAGGACTTGTATTTGGGTTTAATCACTAGGATTAGTGATTATGGAAGTGTTAGAACCCATTTTGTGTATTTGAAAGACTAATTTTGGAAATGAGTCAAAATTGGGGTTTTGGTTGATTTTGAGAATGATAAGTGTTTAACACTTAAGATTGGGTTCAATTGGCATAATAAGACCATTTTCACTTGTGTTAGTGATTATTGGTTAGTTTGGGCGCGTTTTGGGTTTGTAAGTGCAATTGGTCGAATTTGCACTAAGGGTCGAATTGAGTTGGTTTGTAAATCCACTCTAAGTGTGTTGTTGTAATTGTGATGATGGAATAGGTACATTTCATCGGCAAGTTGCGGATTATTCGGTAGCATTTCATCAAGGCGACAAGGTGAGTGGAATGATTATACATGTGCGTATATAATGTATCTATTTGTAGGGCGGGGGAGGGGCCGGGTATGCGTTGTCTATACCACCAAAGTTAGTGATATATTTCGTTGTACACTAACGATGGATATTTCGTTGTCCAAATTGTCCAAGAGTTAGTGATATATTTCGTTGTACACTAACGATGGACATTTCGTTGTCCAATCCGACCAAGAGTTAGTGATATATTTCGTTGTACACTAACGATTGCTTTGAACGAATATTTCGTTGTCCAATCCGACCAAGAGTTAGTGATATATTTCGTTGTACACTAACGATTGCTTTGAACGGATATTTCGTTGTCCGAATGGCCTAGGGATTAGTGATATATTTCATTGTACACTAACGGTTGTTATGAATACCGGTGGGAAATTCGAAGTACCATTCCCTTGTGTAATCGGTTAACCATGGTGACGTGTTGTAGTGTAACATTTTATATTATTCGAGTTATATATATGATGTTGTGGTGCTAGCTTGTGGTCTTGAAGAATTTAGAGTTATACTTGCGAAGGTATGCTATGTAACTTGCTAGCGTGTATGAGGTATTTGTGTAAGTGTATGCAAGTAGGTATATTATATATGTATATGTATAATTATTGCATTCACTAAGCGTTAACTTACACTCTCGTTGTTTACCTTTTTTATAGATTTGCTTTGGAGACGGTGGCTCGGGTGAGCGCGGGGATTAGTGGACTTGCTTTGGATTTGGATTAGGATTGGGTAGCGTATCCCCAATCGCCATGCTCGGCTTTTATTTTGTGTTAGAAACTGGGGTCAAAAATTGTACTTCGTACTTAACTCGTAAAACGGGCCGATGTGGGCCCGGTGTCGTAAAACTTGTTTATTATCAAAACGTGTTAGTTTTACTTATTAAAATGTGTTGTGAAAACCGTTTGGTCTAATTGTGTCGGGAAGTCGAAGATCTTTTCGCATGAAACGAACAAGTTGATCAGAACTGTCCAGGCCTCTGTGCGCGCCGCGCACAGAGGGTGGTGCGCGCCGCGCACTACACTGAGTATACAAAAAAAAAAAAAATTTACGTGTATTTGGTTGGTTAACGGGTTGGGATGTTACAAGTGGTATCAGAGCATGGTCTAAGGGATTTAGGTGACTTGAGATAGGTGCCTAGACTTAGACTTTTATGTGTGCAAAATTGTTGCGGGACTTGTAGGATTACGGGTCGGAAAGGGAAATTGGTTAGTGACCTAGTTTATAGGTGGACTAACGTTTATATTAATATGCGGATGTTATTAATATACTAATGCGTTGTTTTGTGTTTATGTTTGTGTTTGAGAAAATCATCGAGCAAGATGGTCGTGGTACTAACGAGTGGATGCGACGTGTTCGCGTATTAGTGACTAGCTATCATTAATACGGGTGCAAATCGTGTCTAACAAGTTATGTAAGATGATTATTGAGCAAGATGGGGCGACGTTGCATGTATGGTTCAATACGTTCATGATCTAATCTTTGCATTTCTTAAAATGGTGACGGGAAATGGGATCGAGACGAACGACGTTGAGTTTAATGCTAGAGTTGCGGCCACCGTTGCGGAGCAAATGGGTAGGATGTATTCCGATTTTCGAAGTAATGGTGAAATGGAGCGTTGTCGTAAGAGCTTCATGAAGACTAAACCTCCGATATATGACGGGAAACCGGATCCTTTGATAAGCACAACATGGATCTCGGATGCCGAAGGGTGTTTTCGTTCTATTGATTGCCCTCCCAAGAAGAGGACAAGACTCGCTACTAGCTTGTTGCTGGGTAGGGCAAGGGAGTGGTTGGATGGTAAGATTGATATTGTTGGCGGTGAAGCATTTAAGGGGTTATCGTGGGACGATTTTAAGAAGGAATTCTTCGAGGAGTTTCGGACTCGAGCGGATTTGTTGGACTTGCGTAATGAGTTACGAAATATGAAACAAGGTTCTATGGATTTGAATACTCTCAAGACGACCTTTATGGCAAAGGCTCGTGTTTGCCCTGAGTATATTGGGAATGATCGTATGTTGATGGAAGATTTCTGTCGAGCTTTGAATGATGACTTGCGGAACAAAATTAGCATTGGTTAAGTGAACTCGTTCGTGGAGTTATTCACCGTGGCTAGGGGCTTTGAATCGCATTCGCGATCGATAATTGGTGAACCTTCGAGTAAGAGAAGGGTTGATTCGTATGGTGCTCCAAGTAAGAAGGCTAAGGGTGCAAGTGTGAGCATGGGAAATGTAGAGAAAGGAATTACGAGTTTTCGTGCGCCTAGATGTTTCAATTGTGGTGTTAGGGGCCACAAGCTATGGGAGTGCACGATACCGAGAAGTGATGACGGAATGTGCTACTATTGTCATAAAGAGGGACATCGCAAGCCGGATTGTCTCGAGTTGGCGGCGGCAAATGCCGTAAGGGGACGTTAAGGCACTTTTCGTTTTTAATAAATATGTCCTTTGAATATTTATTGTGTGCCGATGTGTACGGTTTTGTTGAGTGCGTTGTGTTGCGCGTTTTATTGTTATGGGTGAAGTTCCTAATGGAAGTACCCTATAGTGACGTTTGGTTTTCGGGCGAAGGGCGTAAGACTTGGTGCAACCAAGCATTCCTTAATGTTTCGGAAAGCATTTCTACCAAGCCATGGAAATGGGCTTTGGTGTTCGAATGTTAGAGCGTGCTCGTTTTCGTGTTGAAATTGATGAACCATGAGGTTCGTTGGGTGGACAAAACCATTGAGATCAAGTGTTTGGCCTAGATGAATGTTAGTAATGGAGTCTACGGGACGCAACGTTAGGTGCCTCTTTCATACCTACTAGCGTGGTGATCGACTCCGATGGTGTTGCGGTTACATTGTACTTAGGGTACCGGGGACAAACCCTTAAGTACATGAGTGACTAGGTGGAAATTTGACAAGCTAGAGCAACCGGAGCATTGCAAGGTTTAAGTTGCGAAATTTGTGATAAACTCTTCGTTTGAAGTGTTTAAGAATAGGTTAAAAACCTTCGTATGCTCAAAGTTGGAGCAAGGTTTGATGACGTGCGTATTAGGAACTATGCAAGACGGGTGTACCTCGTCTCTCTTTTAGGGGTTATGATAATACAAATGGCGCATTAGTTGTTGGATTAATGGTCACTCCTTCCGTGAGAGTGAGCATGTGTTTATCGTCGGGATTTATTGTTGAAAACGAATCCATGAGAATTCGAGGACTATGACCAATGAGGATATTAGTTGTGTATGTTGATAAGTGGTCGTTCTACGGGATGCTATTGTTCGGTGATGTGGTTACGGAGCAGAGTTCTAAGTGGGGGAGTTTGTACTCTCGCACGAAGGTGTTCTATTGTAGTGATATTTGGACGATGCTCGTAGGGATTCGAAGCTAGTGTTGAGACCTACATTGGTCGATTGTGGTAAAAGTACGATTTGGAATAAATTGTACTTATGGTTTTTGGATTTAAATTATCACCGAGGTGGTGATGTGGTAAATCTCATTGGGAGATAATTTAAGCGTTCGACGAGCAAGGTAAGATCCCTCGGTTAAGGGATGTGCGTGCCGGATTCTCTTCTAGGGAATTATTGTTGTGCCTATGCGCAATATGGGTGGTTCTTGGCTCGATTGTGTTAGCCGTTTGGTTACCTTTGGAAATAGCATAATGGGACTTTGAGAAAGGGTACGATGCCTCATTATCGTATACTTTGGGTGGTAGTTACACGATAGCCATTATTGTGTACTACGAGGTGCTTACGTGTATGTGTTTATTTGGGGTTATCTCTAGGTTGACCGCGTTTGACTAGCGATAGGTGATGAGTGATATCCGGAAGGATTAGCTCTTAGTTAACCACTCTTGGTTGTGATTGATGGTGAGCGGTTTTCGGAAAGAACCGTTACTTGTAGGTTTATGATGATAATTGACCGTATGAATTGCGCACATAGCCATTTTGTGCACATGGTGGTGAATAATAGCCGATTTTTACTCACACGTTGGTAATAGTGTTGCATAGCCGTTTTGGAACACCTCGGGGGTTAGTGTTATATTTCGTTGTACACTAACGGTTGTTGGGAACACCGATGAGAAATCCGAAGTACCATTCCCTTGTATTATTGGTTAATCGTGGTATAACCATATCGGAATGGGAGTACCATTCATGTGTTGTCCACATTCCATATTTATACACATAGCCGTGTTTGTGCGTATGATTGTGAGTAATAGCCGTGTTTTACTCACACGATTTGAACATGTGATGCCTTAGTCGATTTGGACGTTAGCGGTTTTGGTCGCTTGCTTACAATGTACGATAGTTGCGTACTAGCCGTGTTTGCGCACTACGGGGGATGCTAGGGGTAAGTGTTATCCGTAAGGATTCGTTTTTGCTTGGTGTTCATCGTTTGGGTCGTTGACCTTAGGTTGAGACTTGGTTGTTCTTAGCATTGTACTTGGTGAGAGTACGTCCAGGGATTAATATCTCGGTACGAGATCGGTTGAGTTTTCCCGATTGGAGGGATTTAACAAATTCTTGTGCTTGAATTTGTGAATTTTAATAGATCGTGGGTGACGATTTGGTTATTAATGGTGACTCTTAGAGAAGGATTGCCTAGAGAAGTTGGAAGAGTACGTGGCGGTCTCGCGTATTCCAAGTGATCGTTATAGATTTCGGATGTTGTATGTATTGCACGTTTTGGAACGCGTACAAGTGTGTTTTTAGTTATTGGAATAATCTTCGGATTAATGCGTAATGTGGTGGAGATCGAATTTGGAACATATGTTGAGGACCGTGGAGTGTAGATCCGGACGGTTAAGTGACGAGGATCACGAGGACGTGATCGATTCTAAGTGGGGGAGAGTTGTAACACCCAAATATTCATGGTACATAGAGTGCAAATGGCGTACATAAATGTATAGTGCATGGCGTAAATTAAAAAGCTCAGGAAACTGCTCAGACCACTGTGCGCGCCGCGCACCACTAAGTGAGCGCGCCGCGCGCACTGCCAGCGACATGATTCTGTTTTTTTGCTTTTTGAGTTTAATGATGGGCATTTTGGTCATTTCACTTGGGGTCGGATCTGTGGCCATATCAACTGGTTTGGATCCAATTGTGGATCAATTTCATATCCATGCATCATTCTCATCCATTCTTAGAGAGAGAGAGCAGTCTAGAGAGAGATTTGGGGTTTTGGAGAAGAAGGAGCTTGAATTGATCAAAGTCTCGGGTTTTAAAGTTGTTCACCTCGTTCCTAGCTACGTTTTGGTTGTTGTGGTAAGTTCTAACTCCGAATTTCATTGTTTGATTTGATATTCAAAGTTAGAGGTTGAACTTAAAATTGTTAGGAAACCCATTTAAACTCATGAAGTGAGTTTATTGATGCTAGTAATCGGGTTATTGGTTGTTGTTGGTGGATTTTGGGTTGGTGAACAAATTGGCCATGATTAGGACTTGTATTTGGGTTTAATCACGAGGATTAGTGATTATGGAAGTGTTAGAACCCATTTTGTGTATTTGAAAGACTAATTTTGGAAATGAGTCAAAATTGGGGTTTTGGTTGATTTTGAGAATGATAAGTGTTTAACACTTAAGATTGGGTTCAATTGGCATAATAAGACCATTTTCACTTGTGTTAGTGATTATTGGTTAGTTTGGGCGCGTTTTGGGTTTGTAAGTGCAATTGGTCGAATTTGCACTAAGGGTCGAATTGAGTTGGTTTTTAAATCCACTCTAAGTGTGTTGTTGTAATTGTGATGATGGAATAGGTACATTTCATCGGCCAGTTGCGGATTATTCGGTAGCATTTCATCAAGGCGACAAGGTGAGTGGAATGATTATACATGTGCGTATATAATGTATCTATTTGTAGGGCGGGGGAGGGGCCGGGTATGCGTTGTCTATACCACCAAAGTTAGTGATATATTTCGTTGTACACTAACGATGGATATTTCGTTGTCCAAATTGCCCAAGAGTTAGTGATATATTTCGTTGTACACTAACGATGGACATTTCGTTGTCCAATCCTACCAAGAGTTAGTGATATATTTCGTTGTACACTAACGATTACTTTGAACGGATATTTCGTTGTCTAATCCGACCAAGAGTTAGTGATATATTTCGTTGTACACTAACGATTTCTTTGAACGGATATTTCGTTGTCCGAATGGCCTAGGGATTAGTGATATATTTCGTTGTACACTAACGGTTGTTATGAATACCGGTGGGAAATTCGAAGTACCATTCCCTTGTGTAATCGGTTAACCATGGTGACGTGTTGTAGTGTAACATTTTATATTATTCGAGTTATATATATGATGTTGTGGTGCTAGCTTGTGGTCTTGAAGAATTTAGAGTTATACTTGCGAAGGTATGCTATGTAACTTGCTAGCGTGTATGAGGTATTTGTGTAAGTGTATGCATGTAGGTATATTATATATGTATATGTATAATTATTGCATTCACTAAGCGTTAGCTTACACTCTCGTTGTTTACCTTTTTTATAGATTTGCTTTGGAGACGGTGGCTCGGGTGAGCGCGAGGATTAGTGGACTTGCTGAAATGTCCCGTTCTTATTGATTAAAAACGTTCCATATTAATTGATTTCGTTGCGAGGTTTTGACCTCTATATGAGACGTTTTTCAAAGACTGCATTCATTTTTAAAACAAACCATAACCTTTATTTCATAGATAAAGGTTTTAAAAAGCTTTACGTAGATTATCAAATAATGATAATCTAAAATATCCTGTTTACACACGACCATTACATAATGGTTTACAATACAAATATGTTACATCGAAATCAGTTTCTTGAATGCAGTTTTTACACAATATCATACAAACATGGACTCCAAATCTTGTCCTTATTTTAGTATGCAACAGCGGAAGCTCTTAATATTCACCTGAGAATAAACATGCTTTAAACGTCAACAAAAATGTTGGTGAGTTATAGGTTTAACCTATATATATCAAATCGTAACAATAGACCACAAGATTTCATATTTCAATACACATCCCATACATAGAGATAAAAATCATTCATATGGTGAACACCTGGTAACCGACAATAACAAGATGCATATATAAGAATATCCCCATCATTCCGGGACACCCTTCGGATATGATATAAATTTCGAAGTACTAAAGCATCCGGTACTTTGGATGGGGTTTGTTAGGCCCAATAGATCTATCTTTAGGATTCGCGTCAATTAGGGTGTATGTTCCCTAATTCTTAGATTACCAGACTTAATAAAAAGGGGCATATTCGATTTCGATAATTCAACCATAGAATGTAGTTTCACGTACTTGTGTCTATTTTGTAAATCATTTATAAAACCTGCATGTATTCTCATCCCAAAAATATTAGATTTTAAAAGTGGGACTATAACTCACTTTCACAGATTTTTACTTCGTCGGGAAGTAAGACTTGGCCACTGGTTGATTCACGAACCTATAACAATATATACATATATATCAAAGTATGTTCAAGATATATTTACAACACTTTTAATATATTTTGATTTTTTAAGTTTATTAAGTCAGCTGTCCTCGTTAGTAACCTACAACTAGTTGTCCACAGTTAGATGTACAGAAATAAATCGATAAATATTATCTTGAATCAATCCACGACCCAGTGTATACGTATCTCAGTATTGATCACAACTCAAACTATATATATTTTGGAATCAACCTCAACCCTGTATAGCTAACTCCAACATTCACATATAGAGTGTCTATGGTTGTTCCGAAATATATATAGATGTGTCGACATGATAGGTCGAAACATTGTATACGTGTCTATGGTATCTCAAGATTACATAATATACAATACAAGTTGATTAAGTTATGGTTGGAATAGATTTGTTACCAATTTTCACGTAGCTAAAATGAGAAAAATTATCCAATCTTGTTTTACCCATAACTTCTTCATTTTAAATCCGTTTTGAGTGAATCAAATTGCTATGGTTTCATATTGAAATATATTTTATGAATCTAAACATAAAAAGTATAGGTTTATAGTCAGAAAAATAAGTTACAAGTCATTTTTGTAAAGGTAGTCATTTCAGTCGAAAGAACGACGTCTAGATGACCATTTTAGAAAACATACTTCCACTTTGAGTTTAACCATAATTTTTGGATATAGTTTCATGTTCATAATAAAAATCATTTTCTCAGAATAACAAATTTTAAATCAAAGTTTATCATAGTTTTTAATTAACTAACCCAAAACAGCCCGCGGTGTTACTACGACGGCGTAAATCCGGTTTTACGGTGTTTTTCGTGTTTCCAGGTTTTAAATCATTAAGTTAGCATATCATATAGATATAGAACATGTGTTTAGTTGATTTTAAAAGTCAAGTTAGAAGGATTAACTTTTGTTTGCGAACAAGTTTAGAATTAACTAAACTATGTTCTAGTGATTACAAGTTTAAACCTTCGAATAAGATAGCTTTATATGTATGAATCGAATGATGTTATGAACATCATTACTACCTTAAGTTCCTTGGATAAACCTACTGGAAAAGAGAAAAATGGATCTAGCTTCAATGGATCCTTGGATGGCTCGAAGTTCTTGAACCAGAATCATGACACGAAAACAAGTTCAAGTAAGATCATCACTTGAAATAAGATTGTTATAGTTATAGAAATTGAACCAAAGTTTGAATATGATTATTACCTTGTATTAGAATGATAACCTACTGTAAGAAACAAAGATTTCTTGAGGTTGGATGATCACCTTACAAGATTGGAAGTGAGCTAGCAAACTTGAAAGTATTCTTGATTTTATGAAACTAGAACTTTTGGAATTTATGAAGAACACTTAGAACTTGAAGATAGAACTTGAGAGAGATCAATTAGATGAATAAAATTGAAGAATGAAAGTGTTTGTAGGTGTTTTTGGTCGTTGGTGTATGGATTAGATATAAAGGATATGTAATTTTGTTTTCATGTAAATAAGTCATGAATGATTACTCATATTTTTGTAATTTTATGAGATATTTCATGCTAGTTGCCAAATGATGGTTCCCACATGTGTTAGGTGACTCACATGGGCTGCTAAGAGCTGATCATTGGAGTACGAATACGGGTGCATACGAGTAGAATTGTTGATGAAACTGAACGAGGATGTAATTGTAAGAATTTTTGTTAAGTAGAAGTATTTTGATAAGTGTATTGAAGTCTTTAAAAAGTGTATAAATACATATTAAAACACTACATGTATATACATTTTAACTGAGTCGTTAAGTCATCGTTAGTCGTTACATGTAAGTGTTGTTTTGAAACCTTTAGGTTAACGATCTTGTTAAATGTTGTTAACCCAATGTTTATAATATCAAATGAGATTTTAAATTATTATATTATCATGATATTATCATGTATGAATATCTCTTAATATGATATATATACATTAAATGTCTTTACAACGATAATCGTTACATATATGTCTCGTTTAAAAATCATTAAGTTAGTAGTCTTGTTTTTACGTATGTAGTTCATTGTTAATATACTTAATGATATGTTTACTTATCATAGTATCATGTTAACTATATATATATCCATATATATGTCATCATATAGTTTTTACAAGTTTTAACGTTCGTGAATCACCGGTCAACTTGGGTGGTCAATTGTCTATATGAAACATATTTCAATTAATCAAGTCTTAACAAGTTTGATTGCTTAACATGTTGGAAACATTTAATCATGTAAATATTAATCTCAATTAATATATATAAACATGGAAAAGTTCGGGTCACTACAGTACCTACCCGTTAAATAAATTTCGTCCCGAAATTTTAAGCTGTTGAAGGTGTTGACGAATCTTCTGGAAATAGATGCGGGTATTTCTTCTTCATCTGATATTCACGCTCCCAGGTGAACTCGGGTCCTCTACGAGCATTCCATCGAACCTTAACAATTGGTATCTTGTTTTGCTTAAGTCTTTTAACCTCACGATCCATTATTTCGACGGGTTCTTCGATGAATTGAAGTTTTTCATTGATTTGGATTTCATCTAACGGAATAGTGAGATCTTCTTTAGCAAAATATTTCTTCAAATTCGAGACGTGGAAAGTGTTATGTACAGCCGCGAGTTGTTGAGGTAACTCTAGTCGGTAAGCTACTGGTCCGGCACGATCAATAATCTTGAATGGTCCAATATACCTTGGATTTAATTTCCCTCGTTTACCAAATCGAACAACGCCTTTCCAAGGTGCAACTTTAAGCATGACCATCTCTCCAATTTCAAATTCTATATCTTTTCTTTTAATGTCAGCGTAGCTCTTTTGTCGACTTTGGGCGGTTTTCAACCGTTGTTGAATTTGGATGATCTTCTCGGTAGTTTCTTGTATAATCTCCGGACCCGTAATCTGTCTATCCCCCACTTCACTCCAACAAATCGGAGACCTGCACTTTCTACCATAAAGTGCTTCAAACGGCGCCATCTCAATGCTTGAATGGTAGCTGTTGTTGTAGGAAAATTCTGCTAACGGTAGATGTCGATCCCAACTGTTTCCGAAATCAATAACACATGCTCGTAGCATGTCTTCAAGCGTTTGTATCATCCTTTCGCTCTGCCCATCAGTTTGTGGATGATAGGCAGTACTCATTTCTAGACGAGTTCCTAATGCTTGCTGTAATGTCTGCCAGAATCTTGAAATAAATCTGCCATCCCTATCAGAGATAATAGAGATTGGTATTCCATGTCTGGAGACGACTTCCTTCAAATACAGTCGTGCTAACTTCTCCATCTTGTCATCTTCTCTTATTGGCAGGAAGTGTGCTGATTTGGTGAGACGATCAACTATTACCCAAATAGTATCAAAACCACTTGCAGTCCTTGGTAATTTAGTGATGAAATCCATGGTGATGTTTTCCCATTTCCATTCCGGGATTTCGGGTTGTTGAAGTAGACCTGATGGTTTCTGATGCTCAGCTTTGACCTTAGAACACGTCAAACATTCTCCTACGTATTTAGCAACATCGTCTTTCATACCCGACCACCAAAAATGTTTCTTGAGATCCTTGTACATCTTCCCCGTTCCAGGATGTATTGAGTATCTGGTTTTATGAGCTTCTCTAAGTACCATTTCTCTCATATCTCCAAATTTTGGTACCCAAATCCTTTCAGCCCTATACCGGGTTCCGTCTTCCCGAATATTAAGATGCTTCTCCGATCCTTTGGGTATTTCATCCTTTAAATTTCCCTCTTTTAAAACTCCTTGTTGCGCCTCCTTTATTTGAGTAGTAATGTTATTATGAATCATTATATTCATAGATTTTACTCGAATGGGTTCTCTGTCCTTCCTGCTCAAGGCATCGGCTACCACATTTGCCTTCCCCGGGTGGTAACGAATCTCAAAGTCGTAATCATTCAACAATTCAATCCACCTACGCTGCCTCATATTCAGTTGTTTCTGATTAAATATGTGTTGAAGACTTTTGTGGTCGGTATATATAATACTTTTGACCCCATATAAGTAGTGCCTCCAAGTCTTTAATGCAAAAACAACCGCGCCTAATTCCAAATCATGCGTCGTATAATTTTGTTTCGTGAATCTTCAATTGTCTGGACGCATAAGCAATCACCTTCGTTCGTTGCATTAATACACAACCGAGACCTTGTTTTGATGCATCACAATAAATCACAAAATCATCATTCCCTTCAGGCAATGACAATATAGGTGCCGTAGTTAGCTTTTTCTTCAATAACTGAAACGCTTTCTCTTGTTCATCATTCCATTCAAATTTCTTCCCTTTATGCGTTAATACAGTCAAGGGTTTTGCTATTCTGGAAAAGTCTTGGATGAACCTTCTGTAGTGACCAGCTAGTCCTAAAAACTGGCGTATGTGTTTCGGAGTTTTCGGGGTTTCCCACTTTTCAACAGTTTCTATCTTTGCCGGATCCACCTTAATACCTTCTTTGTTCACTATGTGACCGAGGAATTGAACTTCTTCCAACCAAAATGCACACTTTGAAAACTTAGCATACAATTCTTCCTTCCTCAATACTTCTAACACCTTTCTCAAATGTTCACCATGTTCTTGGTCATTCTTTGAGTAAATAAGTATGTCATCAATGAAAACAATGACAAACTTGTCAAGGTATGGTCCACACACTCGGTTCATAAGGTCCATGAACACAGCTGGTGCATTAGTTAAACCAAACGGCATGACCATAAACTCGTAATGACCGTAACGTGTTCTGAAAGCAGTCTTTGGAATATCATCTTCTTTCACCCGCATTTGATGATACCCGGAACGAAAGTCAATCTTTGAATAAATAGACGAGCCTTGTAGTTGATCAAATAAGTCATCGATTCTCGGTAGTGGGTAGCGGTTCTTGATGGTAAGTTTGTTCAACTCTCGGTAGTCGATACACAACCTAAATGTATCATCTTTCTTCTTGACAAACAAAACAGGAGCTCCCCACGGTGATGTGCTTGGTCGAATGAAACCACGCTCTAAAAGTTCTTGTAATTGGCTTTGTAGTTCTTTCATCTCGCTGGGTGCGAGTCTGTAAGGAGCACGAGCTATTGGTGCAGCTCCTGGTACAAGATCTATTTGAAATTCAACGGATCGATGTGGGGGTAATCCCGGTAATTCTTTCGGAAATACATCAGGAAATTCTTTTGAGACGGGAACATCATTGATGCTCTTTTCTTCAGTTTGTACTTTCTCGACGTGTGCTAGAACAGCATAGCAACCTTTTCTTATTAGTTTTTGTGCCTTCAAATTACTAGTAAGATGTAGCTTCGTGTTGCCCTTTTCTCCGTACACCATTAAGGGTTTTCCTTTTTCTCGTATAATGCGAATTGCATTTTTGTAACAAACGATCTCCGCTTTCACTTCTTTCAACCAGTCCATACCGATTATCACATCAAAACTCCCTAACTCTTCTGGTATCAAATCAATCTTAAATGTTTCGTTAACCAGTTTAATTTCTCGATTCCGACATATATTATCTGCTGAAATTAATTTACCATTTGCTAATTCGAGAAAAAATTTACTATCCAAAGGCGTCAATGGACAACTTAATTTAGCACAAAAATCTCTACTCATATAGCTTCTATCCGCACCCGAATCAAATAAAATGTAAGCAGATTTATTGTCAATAAGAAACGTACCCGTAACAAGCTCCGGGTCCTCCTGTGCCTCTGCCGCATTAATATTGAAAACTCTTCCACGGCCTTGTCCATTCGTGTTCTCCTGGTTCGGGCAATTTCTAATAATGTGGCCCGGTTTTCCACATTTATAACAAACTACATTGGCATAACTTGCTCCGACACTACTTGCTCCGCCATTACTCGTTCCGACACCATTTTTTCCTTTCGTTCTATTAACCCCTGGTCCGTAGACCTCACACTTCGCCGCGCTATGACCATTTCTTTTACACTTGTTGCAAAATTTGGTGCAGAACCCCGAGTGATTCTTTTCACACCTTTGGCATAGCTGCTTCTGATTGTTGTTGTTGTTGCGGTTATTATTGTTGTTGGGATGATTATTGTAATTGCTGTTGTTGTTGTTGTTGTTGTTGTTGGGCCGTTTGTTGTAGTTGCGATTGATGTTACGATTGTTGGGATAATTGTTGCGATTATTGTTGTAATTGCTGTTGTTGTTGTATTGGTGATTCTTATCACCATTTTCCTCCCACTTTCTTTTGACTTGCTTCACATTGGCCTCTTCAGCAGTCTGTTCTTTAATTCTTTCTTCAATCTGGTTCACGAGTTTGTGAGCCATTCTACATGCCTGTTGTATGGAGGCGGGCTCGTGTGAACTTATATCTTCTTGGATTCTTTCCGGTAATCCTTTCACAAACGCGTCGATCTTCTCTTCCTCATCTTCGAATGCTCCCGGACACAATAGGCACAATTCTGTGAATCGTCTTTCGTACGTGGTAATATCAAATCCTTGGGTTCGTAACCCTCTAAGTTCTGTCTTGAGCTTATTGACCTCGGTTCTGGGACGGTACTTCTCGTTCATCAAGTGCTTGAATGCTGACCACGGTAGTGCGTACGCATCGTCTTGTCCCACTTGCTCTAGATAGGTATTCCACCATGTTAACGCAGAACCTGTGAAGGTATGCGTAGCGTACTTTACTTTGTCCTCTTCAGTACACTTACTTATGGCAAACACCGATTCGACCTTCTCGGTCCACCGTTTCAATCCGATCGGTCCTTCGGTTCCATCAAATTCCAAAGGTTTGCAGGCAGTGAATTCTTTGTAGGTGCATCCTACACGATTTCCTGTACTGCTAGATCCAAGGTTATTGTTGGTATGTAGCGCAGCCTGTACTGCGGCTATGTTTGAAGTTAGAAAAGTACGGAATTCCTCTTCATTCATATTCACGGTGTGTCAAGTAGTCGGTGCCATTTCCTTCAAAATAGTCAAATGGAACAAGTTAATCATACAGAATATTAAGAGTAGTTAATAGTATTTCGTAGCATAATATGAACTCATTTATAAAAGCTTTTTCTTCATATTAGCGTTTTATAAGTTTAAATTCGGGTAGTACCTACCCGTTAAGTTCATACTTAGTAGCTAATATACAATTCAACTACTACAATTCTATATGAAAAAACTGATTATAATAATATTTCGCGTTCAAACTTTTACACAATATTTTACAAACTTACAATTCCGTTTATTTTACATATAGCATGAAATATAGCACACAATAAATTTGATACAAGATGGTTGTGAAGATAATTCTATCTAGTACACAGTCGTTCAGCAAAGGCAATAAAGACACGTAATTCATACGTCCAGAAACAAGTCATGCATTCTGGTTTTACTAGGATTACTTCCCATCCTTGGTCTTGTGGAACATAACCGTTATGGCCGTTGATAAGACATCGTGTTGTAACGTCGTCAAAGGGACGAGGGTTACGTAATGTCCAACAGTCCCGTAACAATTTAAAAACCTCATTTCTTACCCCAATTACTGACTCCGTCACTTGTGGGAACGTTTTGTTTAATAGTTGTAGCCCGATGTTCTTGTTCTCACTTTGGTGAGAAGCGAACATTACTAATCCGTAAGCATAACATGCTTCTTTATGTTGCATGTTAGCCGCTTTTTCTAAATCACGAAGTCCAATATTCGGATATATTGAGTCAAAATAATTTCTTAACCCATTGCGTAAAATAGCATTTGGGTTCCCCGCAATATATGCGTCAAAGTAAACACATCGTAACTTATGGATTTCCCAATGTGATATCCCCCATCTTTCGAACGAAAGCCTTTTATAAACCAAGGCATTCTTGGAACGTTCTTCGAATGTCTTACAAACTGATCTCGCCTTAAATAGTTGTGCCGAAGAATTCTGACCGACTCTAGACAAGATTTCATCAATCATGTCTCCGGGTAGGTCTCTTAAAATATTGGGTTGTCTATCCATTTTGTGTTTTTATACTGTAAAATAGACAAGAGTTAGATTCATAAAAAAAATACTTATTAATACAAGCAATTTTTACATATATCATAAAGCATAAGCACACTATATTACATATATTACACCACACGAATACAACTATCTTATTCCGACTCGCTTGTTTCTTCTTCTTCGGTTTTGGTTCGTTTTGCCAAGTTTCTAGGGATATATGATGTTCCCCTAATACGAGCCGTCGTGATCCACATTGGTTTAGAAAAACCTGGTGGTTTAGAGGTTCCCGGGTCATTGTTACAACTTAAGGACTTCGGGGGTTGACGATACATATAAAGTTCATCGGGGTTGGAATTAGATTTCTCTATTTTTATGCCCTTTCCCTTATTATTTTCTTTTTCCTTTTTAAATACAGTTGGGGTAATTTCTATAACATCATCGGAATTCTCGTCGGAATCCGATTCATCGGAGAATTGGTAATCCTCCCAATATTTTGCTTCCTTGGCGGAAACACCATTGACCATAATTAACCTTGGTCGGTTGGTTGAGGATTTTCTTTTACTTAACCGTTTTATTATTTCCCCCACCGGTTCTATTTCTTCATCCAGTTCCGATTCTTCTTCCGGTTCCGATTCTTCTTCCGGTTCTGACTCTTCTTCCGGTTCCTCTTCGGGAACTTGTGAATCAGTCCACGAATCATTCCAATTTACATTTGACTCTTCATTATTATTAGGTGAGTCAATGGGACTTGTTCTAGAGGTAGACATCTATCACATAATATCAAACGCGATAAGAGATTAATATATCACATAATATTCACATGTTAAAAATATATAGTTTCCAACAAAATTTGTTAAGCAATCATTTTTCAAGTAAACATGGTCGAAGTCCAGACTCACTAATGCATCCTAACAAACTCGATAAGACACACTAATGCAAAATTCTGGTTCTCTAAGACCAACGCTCGGATACCAACTGAAATGTCCCGTTCTTATTGATTAAAAACGTTCCATATTAATTGATTTCGTTGCGAGGTTTTGACCTCTATATGAGACGTTTTTCAAAGACTGCATTCATTTTTAAAACAAACCATAACCTTTATTTCATAGATAAAGGTTTTAAAAAGCTTTACGTAGATTATCAAATAATGATAATCTAAAATATCCTGTTTACACACGACCATTACATAATGGTTTACAATACAAATATGTTACATCGAAATCAGTTTCTTGAATGCAGTTTTTACACAATATCATACAAACATGGACTCCAAATCTTGTCCTTATTTTAGTATGCAACAGCGGAAGCTCTTAATATTCACCTGAGAATAAACATGCTTTAAACGTCAACAAAAATGTTGGTGAGTTATAGGTTTAACCTATATATATCAAATCGTAACAATAGACCACAAGATTTCATATTTCAATACACATCCCATACATAGAGATAAAAATCATTCATATGGTGAACACCTGGTAACCGACAATAACAAGATGCATATATAAGAATATCCCCATCATTCCGGGACACCCTTCGGATATGATATAAATTTCGAAGTACTAAAGCATCCGGTACTTTGGATGGGGTTTGTTAGGCCCAATAGATCTATCTTTAGGATTCGCGTCAATTAGGGTGTATGTTCCCTAATTCTTAGATTACCAGACTTAATAAAAAGGGGCATATTCGATTTCGATAATTCAACCATAGAATGTAGTTTCACGTACTTGTGTCTATTTTGTAAATCATTTATAAAACCTGCATGTATTCTCATCCCAAAAATATTAGATTTTAAAAGTGGGACTATAACTCACTTTCACAGATTTTTACTTCGTCGGGAAGTAAGACTTGGCCACTGGTTGATTCACGAACCTATAACAATATATACATATATATCAAAGTATGTTCAAGATATATTTACAACACTTTTAATATATTTTGATGTTTTAAGTTTATTAAGTCAGCTGTCCTCGTTAGTAACCTACAACTAGTTGTCCACAGTTAGATGTACAGAAATAAATCGATAAATATTATCTTGAATCAATCCACGACCCAGTGTATACGTATCTCAGTATTGATCACAACTCAAACTATATATATTTTGGAATCAACCTCAACCCTGTATAGCTAACTCCAACATTCACATATAGAGTGTCTATGGTTGTTCCGAAATATATATAGATGTGTCGACATGATAGGTCGAAACATTGTATACGTGTCTATGGTATCTCAAGATTACATAATATACAATACAAGTTGATTAAGTTATGGTTGGAATAGATTTGTTACCAATTTTCACGTAGCTAAAATGAGAAAAATTATCCAATCTTGTTTTACCCATAACTTCTTCATTTTAAATCCGTTTTGAGTGAATCAAATTGCTATGGTTTCATATTGAAATATATTTTATGAATCTAAACATAAAAAGTATAGGTTTATAGTCAGAAAAATAAGTTACAAGTCGTTTTTGTAAAGGTAGTCATTTCAGTCGAAAGAACGACGTCTAGATGACCATTTTAGAAAACATACTTCCACTTTGAGTTTAACCATAATTTTTGGATATAGTTTCATGTTCATAATAAAAATCATTTTCTCAGAATAACAACTTTTAAATCAAAGTTTATCATAGTTTTTAATTAACTAACCCAAAACAGCCCGCGGTGTTACTACGACGGCGTAAATCCGGTTTTACGGTGTTTTTCGTGTTTCCAGGTTTTAAATCATTAAGTTAGCATATCATATAGATATAGAACATGTGTTTAGTTGATTTTAAAAGTCAAGTTAGAAGGATTAACTTTTGTTTGCGAACAAGTTTAGAATTAACTAAACTATGTTCTAGTGATTACAAGTTTAAACCTTCGAATAAGATAGCTTTATATGTATGAATCGAATGATGTTATGAACATCATTACTACCTTAAGTTCCTTGGATAAACCTACTGTAAAAGAGAAAAATGGATCTAGCTTCAATGGATCCTTGGATGGCTCGAAGTTCTTGAACCAGAATCATGACACGAAAACAAGTTCAAGTAAGATCATCACTTGAAATAAGATTGTTATAGTTATAGAAATTGAACCAAAGTTTGAATATGATTATTACCTTGTATTAGAATGATAACCTACTGTAAGAAACAAAGATTTCTTGAGGTTGGATGATCACCTTACAAGATTGGAAGTGAGCTAGCAAACTTGAAAGTATTCTTGATTTTATGAAACTAGAACTTTTGGAATTTATGAAGAACACTTAGAACTTGAAGATAGAACTTGAGAGAGATCAATTAGATGAATAAAATTGAAGAATGAAAGTGTTTGTAGGTGTTTTTGGTCGTTGGTGTATGGATTAGATATAAAGGATATGTAATTTTGTTTTCATGTAAATAAGTCATGAATGATTACTCATATTTTTGTAATTTTATGAGATATTTCATGCTAGTTGCCAAATGATGGTTCCCACATGTGTTAGGTGACTCACATGGGCTGCTAAGAGCTGATCATTGGAGTACGAATACGGGTGCATACGAGTAGAATTGTTGATGAAACTGAACGAGGATGTAATTGTAAGCATTTTTGTTAAGTAGAAGTATTTTGATAAGTGTATTGAAGTCTTTAAAAAGTGTATAAATACATATTAAAACACTACATGTATATACATTTTAACTGAGTCGTTAAGTCATCGTTAGTCGTTACATGTAAGTGTTGTTTTGAAACCTTTAGGTTAACGATCTTGTTAAATGTTGTTAACCCAATGTTTATAATATCAAATGAGATTTTAAATTATTATATTATCATGATATTATCATGTATGAATATCTCTTAATATGATATATATACATTAAATGTCTTTACAACGATAATCGTTACATATATGTCTCGTTTAAAAATCATTAAGTTAGTAGTCTTGTTTTTACATATGTAGTTCATTGTTAATATACTTAATGATATGTTTACTTATCATAGTATCATGTTAACTATATATATATCCATATATATGTCATCATATAGTTTTTACAAGTTTTAACGTTCGTGAATCACCGGTCAACTTGGGTGGTCAATTGTCTATATGAAACATATTTCAATTAATCAAGTCTTAACAAGTTTGATTGCTTAACATGTTGGAAACATTTAATCATGTAAATATTAATCTCAATTAATATATATAAACATGGAAAAGTTCGGGTCACTACACTTGCTTTGGATTTGGATTAGGATTGGGTAGCGTATCCCCAATCGCCATGCTCGGCTTTTATTTTGTGTTAGAAACTGGGGTCGAAAATTGTACTTCGTACTTAACTCGTAAAACGGGCCGATGTGGGCCCGGTGTCGTAAAACTTGTTTATTATCAAAACGTGTTAGTTTTACTTATTAAAATGTGTTGTGAAAACCGTTTGGTCTAATTGTGTCGGGAAGTCGAAGATCTTTTCGCATGAAACGAACAAGTTGATCAGAACTGTCCAGGCCTCTGTGCGCGCCGCGCACAGAGGGTGGTGCGCGCCGCGCACTACACTGAGTATACAAAAAAAAAAAAATTTTACGCGTATTTGGTTGGTTAACGGGTTGGGATGTTACAAATTATAACTAAATTAATTAAATAACTAAGTTTGTTATTTGCTAATTAATACTCCAGATTATTAATAAAAATGAAGTTTTAAAATTTTTTAAAATCACGGACTCCTAAACTCAAATGAATAATTATTTGAAAAAATCAATTAATTTTGCATCATTATTTATCCACCGTGCAACGCACGGGCTCTAAAACTTATTACAATAAAATTGTAAATTTAACTATTTTTTAACTACCGTATAATGTACGGGCTCCATACACTAACTATTTTATAAAGTGTTACCAATTTAGTAATTTTATCAATTATTATCATTTTATTAAAATATTAGTTCTAAAAAATACTCCGTAATTGCTTGATAAACTCAATTGATTTTGCACGGTTATTTCTCACCCTGCACGAGCTCTAAAATCTAATATCATATAAAACGAAAACGACAATAAATGCTTTAAGTATTATATGCTTATAAAACTCAAATATAATAGTTCGCATAGCCAGGTATTATTATTATTATTATTATTATTATTATTATTATTATTATTATTATTATTATTATTATTATTTAATTATAATAATAACAATAATACATAATAAATAATAAATAATACATAATAATAATATTAATAATTAAATAAGAATTAATAATAACAAAAACAATAATAATAATAAGTTTATATAAACTAGATCATATGCGTAATGTGCGCCTAAGAAACTTAAAAGCTATGCTCATTGAGGCTATAGCGCATCACTTAAATGACGCGGCCATGTCGCGCATCATATCTACGCATTGAAAACGTTGCACATCATTCGGATGCCAGACGCGTACATGGGTCAGACAACCATAAATAAGGACTATGGTCTATCATGTGAAGGTTGTTGAATCTGGAGCAATTATCACAAGTCACATAATCTCTGTCACACTCTAAGAAGGCGCGTTTATATAGATGGTGAATGAGATTAAGGTGTTGTCAAATGAATGGTATGATCATCTAAGGATGTTACTACATTTTGGACATGACGGTCGATCATCTCCTCCAATCAAAGGATTGGTGGAACACCATCTTAGTGGGTCTCATTCACCAAAATAATTCCAATGTCATTCCACTCAAGCCAGAATTCCCTTAACTGGTAATGTTTTTTCTAAAACACGGCTAAGAGTTACCGACGGGGTCCGAACGCGATGTCGAAACCTATCCAAGACGCCTAAAACCTCAAGGCCCATGAAATGGGTGGTTATCTCAAGGAGAATATTTTGCAGCTCACGGGATCGAACCCCTTACCTCTCTTATGGTAAGTCAGATCATTACTACTTAATTGGTAAATTTTAGCTTAAACAAAACCATCGTATTTAACAGATATAAACAAGGTTCGATACTATTTGTCCTTTTCTAAAGAACATATTTCTTGACCTCGGCAAGAATCGAATACTAAAAAAGTCGTCGCAGAATTGGATCTAACAAGACAATAAAACTAGAATAAGTAACAGGCTAACAGCATATTATTGTTAATTTTTGTGTTTTATTATTGGCAATTCAAAACAAGAAGATGCCGTTGTCAAAAATATATAATTATATTATATACCGAGTATATATATATTATTTTATTAATTTAATAATATTTATTATATTATATAGGAGTAGGAGTAGGATAGGAGTATATATTATATGAAACAACTAAAAGCTTTCACTTGTATATATGCGTACTTATGTGTAATGTTTAATAATATATACATATATATACACATATAACATTCTAACTTCAATGTTGGATTTGATAGTAATGGAAAACCAAGAAGAAGAAACAATTAACTTAGGGAGATCGCTGCTTGTACCAAGTGTTCAACAACTTGTACGTGATGAGCCATCTATAACCAAGATCCCACATCGATATGTGCATCAACTTGATGATCATGATTCCTCATTTGTATCATCTGATGATCCGTTAACTATTAATCCTTCAGTGCCGGTTATTGATCTTCACAACTTGATTGAAAACACATCAACTTATTCATCTGAGCTCAATAAGCTTCATACCGCTTCTGAAGAATGGGGATTCTTCCAGGTTTGGTTTTAGCTTAGTAGTAAGTAGTAACTAACTCTATATATGTATCCAAAATTTTTTATATCTGTACGTAGAATTAAACATACTTTTTTTTTAACTAAATTTTTTTAACAGGTTATCAACCATGGGATAAGTGAGTCGTTATTAGAAGATTTCAGGAGGGAAATCTTGGATTTCTTCGGTCTTTCAATGGAAGAGAAAAAACATCTTTGGCAAGAAGAAAACAGTTATGAAGGTTTCGGTCAACTGTTTGTCGTATCTGAGGAGCAAAAGCTTGATTGGTCCGACATGTTTGCCATAACAACTCTTCCACGTCATCTCAGGAAATCTCAACTATTTCAAAAGTTGCCACCTCTCCTCAGGTTCTCTCGTTATTTATTCTATACAAATGTAATCGCCTATTTTTAGAAGTTGGTTCTATGTGCTACTGGTTGGATGTTCATTTTTAAAGTTATTGTTGTAGAATACCTATACAGTTATAAACTTATAATTAAGTAAATAATTGTATTCCAAAGTGTGATCAGTCTTAAAGTTTAAATAATCACTTTGTTGAATTGATTATTAATAAATATAATCATTTAATGAAAATAATATTATTTAATAGTAAATTAGATATAAGTTCTATAATGTCTTGGTAGTATACTATATATATGTTGCAGTTAGTACGAAAGTGAATTATGATAATTGACTTAAAATAAAATGACAAACAACTGTATCTTAAAATGTAGTAATGTACCACCAAGTACAACAGGGGATAGTTACCTCGTACATTTGAAACAGACCCATTTTGACCCGTTACCCAATTTGAACCAACCCATTCATTTTCCCAGTTTATGCATTTCCAAAATTCAGATAATGTTATATATTCCTATATTTTATGCACTTGGGTGATATCAACTTCAGGGACAAGTTGGAAGCCTACAGTGCAGAAGTGAAAAAGTTAGCAGTGGCAATCTTGGGCCAAATGGGTAAAGCTCTGGGAATAAAAACAGAGGAGATGAGTGAACTGTTTGAAGATGGGTTTCAAGCAATGAGAATGAATTACTATCCTCCATGTCCCCAGCCTGAATTGGCTCTCGGATTCTCACCACATTCTGATGCAGATGCTTTAACCATCCTCTATCAACTTAACCAAACAGACGGTCTCCAAATTCGAAAAGATGGAAAATGGGTAACCATTAAACCTCTACCAAATGCTTTGGTAGTTAACATTGGTGACATAATGGAGGTAATAACATAAAGCCAATGACTTACCTAAAGTATATTAGAATATGACCCGTTTGGACTCATTTGACCTGAGACCCTTTTAAAACTGTTAACCCGACCCAACCTGACCCATTTGGACTCTTTTAAAATGACCCACGACCCATGACCCATTTCAACTTAAAACCATTTTGACCCTTTATCCAAATCGACCTGACCCAACCTGACCCATTTGGACTCTTTTAAAATTTCACCCATTTGACCCACGACCCATGACCCATTTCAACCTAAAACCATTTTGACCCTTTATCCAAATCGACCCGACCCAGGTATAGTTTTGAGTAAGGTTAGGCTAAGTATTTTGAGTACATTACGCACTTGACACATTTTAAAATTAAATAAGGCGAGTGATAAGAAAATGGATTGAAATTGTTACTTCAATTTTTCAGAACTTTTTTTGTGTGTGTTTTGCAGATCGTAAGTAATGGTGTGTATAAGAGCATCGAGCATCGAGCAATGGTCAATGAGCACAATGAGCGGTTGTCAGTGGCGACATTCTACTGCTCCACTATGGGTACAGAAGTAGGCCCTGCACAAAGCCTTGTGGCACAACATAAGGTAGAAAACTTTCGGCGAGTGCCACTTGAGGAATACTTCAAAGAATGTTTTGCTCGAAAACTTGATGGTAAGTCGTACTTGGATTATATGAAACTAGGCGAATCGAAGGGAAACATTTTGGAACTATAGATTTGTTCTGTTGTTCAAGATCCTGAAAGGTCTGTTGTACTTGAATAACATGGACGTCACAAATTTCAATTAAATCTTCATGGTTTTAAGCATGATTGTACTTGAATAAATCTCACACCTAAGAGGGTGAGAGTAGGAAGTGATTGTTTACGCTTTTGAGTGTCAGAAAATTCATAAAATGAATAACGGTTCAAGATGTGCTGTACTTCTTTCTTCACGCTTTAAAGTATGAGGGTTTGATTTGAATATATATAAGTAATGAATTTGCAAACTTGAAAAAAAATCAAAGTGTTATGTAACATAATTAGTTGTTTATTCTTCAGCAGTTTAAATTTCTATCTCTACACAGACATACAAATTTCATTTCATGTTAATTCTACAACATCATGTAATCCGATCTTGAAAATTTAATAGTCTCCCGTTAGCCACCAACGATCCAACGCTACGCCAAATACTTGCTTTTCCGAAAATTTACCCGTCAATCTCTTTTAGTGTCTTTAGGAAAACACCAGCGACTTACACATCCCATTTTAGCATATATATCATATATCATACTTCTAATAGTGGAAACAATAATGAAAGTATTAGATACTTGAATAATTTCACTGATGATGTTTACAAGCGTACATCGGTACTTATATACAGAGAATGGCTAACCTTGCTAACTAAGAGTCCAGTATTTTAGGGACACATGCTAAACTAATCTTCCACTTATTGTGGATACAAGAGAGTGAGTCTACAATCTAAAATAGCTATACAACAATAAAGTCGACTAATATAATGTGCTGTACAATAATATAATGTGCTGTACAATATTATTATATCGACTGACTATTATCCTCCCTCAGTCACAGCCGTAGAAGAGCGTAGGCAAAGACTGGATCGAAAGTCATTAAACAGAACACGTGGTAAACCTTTCGTAAATATGTCAGCTACTTGGAATCTAGTGGGAACATGTAGAACTTTAACCTCGCCTTTGTGGACTTTTTCTCGAACGAAATGGATGTCGAGTTCAATGTGTTTAGTTCTTTGATGTTGAACGTGATTATCGGATAGATAAGTAGCACTGATGTTGTCGCATAAAAAGAGAGTAGCTTTGCAGAGAGGCAAGTGTAGTTCAAGAAGTAGGTTCCTTAACCAACAGGATTCAGCATGAAACGACCCAACCCGTCTTTAAACCCGAATTTTTTTTTATATAGTAAACCATTATCACGCCACTTAAATGGTTACATGATGTCGACCGATTCATACAAAACATTTAAACGTTCAACAAGTTAAAGTTTACATACTTGGCACGAAGGCCCTTAATCAAATGTGTTACAAATTTGACCTTAAAATGATAGTTTTAAACCAAACAACACACGAGCATGGTTTGGGGCTAAACTACCCAAAACAATAGGCCGTCTTCCAAAAGCTATGCCTACACAATCATCATAGGAATATCTAATCCCCGACAACCCCTTCCCTTTCTCCGCACTTGTACCTAAAAAGTAAACAACGAGAGGGGTAAGCAAAACGCTTAGTGAATGCAATAGTTATATACATACATATATAATATACCTACTTGCAACCACTTACACGCATACCGCATACATGCTAGAAAAAATAATTAGCCTACCATCGCAAGTATAAAACTAATAACCTCCAATACCGCAACTAGCATATCCAATAGCATATAAACAACATAATATAATATGCTACACTACCACAAACACAATCCATATGGTTAACCATACTCGCGTCATGGTGCTACCGGCTCCGTGGTTCACACCATACGCATTATCATGATGCTACAGGCTCCGTGGTTCACATCGCAACTCGAGTCATACTCTCGTTGAGGCGATACCGGCTCCGTGGTTCACACCTCAACACTCGTGCTATAGTGCTACCGGCTCCGTGGTTTACACTACAACAAACGTACCTTAGTGCTACCGGCTCCGTGGTTCACACTACAATACACGTACCATGATGCCACCGGCTCCGTGGTTCGCATCATAGCATACTCGCACATACTATGACACTTCCGGCTTCGTGGATCATGCCATAGCATACAAATAAATATACTATATACATACATGCATAATTATTCCACTCACCTTAACTCCTAGGTGATGATTATACAACTTCGCAAGCTTCAGCGGAAGGTAACTAGTACATTAAATATACAATCGATATACCCACTAGTTGGACTAGACACCAACACTTAACTCTTGTGCATTTAATGACACAATTGCATTAAATGACCCATTTGCACAAACCCGCCCATTCAAAGTCAAAACTATCATTAATCACTAAAAGATAGTGATTAAAGTCCAATAACACCATCTAAACAAAATTGGGGTATTCTTATGCCCAACTTGCCCAACTAGGTCAACATTCCAATTTGCCCCATTTAAAGTCAAGACCCACAATTTGGTCAAACTCGAACCCCATTAACAAACTTTCACTAACACATAAGTGTGTTAGTGATTCAATGACACCATTAACTCTATAAACTTCAAATCACAAGGTTAAACCCTAGATTACAAACCTTAGGGTTTCCATACATCAAGTTTACCCCAAATTCGCCTATTTAACCCTAAAATAGGTCTTACAAACTACACATGAACAAACCCTAGCTATAAATCAATTTGAACTTGAAACTCGGAGTTAAAACTTACCACTACCACCAAAACATACCTAAAGATGTAGGAAACAACTTTAAAACTTGGACTTAGGCAAGATTTGGTCTTATTCTTCCCAAAAATGAGCTCTCTCTCTCTAAAACTCTAACTCTCTCTAGAATGAAAGTGTGTGTGTGTGGTAGAGATAAAATGAGCTCAAGATAAGATTAGATCTGCATTTGTGGTCTACAAACCGTTCCCTAAGTAAAAAGACCATTTAGCCCCTTAAAAACCCCAAATTTAAGGTTAAATTCGTAACCTGCCAGCACCAATATTGCGGCCGTAATCCCCAAAATTGCCGTAATCCCCAATATTGCGGTCGTAATCCCCAATATTGCGGCCGTAATCCCCAATATTGCGATCGTAACTTTGGCTGTTTTCAGAAACATGTCTCCCTGCTCAAAAGCTGCGGCCGTAAGGCCATAAATTGCAGTCGTAATTTTTGGTTTCAGGCCCTTTTTCATTTTATGACTAGATTAAACAAACGTGGCTAAAGTCAAACACAATAAAGATTGAATACGAGCCTTTGGACTTCGTTCGTCGATCAAAACAACATGCCAAAGGAAAAACGGGGTGTTACAACTCTCCCCTACTTGAATCAGAGCGCGTCCTCGCGATCCAAGCCGCATGATAAGAAGGAAGATACACTAAAACGAACTCTTCGGGTTCCCAAGTGAATTCCGAACCCTTTCTATGTCGCCATTGCACTTTATAAGTTCTCACCTCATTGTTACGCAACAACTTGATCTTCTCATCAAGAATGGCTATCGGTTCTTCAACGTACTCTAATTTGTTGTTCAACGTGATTTCATCTAACGGTACCCAAGTTGAGTCATCCGTAAGACACTTACGGAGATGGGAAACATGAAATGTGTTATGAATTCCCGCAAGCTCTTCGGGTAACTCTAGTCTATAAGCAACCTCACCAACACGAGCCAACATTTTGAAAGGCCCAATAAACCGAGGAGCTAACTTCCCTTATTTTCGAAATCGAATAACACCCTTCCACGGCGAAACCTTAAGCATCACCATGTCACCTTCTTGGAACTCAATTGGTCGCCTTCGTTTATCGGCATAAGATTTTTGTCTATCTTGCGCCGCCTTAAGTCGAGCCCGAATCATCTCAATTTTACTATTTGTCTCTAAAACTAAATTGGTACTCCCGATTTCTCTTTGTCCCACTTCACCCCAACAAATAGGAGTTCGACACCTTCGCCCATAAAGCATCTCATACGGTGGAATTCCAATACTAGCATGGTAACTATTGTTGTACTAGAATTCCACCAAAGGCAAGTGTTCATCCCAACTACCACCGAAATCAATAACACACGCCCGTAGCATATCCTCCAACGTTTGATTCGTACGCTTGGTTTGACCGTCCGTTTGGGGATGATATGCCGTGCTCATCTTCAATTGAGTACCCCTATCTTCATGAAACTTATTCCAAAACCGAGACGTGAAACGAGTATTTCGATAAAAAAAATAGATATAGGAACCCCATGCCTTGATATCACTTCCTTGATAAATAACTTAGACAAAGTCTCTGATAGTGCTCCAAATGACCATATATTTAGGCACAATATCATTCCAATATGTAAAGCTTTTAGTTGCAATTGTTCTATTTTTATGTAATATTCGTTTAAATAAATAAGTGCTAAGAGAAAAGAAGAAAACGGCGATTTAAAGACGCAAATGACCAAAAAGCTCAAATGAACAAGAAATAATTCAAATGGTTCAATTTATTGATAAGAAACGTCTAAAAATGACAAGAGTACAAGTTGCAAAAAACAAAGTACAAGATATCTACGCTTACGAAAAGACGTTCGAAAATCCAGAATCGGGACATAAACCGAGCATCAACGCGCGAGTCAACGGACCTAAAATTACAAGTCAACTATGCACATAAATATAATATATATATATATATATATATATATATATAATTATATAATTATATAAATTATATATATAAATAATTATATAATTAAATATAACGTCGACAAGCTAGCAAACAAATCATTATGAGCTGGAATCTGAAGCCATGCGATCGCATGGCCTGGAAGCACATTTTCCATGCGATCGCATGGGGCCAAAAGTCAGGCCAAGTGCTATAAATTGCAACATTTTCAGCCGAGTTTTACACATCTTTTTCTTTTCCTTCCTCTGATCAATGTAATATATATTTATATTTATAATATTAAGTTTAAATTAAGTTTAATAATAGTTGGGTTATTGTAAGAAATGTTTTAAGGTTTTGTAAGTCGGAACTCTGTCTGTGTAACGCTACGCGATAAATAATCACTGTAAGCTATGTTCTTCCTTTTTAAATTAATATCTCGTAACTAAGTTATTATTATGCTTATTTAAGCCGAAGTAATCGTGATGTTAGACTAAATATTATGACGGGGTTATTGGATTTTGTACCATAATTAATGTTTAAACAAAAGACCGACACTTGTGGGCATTGGACTATGGACTATTAATAGATGGGGGGTATTGTCTAAATTGAGTGACAACTCATTGGAATCTGTCTAACCTATCTTCAAATTAATTAACTTAATAATTAATAATGATTATGGTTGTCCTATTTAGTGACATTCATACGGAATCTATTATAATCATTTAATTAATTATTTGGGTTGGGTAATTGATTATTTAAACTGATCAAGTGGGTAAATTAATATTCATATCTAATCAAAACAGGGGTGGATTACATACAGTGATAGCTGGTGTAATTGTTGACAGAAGTGATAACTGCGTCACAGTTTAAATCTTTAATTAGTTGGAATATTTGACTTCGGGTATAAGGGTAATTTGACGAGGACACTCGCACTTTATATTTATGACTGATGGACTGTTATGGACAAAAACCAGATAGACGTATCAAATAAACCAGGACAAAGGACAATTAACCCAAGAGTAATAAATTAAAATCAAAACGTCAAATATCATGATTACGGAAGTTTAAATAAGCATAATTGTTTTATTTTATATCTCATCGCACTTTTATTTATTGTCATTTTATTTATTGCACTTTTAATTATCATACTTTTAATTATCGCATTTTTATTTATCATCATTTACTTTACGCTTTAAATTAAGTTGTATTTATATTTAATAATTTACATTAGGTTTTAATTGTGACTTAAGACATAAAATCAACAAACCGGTCATTAAACGGTAAAAACCCCCCTTTTATAATAATAATAATAATATTACTTATATATATATATATATATATATATATATATATATATATATATATATATATTGATACAAATATAGTTTAAAATAAATATAGCGTTAGACTCAGCTAGCTCCCTGCGGAACGAACCGGACTTACTAAAAACTACACTACTTTACGATTAGGTACACTGCCTATAGTGTTGTAGCAAGGTTTAGGTATATCCACTCTATAAATAAATAAATAAATAACTTGTGTAAAATTGTATCGTATTTAATAGCATTTTGCAATAAAAATATAACTATTTCGTATACACCTCGCATAACATCAAGTATTTTTGGCGCCGCTGCCGGGGAACACTCAACGCCGAAGCGAAACACTATAAAAAAAATTTAGTTTTTAAGTTAGTTTTGTAAAAATATATTTATATAAGTTTTAAATATAAAAATATAAAAACATAAAAAAAAGAGAAAAATATATTTCTATATTTTTAAGTATTTAAATTAAAAAGTTTATATTTTTTTTAGTTATAAAAACTAATAAGTAATTTATTTTTTTAGTTTATTTAAATTAATATTAATATTTTTCTATAAATTAAAATTAGAAAAAAAATAATTAAAATAAGATTGGGCCGAACCTGATCGAAGCCCAAAACTGATCTGGAATCCAGGCCCATGCGATCGCATGAGCCGGATGAAGCGACCCGTCCTAATCCATCCGGACGAAGTCCACATCGATTTTAAACGATTCACAATAGTTGGTTACATCGCGAGGTACTTGACCTCTATATGATACATTTTACATACATTGCATTCGTTTTTAAAAGACAAACTTTCATTTCATTGAAAGTTGACGACATGCATACCATTTCATATTTCATCCAACCATAATTGACTTAATAATGATCTTGATGAACTCGACGACTCGAATGCAACGTGTTTTGAAATATGTCATGAATGATTCCAAGTAATATCTCTAAAATGATCAAATGCACAGCGGAAGATTTCTTTCGTACCTGAGAATAAACATGCTTTAAAGTGTCAACCAAAAGGTTGGTGAGTTCATTAGTTTAACATAAATAATCATTTCCATCATTTTAATAGACCACAAGATTTTCATTTTCAGTTCTCATAAATAAACATCCCATGCATAGAGACAAAAATAATCATTCATATGGATTGAACACCTGGTAACCGACATTCACAATATGCATATAAGAATATCCCCATCATTCCGGGATCCTCCTTCGGACATGATATAAATTTCAAAGTACTAAAGCATCCGGTACTTTGGATGGGGCTTGTTGGGCCCGATAGATCTATCTTTAGGATTCGCATCAATTAGGGTGTCTGTTCCCTAATTCTTAGATTACCAGACTAAAAAGGGGCATATTCGGTTTAATAATCCAACCATAGAATGTAGTTTCGATCACTTGTGTCTATTTCGTAAAGCATTTATAAAAATTGCGCATGTATTCTCAGCCCAAAAATATAAAGGGTAAAAAGACAAATGAAACTCACGCATATAAATATTGTAAAACAGTTAATAAAGCATTTGCATGTATTCTCAGCCCAAAAATGTAATGAGTAAAAAGGGAGCAAATGAACTCACCTAATGTATTTTGTAGTAAAAATACATATGACTATATTGAACAATGCAGGGTTGGCCTCGGATTCACGAACCTATATTAAGTATGTATATTAAAATATATAATCGTAATCAAACAAGTTTATATTATATCTTAAATTATATATTATATATTTAGTTTGTGTATGTATTCAAAAAGTTTAATATTTATCTAGTTATATCTACATATTTTTGATTAGTATTTTTAATAAAAATACTTAACTTGTTATATATAAACATTTGCATAAATATTGTTAATATGATTAAATCATACTTATAACCTTGATAATATCTTTAAAACTTTTACTTTCATAAACGTAACCATTTTAAATAATAATGATGTAGACAATACTGATAATAATAATAATTATAGTTTTATTGAAAACAAAATGATAAATTTTAGTAATATTAATCATAATGATAATAATGATAACAATACATAAATGATAATATTATTAATAATAAGCGTATTGTTAATACTTAATAATAATTATTATCAATAATGATATTACTTATTAATACTTAATTATAAAAATAACAATAATAATCATAATCATAATAATAATAATAATAATAATAATAATAATAATAATAATAATAATAATAATAATAATAATAATAATAATAATAATAATACTAATACTTACAAAAAAAATGATATTAATACTAATATTAGTAAAAAAAAAATAATAATAACAATAATATCTATAATATTAGTCATAATAACAATTTCTAATAATAACAATAAAACAATAGTAATGATAATAATAGAATTAAAATAAAAGTGTATATACCCTTATGAAGTTTTTCTAAAAAGAAATGCGCCAGACCAGACTCGAACCCATGACCTCTCGCACATGCACAACCACTCCTTACCATGCATCCATTCTATGTTCTTCTGATTCAAATCGTATACCAAAAGTATTTAACCCGATCTGTTTCGTTTCGGCCCAACAATTCAATAAAACACAGCCCAACAATTAAAAAAAAGAAACTTGGTAGCCCAAATATGAAACACTAGATCATAACAGCCCAAGTAATCCTTGTGGATCTTTGGATCTGGTAATACAAATCGTGAAAAGCAGAAACATAAATAAATAAAAAGAACGCGTACCCTAATCAATAATTCATCATCAATCATCACCTCATCATCCTCCACGGATTACTCAACCAGCAATCGTCAATGGATAGAAGGTTATCGATTCATCACTCGATCAAGTAAGTCACCGATTTATCGTTATTCTATTAATCCCTAATTCTTCTATATAATCAATACACTTATTTGTTCCAACAAGATCATCAATTAATGACGTTATGTTGGTTTTTGGCTGCAATAATAGCATCAATAAATGATGGGAGTAGCGTAGGTTGAAATTAAATGATGGAGTGGTGGCTGTACAGGAACAGTAGTTGCAAGTTAATCGCGAACAAGCTGCAGCAGTAACAGTGATTTGCAATTGGGTTTTTGAGTTTGTGTTTAATCGAAACAGAAAGATAGAAGAAAATTAACAGCGAGGAGATAATAACAGGTAGATAGTTTAACCGGAGTAGTATTCTGAAACTGGAAATCAGTCGGTTTTAAATGTAATTTACACTGTATCCTTGAGTTATATAATATATAGTTGTTTTAGTACAGAAGATGCCTAATTCGACTAGAGTAGAAAGTAAACTTTATTCTCCAGTTTTTTTTAGATATAAAAGGATTGGTTTAGTTGTGTGTTTAGGGTGGAATTGGAAGATAGCAAAAAGTGGTTTTGATAAGAGGAATGATGGCGTGAAGAAACATAAACGAATTTAGCAGCAATAATTTGAACAGTGATCGAAATTTGTGGAGGTTCAATAGTGATGTTTAGTGGCTGTTTGCAGTAGCAAAATAAAGTTGCAGGTGGCTGTTTTTGATGGCGGAGAACAGCAGCAAACAGGAACTGTGGCAGCAGCATAAAGAAACAGAAAATGGTAGCAGTCTAAGGTGTCAACAGGTGGTGTTTTGGGTTTATAAATAGAAACGCAGATATATAGTTTCTGTAGTAGCAGTAGTAAGAACAACAAGTATAGCAGCTGAAGTTACACGATTAGTTGGTGGTGGTTTTGCAGCTATACAGTAGCAGCAGCACACTTCGAAAACAGTTGATAATTATGATGGCGTTTTGGTTGTTGATGTTCTTTCAAACACATAGAGACTAGAGGTGGTGATGTTTGTTTAGTGACCATAGAATATAAAGATGGTGGTTCATGTTAGTGGGTGTTGGATGGTAACCACAATGGGGTGAGGTGACGGTTTGAATGATGTAAACAAAGGTGGTTTTGATCGACCAAAATGAGAAGAAGAAAAGAGGGAGTTGTGAAACTGATTGAATTTTTTAATAATACAGATCAATTATTTGTTTTATATTCAAATGCTAGTCGACAGGTTATATTAGCTCAGACAAAAGAAAATATGAAAAAGATATATCTATATTGACTTTAAACAAATTTTTGTTGTTATAGTGACTTATTGAAAACTGGATCGTACCATAATATAGACCAAAACAAATTAGGATAAAGTTTGATTGCAACCTGTAACCAATTCGTACGAATTTATGGTTTTTATATAATTAAATTTAATGATTAATGATTTAATAATTATATAAATAATAATAATAATAATACTATTACTAATCATAATAACTAAAATTGAAATTTTATTATCAGTTATACTGATATCAACAATGATAACGATAATACTATTATTAACTTTATTAATAACTCTACTTAAAATAATATGAATATTATTGATATTAATAACATCTTATACATATCCTATTTTATTTATATTAAAATTGATATTATTAATAATACAAATAATAATACCAATGTTAATAGTAATACTAATAATGATATTGATATAACAAATTATGTTTATCCAAACTCATATCTATATATTAGGTATTAAATTAATATTATTAATAATACTGATATCAATATTAATAATGAAAGTAATATTCATTAATATAATACTATTCTGTAATTATATTTTATATATTAATATTACATATTATTTATTATGTAACCTTCATATAACATATTCGAATTTTTAATACAATATACATAGTACAAAGATCATACATATATACATGACTTCATTCTTCCTAACAGTTTAATTATTTTGTATCATACATTACGTATTTGATTTTAATGTTTAAATTATATTTTATAATTTCAAAATAATATATATACTTTTATGTATACATATTTATTTACAAACAATTGTTCGTGAATCGTCGGGTATAGTCAAAGATTAAATGAATATATGAATACAGTTCAAAGTTTTTTTCAGATTTCAACATTACAGAATTTGCTTATCATATCGAAATCAAATAAGATTCAGGTTTAAATTTGGTCGAAAATTTCCGGGTCATCACACCGGATACCTTAATTCCATGCGACCGCATGGTTGAATCTGACAGGTCTGATCCCAACATTAATTGCGCCGTTAGGGTTTAATATTTTAATTATTATTATTAGGTTTAATTTAATAATTAGTTTTTAGTTTTAATATTTAATTTGTAATATTTAGTTTAAGTTTTTATTATTAATTATATAGTTTAATATTTTTATATAATATAAATATAAAAATAATATTTTCATAAAAAAATTGTATTTTTATCATTTTAGTTATAATTTGTCTTTTTATCATTTAATCGTAATTTGTATATTTATCGTTCGTAATATTAGTTTCGTAGTTATAGATTTGCCGTAGATTTTTAGCTTTTAAGACTTTGCCGTAAAATTTCTTAAGTGCTTTTTCTTTAGATTAAGATTTAGGCACTTTAGCATTTTGCGACGCCGTTTATATATTTTAGTGCCTTTTAAGTTATTGTCGTTTTGGATATAGAATTCCTTTTAAGCCTTAATACCTTTATGCACAACTTTTTAGATTTAGTTTTTAGACTTTTAAGTTTCGACGTTTTTCTTTCTTATTTTTATTTTTTGACGTTTTTTGACGCGCTCTTTTTCTTTCTCATTTCTACGCTCAAGTTTTTAGGACATAGAATTTTCTTTAAATTTTGACGAAAAAATTATTTTAAGCGATTAAATTAATAGACGCCAATTTTCTGGTTCGTAGTAATAGTTGGATTTGTTAGTGGCGAGTTGTGGACTACCGATTTAAAGGGTCCTGGCTACCTGCTGCATCTATTGGCTATTCGAAACGTGGACAAAAGCAGAAAAGCCTATTAATTTGATAGCTTATATAATTTTTATCTTTATAACTAATAGGATATTCAGTGAATGCACCGAGCAAAACGTTCACCACCTTTCATACGTTCACCACCTGTAACTCGATCAAGACATCTAGCCAATATTATCGTCGTTGATTTTTCTTTAAAATCATCATCTAGTCAAACAAGTACTCCAACTCAAAATCCCGATAATCCATTTTTTGAACCCGACTTCAAAATTGAAAACCCGGAGGATATTCAAGGACAATTCCAAGATCCATAACCACTAATCATTCCTCCTGAACCACAAACCGTTAAATCAGAATCCTCCAGTGATTCGTATTCAACAAATTCAATTATGGAAGTAACTGAACCTCTAAGTATGGAAGACCGAATGAGAGCCATACGCACTGGCCAAGGTCACGCCATTATTAAGCCAAACATTAATGCGCCAGAATATGAAATCAAAGGACAAATCCTACACATGGTAACTAATCAATGCCAATATAGTGGTACGCCAAAAGAAGATCCAAACGAACATCTTTGAACCTTTAATAGGATCTGTACTCTATTCAAAATCAGAGAAGTTGAGGATGAACAGATCTATCTCATGTTATTTCCCTGAACTTTAAAGGGAGAAGCCAAAGATTGGTTAGAATCGTTACCTGAAGGAGCGATTGACACATGGGATGTCTTAGTTGAGAAATTTCTTAAAAGATTCTTTCCGGCATCTAAAGTTGTGAGACTTCAAGGAGAAATTGTTACGTTCGCGCAAAAGCCAAATAAAACATTATATGAGGTGTGGACAAGATTCGAAAAGTTGTTGAGAGGATGTCCTCAACACGGTTTAGACACTTATCAAATAGTACAAATATTCTACCAAGGTGTCAACGTTGCTACACAAAAAGACATCGACACAGCAGCATGTGGTTCCATTATGAAGAAAACCGCTACCGAAGCTCACAAAATCATTGATAACACAGCCTCCCACTCACATGAGTGGCATCAAGAAAAAGATATTTTTCGTTCATCTAAAGTGGCTAGAGCCGATTCTAGCCATGACTTTGATTCCGTTTTCGAAAAAATAGATGCTTTCGAGAGACGAATGGAAAAGATGAATAAAGATATTCACGCAATACGAATCAATTATGAGCAATGCGGTGGACCACACTTAATGAAAGATTGTCAGATTGAGCAAACCATGGAACAACGAGAGAATGTTTCCTACATGAACCAAAGGCCGGGAAATAATTATCAAAATAATTATCAACCGCCAAGGCTAAACTTTAATCGAAATCAAAACATTCTTTACAATCCAAATGGACCCAACAATAACTCGTACAACCAACAAGGTCCGAATAACCAACCAACTCAAAACAACACTTTCAATCAACACAGACCTGGCATGTATAAACCACCGTAACAAACCGAAGAGAAAAAGTCAAATCTAGAAGAAATGATGGCAAAGCTAATGGAATCTCAAACACAATTTATTACATCTCAAACCCAAACAAATGAGAGGTTTGATCAATCATTAAGAACTCAACAAGCTTCCATTTTGAATCTAGAAAAACACGTAGGTACCCTTACTAGCATGATGAGTGAGAGGGAACAAGGAAAGCTACCGAGTAATACTAAATTAAATCCTCGGAATGAGAATGTTAATATAGTTTCAACGAATTCTGAAAAACCAGCATCAGAAGATGGGAAGGTTTTTGATGTGAGTAACAATGAAGAAGTTACAACACCACCACCACCCGAGTATGTAAAGCCAGTGGTGGCACCATACAGACCACCCATCCCGTTTCCACGAAAAGGAGTTGAGTATGAGCAAGTGATAGGTAATAAAGTTTGTGATACCTTAGGAAAAAAGAAGAAGAATAAGAAAGTGTAAGAAACAAAAACCGTAAAAATAAACCCGAAGAAGACAGTTCCACCAAAACCTCCACCCAGGTTAGGTGATCAGGGTGAATTTATTGTTCCTTGTCTACTTAGTGATTGTGTCATGTATGATGCACCAGCAGATTTAGGTGCGAGTGTGAGTATTATGCCTCTTTCATTACATAAGAGATTAGGAGTAGGTGAGTTAAGTCCAACAGAGATGAGTGTTCGACTCTTTGATCAAACCATTAGGCACCCAGTTGGAATTGCTGACAACCTACCCGTTCAAGTGGGTAATTTAACATTTCTAGTCGAATTTATTGTCATTGACATAAAAGAGGACTCAAACATTCCTCTAATTTTAGGTCGACCATTCTTAGCGTCCACCGGGGCGTTATTTGATGTAAGAAAGGGTAGAATGACACTTAGTAATGGTGAAAAATCAATCACCTTTGTGATTCGAAAGTCTAAATCTCCCCCAACCAAATCCGTTGAACCAATAAAAACGATCGATGAGAAGCATATTGTTTTACCAACTCCAACGGTAGTGCTTAGCAATAATAAAATGCCTATGTGTGGGGAAGATGAAGTAACACCTAATGATGACTTGATAAAAAAGAACCCCGTTGTTGATACGAAATTAAATGACTTCGTTATTAACAGTTCAATGAAGAAACTTATTAAACGGATTCGCGATGCTAGAACCAAGGGGAACTTTAAGTTATGTAACCGGTTAGTATCCAATCTATCGCCTAAAGAAAAGTTGAAACTAGTTGAATTTGTGGAAATTACACATGAATCCGACCAATGACTTAAAGCAAAAGTCACAGATATGCAAGTTAATTATGGTCCAAAAGAAATTGACAATGAAGTTAATCACAATTTCGAAACCAAAGCTACCTAAGTGTGGAGAGATTCAAATGTTCTAAAAAGAAAACGCTATCTAGAGTTAGTTGTTCTGTTCTCGTGAAGTTCTGAGAATGGAATCCGATTGGTCTTTTCTACTAGCAGACACTAAAGAACTAGTTTTCTCCCCCCATTCTGAATTTTTTTTGTTTTGTAGGTTTTGTATGAAATTAATTTGCATTTTTAAATTTAATTTTTGTGTGATTTTAAAAAAATAAAAATTACTTTATTTCATTAAGTTTAAAAAATGATTTCTAAAATTCATCGTAAGTTGAAGACTAGGTCATGGAACCAAAATTGCTTTACCCGAAGGCGGGGCGAAAAATTTTGTTATCATTATTTTTAATTTTATTGATCTAAAGTATACCAAAAAAATTAAAAAACCTAAAAATCTTTGTTTTTAAAACAATCGCTTTAAAAACGACAAATTGTAAATTTTGTCGAGGGACGGACTAGGTAAACATACCGAAACTACCTAAAGAAAAAGGAAACAAAATTTTAAAAAATTATTCATTTAAATTGTTTTAATAAATAAAGGTTTTATATATATATATATATATATATATATATATATATATATATATATATATATATATATATATATATATATATATATATATATATATATATATATGTTTATAGTTTATCTTATGTACAAAACAGGGTAAAACAGCGTACTTTCAAAGACTGACATTAAGTTCAGCAAAAGCTACTAACTTTGACGACCAGACGCAAAATATCAAATGTGATATAAAATAATATGTTTGCAAACTCAGTATTTTTAATCACTTTTCTACACTAATCACCCTCATGAATTTATAATTATAGTCCGATTTCATCCAAATGAGGGCATTGCAAGATCTCAAGTGTGGGGAAGGGTTATAAATTCTCTCGGGTTTACACTTAGTTTAATTGCCAAATTTTGTAAAAATTTGAAAAATTTTCAACTAAATGAATTCAAAATCATGTTTATACATATTTATGAATGATAAAACTAGGTTTTATTACCGAAATTATTGTTACCTCGGAGAGAATATAAATCGAGAAACAACCCAAAATGCTAGAATTCATTTAAAAATGGAATAGAAGAGAATAAAAAGGCAAAGAAATAAAAGCTAAGTGTGGGAAGAATTTACCAAGTTATTTAAAATAGATATCACATATTTTTGTACAAGATTATTGAAGGTACTTTTGCTTTGGACTAAACTAATCAGTTTTACCCATTTTACTGTAATATATTTGAAAGAAAGATGGATCTACACGATGAATCAATACCATCATTAAAAGGAAGTAAAGTCTTTCGAAAAAGACACGCGCTTCTTGATTTAGGTCAAGAAGTTGTCGTCCAAACCAGCTGTAGGTTGACAAAAAATCTAAAAAAGTCATCTCTAAAATCAGCAGGAAATCCACGGACCTCAGCATCAAACAGGGTCGCCATGTGGTCAGACTTATCCTAACCATGAGAGGATCTGTCTCGTAAAATGGGGAGGGCGCCGTGCAAATTAGCTTGATAAGACTAATGATTCAGACCCCCAGAAAGGACAATCTCCTTAAAGATTAAAAATCAGCATTTAAGTTTGATATTACTCAATCCTTGAGATTGACTTTAAAGATTGAGAATTACAAACTCATGAAATTCAATGATATCTAAACTCGAGCTTGAACGAGAAAATATTTTGATCAAAATTAAAACTGATTTGTTTTCTGAAAACCTATTTTCAATGCGTTCATTACCATTGAACGTAAAATCCTAAGAATTCACCGAAATTCATTAGGTCACCTGAACCAAATCAGGTGTCAACCGTAAGAACGGTGGTAGCATAGCATGGTCAAAGACAAGACCTTGTGCCAGACCGAAAAAATATAGGGTGATCTTTACTATTGCTCCTACAAAGGATAGTAATTGCATCCGACACGTTGTGGACCATAAACATCTGCATGTCATTAGACATTGCCTTAACAGTTGCTTGTTCAATGCTTTCCTTTACAACTGGACGGTAGTTTACCGAAAGGTAATATACGGAGCAAGTATACTGGACGTGTTGCTTTCCTAATACAAGGTTAGCAAGTGGGTGACACAAAACCACAAGTTTTGAGCTAAAATTTTCAAATCTGAAACCCACAAAACCCACAAAAATATAATGCAAACACCGGTGAAGGGTTATTCTGGAAAATTTGTCTAGGGTAAAATCTAGCTTGAATTTTCAAAAGATCAAAAGTTTTCATAAAGATCCAATTTCCTTAAAGGATCCAAATTTTTAATAGTCATGTGGGACTGTAAACCACATCGTTACTATCATTGTTTATACCGCCGTATCAAAATCAATGATGTATAAAGTGTGAAAATAAAAAAAGTGATTCGAGTGAAGTGTGATTTAATTTCAAGTTCCTTATTGCTTGAGGACAAGCAACGCTCATGTGTGGGGATATTTGATAGTGCTCCAAATGAACATATATTTAGGCACAATATCCTTCTAATATGTAAAGCTTTTAGTTGCAATTGTTCTATTTTTATGTAATATTCGTTTAAATAAATAAGTGCGAAGACAAAAGAAGAAAACGACGATTTAAAGACGCAAATGACCAAAAAGCTCAAATGAACAAGAAATAATCCAAGTGGTTCAATTTATTGATAAGAAACGTCTAAAAATGACAAGAGTATAAGTTGCGAAACACAAAGTACAAGATATCTACGCTTACGAAAAGACGTTCGAAAATCCGGAATCGGGACATAAATCGAGCATCAACGCGCGAGTCAACGGACCTAAAATTACAAGTCAACTATGCACATAAATATAATATAATATATATATAATTATATAAATTAAATATATTATATTATATAATTAAATATAACGTCGACAAGCTAGCAAACAAATCATTATGAGCTGGAATCTGAAGCCATGCGATCGCATGGCCTGGAAGCACAATTTCCATGCGATCGCATGGGGCCAAAAGTCAGGCCAAGTGCTATAAATTGCAACATTTTAAGCCGAGTTTTACACATCTTTTTCTTTTCCTTCCTCTGATCAATGTAATATATATTTATATTTATAATATTAAGTTTAAATTAAGTTTAATAATAATTGGGTTATTGTAAGAAATGTTTTAAGGTTTTGTAAGTCGGAACTCTGTCCGTGTAACGCTACGCGATAAATAATCACTGTAAGCTATATTCTTCCTTTTTAAATTAATGTCTCGTAACTAAGTTATTATTATGCTTATTTGAGCCGAAGTAATCGTGATGTTAGACTAAATATTATGACGGGGTTATTGGATTTTGTACCATAATTAATGTTTGAACAAAAGACCGACACTTGTGGGCATTGGACTATGGACTATTAATAGATGGGGGGTATTGTTTAAATTGAGTGACAACTCATTGGAATTTGTCGAACCTATCTTCAAATTAATTAACTTAATAATTAATAATGATTATGGTTGTCCTATTTAGTGACATTCATACGGAATCTATTATAATCATTTAATTAATTATTTGGGTCGGGTAATTGATTATTCAAACTGATCAAGTGGGTAAATTAATATTCATATCTAATCAAAACAGGAGTGGATTACATACAGTGATAACTGGTGTAATTGTTGACAGAAGTGATAACTGCGTCACAGTTTAAATCTTTAATTAGTTGGAATATTTGACTTCGGGTATAAGGGTAATTTGACGAGGACACTCGCACTTTATATTTATGACTGATGGACTGTTATGGACAAAAACCAGATAGACGTATCAAATAAACTAGGACAGAGGACAATTAACCCAAGAGTAATAAATTAAAATCAAAACGTCAAACATCATGATTACGAAAGTTTAAATAAGCATAATTGTTTTATTTTATATCTCATCGAACTTTTATTTACTGTCATTTTATTTATTGCACTTTTAATTATCGTACTTTTAATTATCTCATTTTTATTTATCATCATTTACTTTACGCTTTAAATTAAGTTTTATTTATATTTAATATTTTACATTAGGTTTTAATTGTGACTTAAGACATAAAATCGACAAACCGGTCATTAAACGGTAAAACCCCCCCTTTTATAATAATAATATTACTTATATATATATTGATACAAATATAGTTTAAAATAAATATAGCGTTAGACTCAGCTAGCTCCCTGCGGAACGAACCGGACTTACTAAAAATTACATTACTTTACGATTAGGTACACTGCCTATAGTGTTGTAGCAATGTTTAGGTATATCCACTCTATAAATAAATAAATAACTTGTGTAAAATTGTATCGTATTTAATAGTATTTCCCAATAAAAATATAACTATTTCGTATACACTTCGCATAACATCAGTCTTCGATATCGTCTCCCGGATAGGAAGAAACAATGCACTTTTCGTCAACCGATCAACTATCACCCAAATCGTATCAAATTAGGTTCTCGCCGTCTTTGGTAACTTTGTAATAAAGTCCATGGTAATATGCTCCCACTTCCACTTCAGGATTTCTAATGGTTGTAGCATACCATATGGCTTTTGGTGTTCGGCCTTAACTTGCAAACACATGATGCATTGTTCAACATACTTAACAACATCACGTTTCATGCCCGTCCACCAATACTCTTTCTTCAAATCAAGTTACATCTTCATCGCACTCGGATGAATGAAATACTTTGAATTATGTGCTTCATCAAGTAGTACTTGTCGGTAATCGCCCATCTTAGGCTCCCACACTCGTACTTGAAAGGACAACAAACCATGCGGGCCTAAGGTAATGGACTCCGTTTGCCCCATGATTTGTTCTTCGTGCTTGTTGTTAAAGAAAGCTTTGATTTGTACCTCACCAAGCTTTACAAGAAAATCGTTAGTAATAGTCATGCGTAACGATCCTACTCGTATCGCCGGATGTTGACTCTTTCGACTCAACGCATCTGCGACCACATTCGCCTTACCCGAATGGTAAAGTATCTCACAATCATAATCCTTTACCACATCCATCCATCTACACTGACGATAGTTCAAATCTCGTTGATCAAAAAGATATTTCAAACTCTTGTGATCCGAATAAATCGTACACTTGACACCATACAAGTAGTGGCGCCAAATTTTCATTGCATGCACCACCGCCGCCAATTCTAGATCATGAGTCGGATATCTCTTTTCATGTTCCTTTAATTGTCGAGAGGCGTATGCGATAACCTCGTTGCATTAGAACACACCCGAGCCCATTTAATGAGGCATCACAATAAACCGTCATATCTTCTACACGTTCCGGTAACACTAACACCGGAGCTTGACACAATTTCTCTTTCAACAATTGGAAAGCGATATCTTGCTCATTTTCCCAATTAAATCTCACATTCTTCCTTGTCAACTTTGTTAATGGAGAAGTGATTTTAGAAAAGTCTTGGATAAACCGACGATAATAACCGGCCAATCCGAGAAAACTTCGGATTTCCATAGGTGTAGTCGATTGTCCCCAACTCTTTACCGTCTCTATCTTCCCCAAATGTAACGACCCGGATTTTTCCGATCATTTTATACTTATGAGATTAATATTTACATAAAATAAACCTTACCAACATGATAAGCAATCCAAACTGTTGAGACCTATGTTTTTGAAAAGAGTTTCACACAACGTTTGACCGTCCAATTTGACCGATGATATCACGAACTATATAACACACGATAATTATACGATTATGTATATGTACATATCTATACATATTTAACATGATTTAAGGATGGTTTAACATTTCATTATGAACTAACAACAATGAGTTATAAGTATACTTTGAGACCACTAACTTAAGTTATCAAAACGATAACTATATGTAACATTCTTTGACATATATGCTTACAATATATAATGTGTTGGTGATCTATGTCACCAATATGATTTAAGTGTAATGGGATTAATTTGTAACCAAAATAATCTTGATAAATATCGAACAAGTTTGGGGAAGTGTGGAGTGCACACTTGTTTGAACTTATCTTGATTATGACGGGGGTTCGGGGGCAGCGCCCCCGATAAGCGGGATCCAAGGGGTGGCAACCCCTGGCGGGGTCCAAGGGGCAGAGCCCCTGGCTGGGGTCGAGCTGCCAGGTCAGCTTGGAATTTTTTTTTTTGGGCTAACATTGCTTTATTAAAAATGTCTTAAAATTTTATTTTGGCCCGGTTTGACCCAAAAATAAAAGCCCAGTTTTGAGCCTCTTTTACAGTTATAAACCCGTCCATATTTGAATTCTCGTTCCGATTCCTCAAAATTTCTACAAGTATATCTAGGGTATATGTAACCGTATCATACCCAGCTTTTATACGTATTTACTATTGGTATATACCAACAATAAACTTCAATGATCAGCCACTAGACATGATGTTACATGTGGGAACCAGCCATTTAACCTCATGTGTGACTTTTGTGCAAGAAAACAAACTAAATCTCCTATATATCCATCCCATAATCATGCTATTTTGCACACACACACACATACAATTTCATTTCCAATTTTCTTTCAAGTTAATTCACTCCCTAATCTCTCTTCATTTAGCTACTCAAGAACGTATCAATATAGTCATCCGATTTCAAGGAGATTACTTCCAATCTTTCAATCCCACTCCACCACTCTTGTGATTCCAAGATTTTTCTTACCTTTTCCAGTAGCTTTGTCCAAGTAACTTGAGGTAGTAACCTTATTCATAACCTTATTCGATTCATATTTATATAGCTATCTTATTTGGTGTTATAAAATTTTAACAACAAGAACATAGTTTGAGTGATTTCAAACTTGTTCGCAAACTAAATAGATCCTTCTAATTTGATTTTTAAAAACACTTCAAGACCTGTAATATATCATATTATGACAAAATCGGATTAATCATATCTTGGCTAATTAACATAATATTTAATATATATTTACTTATGATTTTATTTTATATATTTCAGGACCACCCGTAAACAACACGAGAAGATTAATCATAAGACCTCATGATTGTACGCAACACGTCATTTGACAACATGGTACCATGGGTCAAGATTAATTCTGATCAACACGAATATGATGGGGTCTTTATTTATTTTATTTAAGCAACTAATTGTGGACCACTAACATCGGACTGCTAACTACGAACTAAGAAAATATTAAAAGTATTAAAAGTATATATATATATATATATATATATATATATATATATATATATATATATATATATATATATATATGTAACGATTACTTGAAAAGAAAATATGTTGATATATTATATACATGGTTAGGTTCGTGATATCTATCGGAGACCAAGTCGAGTTAAATACCTTCAAGACAAAAGTGAGTATATAGTCCCACTTTTAAACTCTAAATATTTCGGGATGAGAATACATGCATTTTATGATTTACGTTATGGACACAAGTGATTAAAAATATATATTCTACGTTGAGTTGTACCACTGGCATACTTCCCTGTAACTTGGTAACTACTATTTACATGAGGAATTGTAAACGCGAATCCTGTTGATAGATCTATCGGGCCTGACAACCCCAACCGGACTGGACGACCAGTATTCAACGGTTGCACGGTACTTCGTTTCGGTGACTACACTTGGTACGGTGTAGTAAGATTTCATAATAAAGGGAATATGCGACGTTGATTAAATGTTAAGTATGGTTATCAAGTGCTCAACAACTTAGAATATTTTTATTAAAACGTTTATATATGAAATCTTGTGGTCTATATTCATAACGCTGCCGGCATTAAACCTATATCTCACCAACTTTATGTTGACGTTTTAAGCATGTTTATTCTCAGGTGATAACTAAAAGCTTCCGCTGCAACATGTTGAATTTAAGCAAGATCTTGAGTATGCATATTTGTGTCAAAAATAAAACTGCATATCAGAGGATTTGTAATGTAAAATATGTTGGAGGTCGTATTGTTATTATCACATGTAAAGTTTGTAAGTCTAAGATTATCGCTAAACGATAATCATTATTAAGTTGTTTAAACCTTGTATTTGTAATAAAAGCTATGGTTTGTATTGTAAAAAAAAACGAATGCAGTTTTTGAAAAATGTCGCATATAGAGGTCAATACCTCGCGATGAAATCATATGTTATTGTATTCTTCCTTATGGTTAAGGTCGGGTTATGACACCGAATCTACTTGGATACCTTCTTTATTCACAATATGACCAAGGAATTGCACTTCCCTTAGCCAAAATTCACACTTGGAGAATTTAGCATACAACTTCTCCTTTCGCAATGTCTTCAATACCTCGAGCAAATGGCGTTCATGTTCCTTCATACTCTTAGAATAGACAAGTATGTCATCAATGAACACAATTCCTGACTTGTCCAACATAGGTTGGCACACCCGGTTCATAAGATCGATGAATGCCGCCGGTGCATTCGTGAGACCGAAAGGCATAACTACAAACTCAAAATGCCCATAATGAGTTCGAAAGGCCGTTTTCTCAATATCTTCTTCACGGACCCGCATTTGGTGATAGCCGGACCGTAAGTCAATCTTAGAAAAATAGGTCGCACCTTGGAGTTGGTCAAACAAATCATCAATCTGAGGTAATGGATAACGATTTTTTATCGTCAGCTTGTTCAACTCGCGATAATCTATGCACATCCGCATACTACCATCCTTCTTCTTCATGAATAAAACCGGAGCGCCCCATGGCGAAGCACTCGGTCGGATAAAACCCTTTTCAAGCAACTCTTGGGTTTGATTTAACAACTCTTGGATTTATGTTGGTGCTAAACGATAAGGAGTCTTAGCAATGGGGGTAGCACCCGGAACCAACTCGATGCGAAATTCAACTTGTGTTTCCGCCGGAACACCCGGTAACTCCTCCGAAAAAATGTCTTCGAATTCATTAACCACTAAAATTTCACGAATGGATGGTGGCTCTTCATGAGTATCAACTACATGGGCAAGAAAAACCACGTCACAACTATTAAGGAAACGTCGCGCCCGTGCATAAGTGCATAATGGTACAAGTCTCCTTCGCTTATCCCCATGAATAATTAACTCTCCCCCACTAGGGGTCTTTACACGAATAAACTTTTCGTGGCATGCGATAGCGGCTCTATAACGATCGAGCCAATCCATGCCAACAACGATATCAAACTCACCCAAAGTCATAGGACTGAGATAAATTTTAAACGTTTCGGTTCCAAACACAACATTACAATCTTTACAAACATCAACCCCTAGCACTGTCTTACCATCCGAATGACTTAATTTGGCTAGCGGTTTATTAAGCTTAGGCACAAACTTTGGAGATACAAACGATAAATTAGCACCGCTATCAAAAAGTATCTTTTCCGGTTTGGAGTTAACCATGAAAGGACCTGAGACAACTTCATTGGATTGTTTGGCTTCATCATTGGTCATCAAATAATTTCGTCCCCTTGTCGTACCCGCCGCTTTCTCCAACTTCTTAACTTGATCACCCCGCAACTCGGGACATTCCGTCCTTTGGTGCCCTTCCTTTTAACAATTATAACAAATGAGCTTTGGTGTTGAAGATGGGTTTGTACAATCACGAGCCATGTGTCCTTTTCGTCCACAATTATAACATTTGGGTCCATAACCCCCGGACGCACCCTTCTTCACACTACCGACACTCTCATTCGCACCCTTACTTTTCTTGTTGGAATAACTAGTAGCTTCAAACTTTCTTTTGCTAAAAGTAAAGTCACTCTTTTTCGAAACGAGCGACTCAAAACTGAAACAACCCAACCCGTATTAAAACCGGCCCATAAATTTTTTTTCCTTTTAATACGCTTTAAATAACACTTTAAGTCCCAATTGTGTTTCCATAAACATCTTTAATTACAATAGAAGGTTTAATAACCTTAAAACATTTAATACATTAGTTAATTGTCCAAACGGACATACACGACCCGACTAGTTTAGTTTCCAACAAAACCAAGCATGGTGATTTGGGACTACGCTACCCAAATCCTAATCGAGTACAAAAGCAAGATCTTCTAAGCAACCTAGCCAACATCTCTAATCCCCAAGCTTACCCGAGCCGCCAAGCATGCGAACCTATAAAAATATCAACAACGAGAGGGTAAGCTAACGCTTAGTGAATGATAATATACTACATACATATATATGTATAAAATGGACACGCCACATAAATATCAAATACCGCATACCGAAGCATCCATGTATAAGGCAACTACACTAAGCATACCGTACGATCTCTAAGCAACAAGCTAAAGATATCAACAAAGTATAAGTTCACCAACGACGATGTGAATAACGCCAATAAGCTACATCCGGAGGGTTAGCTACAACACAACATTACATTAATATATATAACAATATAAAACGAATAAGGTTAACCCCTTAACCCATTACCGAATACCAAATGCCACAATGAAGATTGGCCGAACTACACGAGCCTTAGAAATCCGAACCCACATGAGATTACTATCTTCACAACATCGAGGTTGGCCGAACTACACGAGCCTTAGTAATTCGAAACCACACGAGATTACTACCTCAATAAGATGACCGAACTACACGAGTCATCGTGAATCCGAACTACACGCGATTCACTTCTCAACATCAAAACCCACGGTCACGAGATTATAAAATCTACCACATCGGGGTAATCCACTTCACAACAATATCAACCCTTCGCCATTGGGGTTATAACATCCAAATCACAACCACGTGTGATAACGTACACACAAGCGTGTACCTCGCCAAAGTTGGTCAACCAAAACGCACAAACATGCCAATTGGACTCATACACAAGTTCCATCAATCCACCTATATGTGAAGTGAGCTCTATAGCCGAGAATCACTTCACCTGACCCGCACCCATCCTACGCATACATATGCATATAGGATATTAACACTCACCTTGTCGCCTTGAAGAAAATGCTTCCTAGTAATCCGCAACTCGTCAATGGAAAGTACCTAATCCATTATCACAAATTCAACAACACCCTTAGATTGTATCTACAAACCAACCTAATTCGACACTTAGTGCAATTTCGACCCAAATGCACTTCCAAGGACAAACCGCGCTCAAACTAACCAATAATCACTAACACAAGTGATAATGGTCCTAATATGCCAATTAAACCCGAACACAAGTGTTAACACTTATCGTTCTCAAAATCGCCCATAAACCCTAATTTTGATCCATAAGGTCAAAATCTCACCATTTACAAGTTTTGACACCAAAACATGTTTAACTCGGTTTTATACTTCAACTTAATCCATTTTAAGTTTACAAACCCCATCGAATCGACATTCGGGTCATAATCCTCAACAAACCCTAATTTTAACTCTAGTCAAAATTAGTCAACCACTAGAACCCTAAAAGTCTCCAAAACATCAATAATCGCTAATACTAGTGATTATACACCATCCTCAAGTCTTAAACATGGTTAAATCATTAACCAACCCAAAACCCGCCTTTAACAACAATAAACCCGAATATTGGTGTTAATCTCCAATTAACAACTAAATGGGTTTCACCTATGAATCATACAATCAAAAGCCCCAAATTTGAATGATGAACACGAAAATGAAATTCGAAGTTAGAGCTTACCACTCGTATCACCATGTAGCCAAGAACGAGGAGAACAAACTTGTCAACTACGCCAAAGATCAAAACCCGCTTCTTCCTTTCCAAAATCCCACTTGAATCACTTGAGGATTTTAAGTATTGAGAGAAAAATGAAAAGAAAAGGAAAATGAAATTAGGAAAATGAATGAGTGGATGAGGTTAAAGCCTCAAATCTGGCTTAAACGTGAAAAGACCAAAATGCCCTAGCTTCTCATGTAATATTACAAAAATCCGGCACCAGTTTGCCCAGAATGCCGCGCCGCGGCCTTATATGTCGCGCCGCGATATTTGCCTAGTTCTGGGATCATTTTTTATCAAGCTTCTGATCTGGATTCCAGTTAAATGCCGCACCGAGGCCTAATTTGTCGCGCCGCGACGTTCTACGTGGTCTGACTCATTTCCTTGCATACAAGACCTTAACACCCGAATATGTCCCGAACCCTTCATACGCCTATCGTACATACACAATACACCTATAAATCATGTACGGAGAAAAACGGGGTGTTACAAATCTCCCACACTTAGATTCGATCACGTCCTCGTGATCCTAGTCACGTACCCAAACGGACCCACACTCAATGGTCGTCGAACATGCATTTCAAACCGACTTCAACCACAAATTCGCTAACCCAATGGTTAATCCAATGACAAATTACACACTTGATCGCATCCCGAGACGTACAATACACGCAACAACCGAAGTCTACACCGATCCCTTAGACAATTCTTCTCAAAGAGTTACCCTTAACAGCTAAATCGTCACCCGCGATTTATCAAATTCCAATTCCGAGCACTAGCACTAACTTAATCCCTCACATCGGGAAAATTCAACCAATCTCGTATCGAGATATTAATTCCTTAGCATACCCTTACCGAGTACGACGCTAAAAACAACCAAGTCTCAACCTAAGGTCAACAACCCGAAGCGATGAAGACCGAATCAAACGAATCCTTACGGATAACACTAATCACTAAACATCCCTTGTAGTGCGCAATACGACCAATACGCAACTACCGTAACATCATAACAAACGGTTAAGACCAATAACTCCCAAAACGACTATGGTAACGTTAATCCCAAGGTGTACAAAATCGACTATCATCACACCCGTAGCAACATGTGAGCGAAACAAGGCTATCACATCACTAATCATACAACATGGTCCTCACGACCCCACCATCGGCGTATAAAACAACCGATAGTTCAAACATCACGGTCCTTACGACCCCACCATCGGTGTATAAAACAACCGACAGATCACACAACACGAAAGCTGGCCGAAAACACACGCGCCATAGTGAATCCGAACTACACGCTACTCACTACCTTCACCACAACAACAATCGGGATTGGCCGAACTACACGCGCCTTAGTGAATCCGAACTACACGAGAGTCACTATCCCGGAGGAATGACCGAACTACACGAGTCATTTGTGAATCCGAACTACATGAGACTCACTCCTCAATACAATGACCGAAACCACACGAGTCATTTGTGAATCCGAACTACACGCGATTCACTTCCACAATAAGATGACCGAAACCACACGCGTCATCGTGAATCGGAAACCACAAGCGATCCACTACCATGATGAAGTCAGCGGACCTGAAGATCATGCTTCACCAATCTCAACACCGGATGAAGTCAGCGGACCCCGTCAACGGTCATGCTTCACCGATATAACACCTCGCTCATGATGAAGTCAGCAGACCCCGAAGGTCATGCTCCACCAATCGCATACTTCCATGATGAAGTCAGCAGACCCTAAAGGTCATGCTTCATCAATCACCAATACCATGATGAAGTCAGCGGACTCCGAAAGTTATGCTTCATCAATCAACGCCCTTTTGGCCTCGAACGACGAGTAGCGTAACATCGCGCTCTGCTACGCCATAGTGAATCCAAACGGATACCACTAACCATTCACACACTCGAGCAAGAACCACCTATATCAAACATAGGAACAAAACAATAATTCTCTAGAAGAGAATCCGACACACACCTCCCTTAACCGAAGGATTTCACCTTGCTCACCAAATACGTCCATTATCTCTCAACGAGATTTACCACATTACCACCTCGGTGATAATTCAAATCCAAACCATAAGTACAATTTATCCGAAATTGTAATCTACCACAAATCGACCAAAACCAGGTCTCGACAACATTTTCTGGATCTACCAAAAGCATCATCCGAAATCTCACACTAAAACTTCCTCATGCGGGAGTGTAACTCCCCCACTTGCAACTACGTCCCATATCCACAACTCGTACAACCGTACAATGCTACCAAAGATAGACTTTACAAACGATTGGGCTCACACGACCCATCACCATATCTTGCTCCAGCCTTGAGCACACGAAGGATTTCAATCAATCCTTAAACACTTCGAACAAAAAGTGTACCACGATTACACAAACCACAACCTCGCAATCATCCAATTGCTCTAGTTTGTCAATTTCCACCTAGTCACTCATGTACCTAAGGGTTTCACTCCGGTACCCTAAGTACAATGTAACCACAACACAATCGGAGTCGAACACCATGCTAGTAGGTATAAAAGAGGCACCTAATGTCGCGTCTTATATACTCCATTACCAACATACATCGAGATTCAAAACACTCGATCTCAAGGTTTTCAGCCACTCGTCGAACCTCACGGTTCATCGACCTCCACACAAAAGTGAACACGCGCTTAACAACCGAACACCAAAATCCATTTCCATGGCTTGGTAGAAACATTTCCCAGATACTAAGGAATGCTTGGTGGCACCAAGTCTTACGCCCTTCGCCCGACAATCAACGTCACCATTGGGTACTTCCATTAGGAATGCCACCCATAACAACAATATGAACAACACAAGGCATTTAATCAACTCAAATTCAAACGGAACTTAATAAATAATCAAAGAGCATATTTATTAAAACGAAACGTACCTTAACGTCTCCTTGCCGCACCCGTCCCTGCTAACTTGGGACATTCCGACTTATGATGTCCTTCTTCTTGGCAATTGAAACACACCATACCATCACCCTTTGGTACCGAACATTCCCAAGACTTGTGACCCCTCATGCCACAATTGTAACATCAAGATGCACTAGAATCCGGTATACCCGTCCGTGTACCACCCGTGCTCACACTCGGACCCTTAGTCCTCTTACTCGGAGCACTATACGAAACAACCCTTCTCTCACTTAAAGGTTCATGAATCTTTGATAATGTATACGACTCGAAACCTCTAGCCACGGCGAATAATTCCGCAAAACGATTTCGCGTGACCCCGGCTAATCTTATTCTTCAAGTCATCATTCAAGGTTCGATAGAAATCTTGCATCAACAAATTATCATTCCCCAAATACTCCGGGCAAAAACGAGCCTTCGCCATAAAGGTCGTCTTGAGAGTATTCAAATACATAGAACCCTGTTGCAAATTTCGCAACTCGTTACGCATTTCCGACAAATCGACTAAAGTCCGGAACTCCTCGAAGAATTCCTTCTTAAACCCGTCCCACGATAACGCCATAAACGGTTCACCACCGACCAGATCAATCTTACCATCCAACCAATCCTTTGCCCTACCCCGCAACAAACTAGTAGCGAGTCTCGTCTTCTTTTCAGGAGGGCATTCAATAGTACGAAAACACCCTTCGACATCCGAGATCCAAGTTGTGCTTACCAAAGGATCCGGTTTCCCGTCATACATCGGGGGTTTAGTCCTCATGAAGCTCTTAAGACAACGCTCCATTTCACTACTACCCTGAAATTCGGAATACTTCCTATCCATTTCTTCTTGAAACGCACTCATTTGCTCCGCAACAGCAGCCGCAACTCTAGAGTTAAACTCCTCGTCATTCGTCTCGATCTCGTTTCGCGTCGTCATTCTAAAGAATGCGAAACGATTAGTCCACGAATGTATAAAACAACACGCATAACACCGCCCCATCTTGCTCAACACTCGTTGTACATCACTTGTTAGACACGATTTGCACCCGTAATAAGGTTTGCAAGTCCTTATTACGCACACACGTCGTCTCAACTCGTTCGTACAACGACCGCCTCGCTCGATGATATAACCAACACAACGACGATTCCACGCGATATAAACACACGCAAGGGAATAGCATCACAACACAAGCCAAAAATCCTAGTTAGTCCACCTACAAACAAGGTACTAACTATAACCCGTTCCAACCCGTTCACCTACAAGTCCCGCAACAAATAAGCACACACAAAAGTCTAAGTCTAGGCACCTATCTCAAGTCGCCTAAATCCCTTAGACCATGCTCTGATATCACTTGAAACAACCCAACCCGTATTAAAACCGGCCCATACATTTTTTTTCCTTTTAATACGCTTTAAATAACACTTTAGGTCCCAATTGTGTTTCCATAAACATCTTTAATTACAATAGAAGGTTTAATAACCTTAAAACATTTAATACATTAGTTAATTGTCCAAACGGACATACACGACCCGACTAGTTTAGTTTCCAACAAAATCGAGCATGGTGATTTGGGACTACGCTACCCAAATCCTAATCGAGTACAAAAGCAAGATCTTCTAGGCAACCTAGCCCAGATCTCTAATCCCCAAGCTTACCCGAGCCGCCAAGCATGCAAACCTATAAAAATATCAACAACGAGAGGGTAAGCTAACGCTTAGTGAATGATAATATACTACATACATATATATGTATAAAATGGACACGCCACACAAATATCAAATACCGCATACTGAAGCATCCATGTATAAGGCAACTACACTAAGCATACCGTACGATCTCTAAGCAACAAGCTAAAGATATCAACAAAGTATAAGTTCACCAACGACGATGTGAACAACGCCAATAAGCTACACCCGGAGGGTTAGCTACAACACAACATTACATTAATATATATAACAATATAAAACGAATAAGGTTAACCCCTTAACCCATTACCGAATACCAAATGCCACAATGAAGATTGGCCAAACTACACGAGCCTTAGAAATCCGAACCCACACGAGATTACTGTAGTGACCCGAACTTTTCCATGTTTATATATATTAATTGAGATTGATATTTACATGATTAAATGTTTCCAACATGTTAAGAAATCAAACTTGTTAAGACTTGATTAATTGAAATATGTTTCATATAGACAATTGACCACCCAAGTTGACCGGTGATTCACGAATGTTAAAACTTGTAAAAACTATACGATGACATATATATGGTTATATATATAGTTAACATGTTTTTATTATAAGTATGTATCTCATTAGGTATTTTAACAATGAGTTATATACATAAAAATGAGACTATTAATTTAAGAAACTCGAAAACGATATATATAACGATTATCGTTATAACAACGTCTTACTAGGTACATATGAATCATATTAAGATATTGATACACTTGGTTAATTATGTTAAATGATAAGTAAATATATTATTAAGTGTATTAACAATGAAATACATATGTAAAAATAAGACTACTAACTTAATGATTTCGAAACGAGACATATATGTAACGATTATCGTTGTAACGACATTTAACTGTATATACATCATACTAAGATATATTATATATCATAATATCATGATAATATAACAATTTAAAATCTCATTTGTTATAATAAACAATGGGTTAACAACATTCAACAAGATCGTTAACCTAAAGGTTTCAAAACAACATTTACATGTAACGACTAACGATGACTTAACGACTCAGTTAAAATGTATATACATGTAGTGTTTTAATATGTATTCATACACTTTTGAAAGACTTCAAGACACTTTTCAAACTACTTCTACTTAACAAAAATGCTTACAATTACATCCTCGTTCAGTTTCATCAACAATTCTACTCGTATGCACCCGTATTCGTACTCGTACAATACACAGCTTTTAGATGTATGTACTATTGGTATATACACTCCAATGATCAACTCTTAGCAGCCCATGTGAGTCACCAAACACATGTGGGAACCATCATTTGGCAACTAGCATGAAATATCTCATAAAATTACAAAAATATGAGTAATCATTCATGACTTATTTACATGAAAACAAAATTACATATCCTTTATATCTAATCCATACACCAACGACCAAAAACACCTACAAACACTTTCATTCTTCAATTTTCTTCATCTAATTGATCTCTCTCAAGTTCTATCTTCAAGTTCTAAGTGTTCTTCATATATTCTACAAGTTCTAGTTACATAAAAGCAAGAATACTTTCAAGTTTGCTAGCTCACTTCCAATCTTGTAAGGTGATCATCCAACCTCAAGAAATCTTTGTTTCTTACAGTAGGTTATCATTCTAATACAAGGTAATAATCATATTCAAAATTTGGTTCAATTTCTATAACTATAACAATCTTATTTCAAGTGATGATCTTACTTGAACTTGTTTTCGTGTCATGATTCTGCTTCAAGAACTTCGAGCCATCCAAGGATCCGTTGAAGCTAGATCCATTTTTCTCTTTTCCAGTAGGTTTATCCAAGGAACTTAAGGTAGTAATGATGTTCATAACATCATTCGATTCATACATATAAAGCTATCTTATTCGAAGTTTTAAACTTGTAATCACTAGAACATAGTTTAGTTAATTCTAAACTTGTTCGTAAACAAAAGTTAATCCTTCTAACTTGACTTTTAAAATCAACTAAACACATGTTCTATATCTATATGATATGTTAACTTAATGATTTAAAACCTGGAAACACGAAAAACACCGTAAAACCAGATTTACGCCGTCGTAGTAACACCGCGGGCTGTTTTGGGTTAGTTAATTAAAAACTATGATAAACTTTGATTTAAAAGTTGTTATTCTGAGAAATTGATTTTTATTATGAACATGAAAATATATCCAAAAATTATGGTTAAACTCAAAGTGGAAGTATGTTTTCTAAAATGGTCATCTAGACGTCGTTCTTTCGACTGAAATGACTACCTTTACAAAAATGACTTGTAACTTATTTTTCCGACTATAAACCTATACTTTTTCTGTTTAGATTCATAAAATAGAGTTCAATATGAAACCATAGCAATTTGATTCACTCAAAACGGATTTAAAATGAAGAAGTTATGGGTAAAACAAGATTGGATAATTTTTCTCATTTTAGCTACGTGAAAATTGGTAACATATCTATTCCAACCATAACTTAATCAACTTGTATTGTATATTATGTAATCTTGAGATACCATAGACACGTATACAATGTTTCGACCTATCATGTTGACACATCTATATATATTTCGGAACAACCATAGACACTCTATATGTGAATGTTGGAGTTAGCTATACAGGGTTGAGGTTGATTCCAAAATATATATAGTTTGAGTTGTGATCAATACTGAGATACGTATACACTGGGTCGTGGATTGATTCAAGATAATATTTATCGATTTATTTATGTACATCTAACTGTGGACAACTAGTTGTAGGTTACTAACGAGGACAGCTGACTTAATAAACTTAAAACATCAAAATATATTAAAAGTGTTGTAAATATATTTTGAACATACTTTGATATATATGTATATATTGTTATAGGTTCGTGAATCAACCAGTGGCCAAGTCTTACTTCCCGACAAAGTAAAAATCTGTGAAAGTGAGTTATAGTCCCACTTTTAAAATCTAATATTTTTGGGATGAGAATACATGCAGGTTTTATAAATGATTTACAAAATAGACACAAGTACGTGAAACTACATTCTATGGTTGAATTATCGAAATCGAATATGCCCCTTTTTATTAAGTCTGGTAATCTAAGAATTAGGGAACAGACACCCTAATTGACGCGAATCCTAAAGATAGATCTATTGGGCCTAACAAACCCCATCCAAAGTACCGGATGCTTTAGTACTTCGAAATTTATATCATATCCGAAGGGTGTCCTGGAATGATGGGGATATTCTTAAATATGCATCTTGTTAATGTCGGTTACCAGGTGTTCACCATATGAATGATTTTTATCTCTATGTATGGGATGTGTATTGAAATATGAAATCTTGTGGTCTATTATTATGATTTGATATATATAGGTTAAACCTATAACTCACCAACATTTTTGTTGATGTTTTAAGCATGTTTATTCTCAGGTGATTATTAAGAGCTTCCGCTGTCGCATACTTAAATAAGGACGAGATTTGGAGTCCATGCTTGTATGATATTGTGTAAAAACTGCATTCAAGAAACTTATTTTGTTGTAACATATTTGTATTGTAAACCATTATGTAATGGTCGTGTGTAAACAGGATATTTTAGATTATCATTATTTGATAATCTACGTAAAGCTTTTTAAAACCTTTATCTATGAAATAAAGGTTATGGTTTGTTTTAAAAATGAATGCAGTCTTTGAAAAACGTCTCATATAGAGGTCAAAACCTCGCAACGAAATCAATTAATATGGAACGTTTTTAATCAATAAGAACGGGACATTTCAATTACTATCTTCACAACATCAAGGTTGGCCGAACTACACGAGCCTTAGTAATCCGAAACCACACGAGATTACTACCTCAATAAGATGACCGAACTACACGAGTCATCATGAATCCGAACTACACGCGATTCACTTCTCAACATCAAAACCCACGGTCACGGGATTATAAAATCCACCACATCGGGGTCATCCACTTCACAACAATATCAACCCTTCGCCATTGGGGTTATAACATCCAAATCACAACCACATGTAATAACGTACACACAAGCGTGTACCTCGCCAAAGGTGGTCAACCAAAACGCACAAACGTGCTAATTGGACTCATACACAAGTTCCATCAATCCACCTATATGTGAAGTGAGCTCTATAGCCGAGAATCACTTCACCCGACCCGCACCCATCCTACACATACATATGCATATAGGATATCAACACTCACCTTATCGCCTTGAAGAAAATGCTTCCAAGTAATCCGCAACTCGTCAATGGAAAGTACCTAATCCATTATCACAAATTCAACAACACCCTTAGATTGTATCTACAAACCAACCCAATTCGACACTTAGTGTAATTTCGACCCAAATGCACTTCCAAGGACAAACCGCGCCCAAACTAACCAATAATCACTAACACAAGTGATAATGGTCCTAATATGCCAATTAAACCCGAACACAAGTGTTAACACTTATCGTTCTCAAAATCGCCCATAAACCCTAATTTTGACGCATAAGGTCAAAATCTCACCATTTACAAGTTTTGACACCAAAAGATGTTTAACTCAGTTTTATACTTCAACTTAATCCATTTTAAGTTTACAAACCCCATCGAATCGACATTCGGGTCATAATCCTCAACAAACCCTAATTTTGACTCTAGTCAAAATTAGTCAACCACTAGAACCCTAAAAGTCTCCAAAACATCAATAATCGCTAATACTAGTGATTATTCACCATCCTCAAGTCTTAAACATGGTTAAATCATTAACCAACCCAAAACCCGCCTTTAACAACAATAAACCCGAATATTGGTGTTAATCTCCAATTAACAACTAAATAGGTTTCACCTATGAATCATACAATCAAAAGCCCCAAATTTGAATGATGAACACGAAAATGAAATTCGGAGTTAGAGCTTACCACTCGTATCACTGTGTAGCCAAGAACGAGGAGAACAAACTTGTCAACTACGCCAAAGATCAAAACCCGCTTCTTCCTTTCCAAAATCCCACTTGAATCACTTGAGGATTTTAAGTTATGAGAGAAAAATGAAAAGAAAAGGAAAATGAAATTAGGAAAATGAATGAGTGGATGAGGTTATAGCCTCAAATCTGGCTCAAACGTGAAAAGACCAAAATGCCCTTGCTTCTCATGTAATATTACAAAAATCCGGCACCAGTTTGCCCAGAATGCCGCGCCGCGGCCTTAAATGTCGCGCCGCGACATTTGCCTAGTTCTGGGATCATTTTTTATCAAGCTTCTGATCTGGATTCCAGTTAAATGCAGCGCCGCGGCCTACTTTGTCACGCCGCAACGTTCAACGTGGTCTGACTCATTTCCTTGCATACAAGACCTTAACACCCGAATATGTCCCGAACCCTTCATACGCCTATCGTACATACACAATACACCTATAAATCATGTACGGAGAAAAACGGGGTGTTACAAAAACCCTTAGCTATATCGAACAACTCATCAAAAGTTTTCACCGAGTTCATACTAATCTTCTCTTGGTAGTTGTCAACATATGATCATTCCCAACATACACCGGGCAAAATTGGGTCTTTGATAAGAAAGTGGACTTGAGAGTGTTCAAATCCATCGACCCTTGCCCCAAAGCACGCAACTCGTCCTTAAGCCTAGAGAGATCGGCCGAAGTTTGGTACTCCTTAAAAAATTCTGCCTTGAACTCGTCCCACGGGAAATCCATACATTGTTCCTCACCATAGAGTTGGATTTTTGCTTCCCACACAACTTGGCATCACCCCTTAACATACTACTCCCGTACCTTGTCTTCTTATGGAGAGGGCATTCACTAGTACGGAAGGCCCCCTCCATATCGGAGATCCAACAAGCACTCTTTAGTGGGTCTCATTCACCATAAAAAATAGGAGGTTGAGCATCCTTGAAATTCTTATAGTGGAAGTCTCGCCTCTCCACATTATCACCTTGAATAATAGCACTAATTTGTTCCTTGATTAAATCGGTGAATTGCTCGTCAACCGACTCTAGAAACATCTTCTTAACGTCCGCTAGAAAGGACGCATGATGCTTTTGCAAAATGGCCTCAACCTTGGCCGTAAACTCAGAATCTTCTCTCGTACCTCCGTTATCGGTGTCATGTCCGTTTCTCATCTTCGTTCTATAAAAAGGAATAGGTTAGACAATGAAACGAATGGAAACGACATATAACATACCACACCAACCCACCTTGCTCAACACTCATCGTACATCGCTTGTTTGACATGACTTGCCCCCGTAACAATGGTAGCTAGTCATTATTACGCGAGCACGTCACATTAACTCGCTAGTACAACGCCTATGTTGCTTGATTATTGCAAACACAATGCAAAACAATTAACACAACGTTAGTTCACCTAAGCCAAGGCACTAACCAAACCCGGTCCGAACCGTCTCCTACAAGTCCCGCATAAAACGCATACAGAATAAGGTCTAAGTCTAGGCACCTATCTCAAGTCGCCTAAATCCCTTAGACCATGCTCTGATACCACTTGAAACTACCCAACCTGTCTTTAAACCCGAATTTTTTTTATAGTAAACCATTATCACGCCACTTAAATGGTTACATGATGTCGACCGATTTATACAAAACATTTAAACGTTCAACAAGTTAAAGTTTACATACTTGGCACGAAGCCCCTTAATCAAATGTGTTACAAATTCGACCTTAAAATGACAGTTTTAAACCAAACAACACACGAGCATGGTTAAGGGCTAAACTACCCAAAACAATACGCCGTCTTCCAAAAGCTATGCCTACACAATCATCATGGGAATATCTAATTCCTGACAACCCCTTCCCTTTCTCCGCACTTGTACCTAAAAAGTAAACAACGAGAGGGGTAAGCAAAACGCTTAGTGAATGCAATAGTTATACACATACATATATAATATACCGACTTGCAACCACTTACACGCATACCACATACATGATAGAAAAAATAATTAGCCTACCATCGCAAGTATATAGCAAATAACCTCCAATACCGCAACTAGCATATCCAATAGCATATACACAACATAATATAATATGATACACTACCACAAACACAATCCATATGGTTAACCATACTATCGTCATGGTGCTACTAGCTCCGTGGTTCACACCATACGCATTATCATGATGCTACCGGCTCCGTGGTTCACATCGCAACTCGAGTCATGCTCTCGTTGAGACGATACCGGCTCCGTGGTTCACACCTCAACACTCATGCTATAGTGCTACCGGCTCCGTGGTTCACACTACAACACACTTACCTTAGTGCTACCGGCTCCGTGGTTTACACTACAATACATGTACCATGATGCCACCGGCTCTGTGGTTCGCATCATAGCACACTCGCACATACTATGGCACTTTCGGCTCCGTGGATCATGCCATAGCATACAAATAAATATACTATATACATACATGCATAATTATTCCACTCACCTTAACTCCTAGGTGATGATTATACAACTCTGCAAGCTTTAACGCAAGGTACCTAGTACATTAAATACACAATCAACATACCAACTAGTTGGACTAGACACCAACACTTAACTCTTGTGGATTTAATGACCCATTTGCATTAAATGACCCATTTGCACAAAACAGCCCATTCAAAGTCAAGACTATCATTAATCACTAAAAGCTAGTGATTAAAGTCCAATAACATCAACTAAACAAAATTGGGGTGTTCTTATGCCTAACTTTCCCAACTAGGTCAACATTCCCATTTGCCCCATTTAAAGTTAAGACCCACAATTTGGTCAAACTCGAACCCCATTAACAAACTTTCACTAATACATAAGTGTGTTAGTGATTCAATGACACCATTAACTCTATAAACTTCAAATCACAAGGCTAAACCCTAGATTAAAAACCTTAGGGTTTCCATACATCAAGTTTACCCCAAATTCGCCCATTTATCCCTAAAATGGGTCTTACAAACTACACATGAACAAACCCTAGCTATAAATCAATTTGAACTTGAAACTCGGAGTTAAAACTTACCACTACCACCAAAACGTAGCTAGAGATGTAGGGAACAACTTTAAAACTTAGACTTAGGCAAGATTTGGTCTCCTTCTTCCCCAAATGAGCGCTCTCTCTCTAAAACTCTAACTCTCTCTCTCTAGAATGAAAGAGTGTGTGTGTGTGGTAGAGATAAAATGAGCTCAAGATAAGATTGGATCTGCATTTGTGGTCTATAAACCGTTCCCTAAGTGAAAAGACCATTTAGCCCCTTACAAACCCCAAATTTAAGGTTAAATTCGTAACTGCCAGCACCAATATTGCGGTCGTAATCCCCAAAATTGCAGCCGTAATCCCCAATATTGCGGTCGTAATTTTTGGTTTTCAAGCCCTTTTTCGTTTTATGACTAGATTAAACAAACGTGTCTAAAGTCAAACACAATAAAGATTGAATACGCATGTTTGGACTTCGTTCGTCAACCAAAGCAACATGCCAAAGGACAAATGGGGTGTTAAACAACCACGTTAGCTACTCCTCGATATTCAGATCTTGAGCGAGAAATGGTGGGTTGGAGTTTAGAGGACCAAGAGATTAGATTGTCACCTAAGAATACGCAATATCCTGATGTGGATCGTCTTATCTCAGGACATCCTCCCCAACCCGAGTCTGTGTGGGATACCATATCATGTTTCCATGACGGTGTCATAAAAATACCCAGATCAACCGTACCTTTGATATATCTTATGATTCGTTTAATTGCCTGCATATGAATGTCTCGTGGGGCGTGCATATGAAGGCATACTTGTTGGACGTCGTATGCGATGTTGGGTCATGTGAACGTTACATATTGAAGTGCACCTGCGAGACTTCTAAAATATGTGGGATTGTCATATGGTTTACCTGTATTAGAGCTTAGTTTCCCTAAGGTGTCGACTGGAGTGGGCACTGGTTGACACAAAATCATACCTGCTCGACTAATTATTTCTTTGGCATATGCAGTTTGATTGAGAAACAAGCTATCTTTGGTATGTTTAACAGAGATGCTTAAAAACGAGCTCAGAGTGCCAAGGTCCTTCATTGCAAATTCATTAGACAAATGGGATAACAATGCTTCACGTAAGTGACTGGTGGAAGTGACGAGAATTATGTCATCTACATAAAGCAGAAGATATGCCATGTCATTCCCGTGTTTGTATATGAAAAGAGAATGGTCACTTCTACTATGTATAAAACCAATAGATGAGATGAAATCAGCAAAACATTGATACCATGCTCTCGATGATTGTTTGAGACCGTAAAGAGACCATTTGAGAAGACACACGTGGTTCGGTTTTTGTGGATCTCTGAACCCGACGGGTTGATACATATAAACAGTCTTGTTTAATTTTCCATGGAGGAGGGCGTTTTTGATGTCTAATTGATGTATCTGCCATGAATTTGCAAGTGCAATGTGAAGTACGGTGCGTATTGTAGCGGGCTTAACAACGGGACTAAAGGTTTCGTGACAAACAATACCCACTTGTTGTGCACGACCATCATCCACAAGGCGTGCTTTGTATCGTTCGAACGACCCATTAGAATTGTATTTATGTTTGTAAATCCACATTGAACGAATAACATTCATATATTTTGTTTTAGGCACTAAAACCCAAGTATTATTATCAACAAGCGCCTTGTATTCATCGTACATGGCATGGCGCCAATTCGGATCGACCAGGGCAGTTTTAGGGTTACTAGGAATAGGCAAGATAGATGTAGAAGCATGAAGGTTAAATGGAACTTTAGGTTTTACTATGCCTGACATCGATCTAGTGATAATTGTTCTTGGAGGAGTGACTGAAGTGGGTGGTGTAGAAGAGAAGTAGATTGAGGTGGTTTAATAGTATTTTAAAACAACAACAACAACAACAACAACAACAACAACAATGCCCAATCCCACATGTGTGGGGTATGGGGGATGGATTAATAGTATTTTGAGTGGTTATAATATGTGGACTGTTGGGTTCGTGTGATGGTGGTCCAGATGAATTGGGCCTGAATGATTCAGTGGGCCTATTTGTTTGCATAATATTAGGCGATGAGGTAACAGAAGGAGGTGGGGTCGAGTTTGAAGTTGAAACAGCGGGGGTTGGGGAGGACGGATGGTTAGTTTGACCAGAAGTAAGTGGTGGGGAATTTAGACTTGTACTAGAGTGTTGAAGGTAGTTAAACAGTGGATTATGGGTATGTAAGTCGTGTGATTTTGTTACAGTAGAAAGTTTGTGTTTAGCGAAAGGAAACTCATGCTCATCAAATAATACATGTCTAGATATCATGATTTTATGTATGTGAATGTCATAACAATAATAACCGCGATGTTGTGGTGGAAAGCCTAGGAAGACGCATGGTGTGGATCTAGACTGAAGTTTGTTGATTAAGTTGGAAGGAGTTAGAGGGTAGCATAGACATCCAAAGATTTTGAGGTGAATGTATGATGGAAGATGATGGTATAAAAGAGTGGTGGGAGTGTTGTATTTTAGTTATTTATGTGGAATAATGTTTAGAAGATGAGTTGTAACGTTGACAGCGTATTGCCAAAAAGAGTGTGGTACAGACGATTGAGTTAGGAGTGTTCGAATAATGTTGTTGATGGTTCGTATTTGTCTTTCAGCTTTGCCGTTTTGTGAGGAGTTATAAGGGCGCGAGAATCGAAAAGTGGTGCCATTGTTGGCAAGAAAATTGTGGAAGTTCTTGTTGTCATATTCTTTACCATTATCGCATTGGAAAATTTTAATAGAAGTATTAAATTGAGTTTTGATGTAGGTGGCAAAATTAGTGTATATAGTGTAGACTTGTGATTTGTTACTTATTGGAAATGTCCAAAGAATGTTAGTGTAGTCATCAAGAAATAAGACATAATAGCGGTGTCCGTTATTAGTTAGAGTTGGGGATTTCCATATATCACTATGGATAATATCGAATGGTGCATTAGTACTAGTGGTGGATGGGTGAAACGGTAAACGTGTGTGTTTTCCAAGTACACAATGTTGACAAAGAATATTTTTATTGCTACGAGTACATTTAATAAAATGTTTATTGCTAAGAAAATCTAAAACATGAGATCCCGGATGGCCAAGCCTAGAATGCCAAATATCCGGTGTAGAAACTAAAAAAGCCGCATGATTATTGAGTTGTTGAAGTAACGACGAGTTGAGCGGGTAGATATCGCCATTACTATTAGACCGTAGAATTGGTGTCCCCGTAGGGTATTCCTTCAAAGTAAAACCATAAGGATCAAAGTCAATAGAGATGTTGTTATCAATTGTAAGTTTACGAACGAAAATTAAATTTTTAATGAGGCTAGGTGCATAAAGAACGTTTGATAAGTGTAATGGTCGTATAGAGTTGGTCAAGAAAGAGTGGCCCGATCCGTGAATTGGTATGCCATGGCCATTTCCGACAATAATACTAGAAGGAAAACTTGAGTGATAATAATACAAGAGTTTACCTTGATTGTTGGTCATGTGAGACGTGGCACCCGTGTCAAAATACCGATTATCATCCGGTTGGTTTAACGTCATCGTGTGCGTAGCAGCTTCTATATCAGTTGGAGTAGAAGGACCTGCTACTGAATTGGAATATGCCTGAGTGGGCCTAGGCCCAAGAACACCAGATTGATTATTGTCAGTGGGCTTGATCAATGGAGTAGAGGGATATAGACATGGGCCTGGTGTCCAGTTTGAATTGTTCTAATTAGGCCATGTCCACATTTGTTGTTGCTGCCAATAAGGTGGATAAGTAAATGAATTACGCCCCCTTCCACGATTACCAGAACCTCGTCCTCTAGGGTTATGACTAGACCCGCGTCCCCTGTAATTGGAATTGAAATTGCGTGTTGTTGGGTTGTTCGATGGTCCGTTGGTGTTGTTGCGCATCTGATTGGACGAATTGCTAGAGCGTAAAGCCGTTTGTGTGTTGGAAGAAGTGTGAGCAATCTGTTTGCCCTTTCGTGTTTCTTCGAGTATCAACATGGAACGAGCGTCATAGAAAGAAGGTAAAGGTTTCGTGTGGCTGATGAGAGTGGCGATGCTTTCGTAGCTATCGCCGAGACCCGTGACCAGTTGTAATACCAAGTCATTTTCTTTAATTTTCGGTCCAACATTAGAGAGTTGGTCAGCGATGGATTTCAATTCTTGGCAATAAGAAGAGACATTAGTAAACGACTCCAATCGGGTGTTAGAGAACTGGGTTCGTAGGTGAACGGCGCGTGAGCTTTCATTGTCTTGAAAAATGCTTTTGAGTCGGTCCCACGCTTGACGAGCAGTGGCACCTTTTTGCAGAATTGTGAGAAGAAGATCATGCGAGATGGTGCTGTAAATCCATTGCAGGACAACAACATCTAACCGAGCCCATGTAGCTGCATCGGTTTGTGGTGGTGGGGTGGATACAGTAGCAGGATCTGTTGGTGGCGTGGGTGTGATGATATGGTCGATTACACCATAAGCACGACAATGAATTTCGAATAATTCAGCCCAAGAGGAGTAGTGACTTTTGTTAATTTCAAGTGTGATTGGAATGAGTGTTTTGATGTTGTGAACCGAGATAGCAGGATGGAACTTAGCTTGATCGGCCATCGGAGAGTTGAGAGGGTGAAGCGAGTGAGATTTGAATGAGAAAAGAGGGATTGGATCGATTAGAAATATGATACCATGAAAGTATTAGATACTTGAATAATTTCACTGATGATGTTTACAAGCGTACATCGGTACTTATATACAGAGAATGGCTAACCTAGCTAACTAAGAGTCCAGTATTTTAGGGACACATGCTAAACTAATCTTCCACTTATTGTGGATACAAGAGAGTGAGTCTACAATCTAAAATAGCTATACAACAATAAAGTCGACTAATATAATGTGCTGTACAATATTATTATATGGACTACAAAAAGGCTAACAATGACTTTACTTGAGCTCTTGTTAGCTTGATCGGAAAGTTCTCTTTGTTATCTCTCGGAACAACTCTGAAAGGACCCATCCTAATCCATCTGGACGAAGTCACCAACAACTGGTTCCATTGCGATGATCGACTCCAAATACTGTCTTTAAAATGAGCAAATGCACAGCGGAATGTTTCTTTCATACCTGAGAATAAACATGCTTTCAAGTGTCAACCAAAAGGTTGGTGAGTTCATTAGTTTAACATAAATAATCCTTTCCATCATTTTAATAGACCACAAGATTTCATATTTCTATTTCTCATAAACATACGTCCCATGCATAGAGACAAAAATATCATTCATATGGATTGAACACCTGGTAACCGACATTCACAATATGTATATAAGAATATCCCCATCATTCCGGGATCCTCCTTCGGACATGATATAAATTTCGAAGTACTAAAGCATCCGGTACTTTGGATGGGGCTTGTTGGGCCCGATAGATCTATCTTTAGAGTTCGCGTCAATTAGGGTGTCTGTTCCCTAATTCTTAGATTACCAGACTATATAAAAAGGGGCATATTCGATTTCGATCATTCAACCATATAATGTCATTTTAATTACTTGTGTCTATTTTGTAAAACAGTTATAAAAGTTGCGCATGTATTCTCAGTCCCAAAAATGTAAAGAGTAAAAGGGGATCAAAGGAACTCACTTAATGTATTTTGTAGTAAAAATACATATGACTGTATTGAACAATTTCAGGGTTGACCTCGGATTCACGAACCTATATCATTTGTATACATATTAACACACTATAAATCATTTAAGTTTATATATCTTGTTATGTATTAAGATCAATATTCTTATATATAATCTTATTAATAATTATAATACATTATGATACTTATTTGATATTTAGTTAATGTTATATCAATAATATTAGTTAAAACATAATTTTATGTAATATTTATATACTTTATGTGATAAATATATTTTATATATATAAATCTTTAGTTTTGTAAAATTGATAATTGTAGAATTTCTAGATTAATAATAATAATAATGATACTAATAGTAGTAATTTTCATAGAAATGTTAGTTTTACTAATAATGATAAAGTAAAGATGATAGTTTTTGCAAAAGTAATTATTTTTAATAATCATAATAATAATGATAACTATAATAACTATAAAATTTCTAATGGTAATTATGATACTAGTTTAATTGTAGTATTAATCCTAATGGTAGAATAATAATAATGATAATAAATAATAACAATAATACTTATTTTACTTAATAACAATCAATCGTAGATAATAAATAATACAAAATATAATAATGACAATAATAATAATACTACCTTTAAAAGGAGACAAGCTTCAAAAATATACAAAACAGCCAGTGACAGGAATCGAACCCGCAACCCCTCATTCCCTTTACTCACTCACCACCATCCCTCTATCAGTTACTATCTGTTATGATAAGGATTTTAATTCTTTTATCCTATGTATCGATTTTCTTCATCATAAAACACTTATCATTTTCATCATCATCCATCATTCTTTATCCATCATCATATTCATCGTTTAATCACCTTCGCATCATCGTTAACATTACTTCGTCGTTCATCCATACAACAGGAAATCCAACAGTTGCAACGAAGCTACAAAACAAATAACTTGAGGTGGTTTCTGAGTTCAGTTTTAAAGATGGTGGTGTTAGTTTGGGGTTTGGAAAACGAGTAGGAACAATAGAATCACAATCATCATCTTCTAACTGTGACACCATATCATCGATTCTCATTTAGTAACTGAGATGGGCCAATACCTCAGCCCAACACTATACAAGCCCAAGTAAAAATAACTAAACCCAATGTTTAATCAGTCCAACAACAACTTCTTAAGCCCAATTTACACAAACCCAATAACATGTATTATTTTGATTTAACGAAAGATGTGTGGGGATGGGGTTTTTGGTTAAAAGAAACAGACTAGTAGCAGGAAACAAAAATAAAAACAGCTGGAGTTTTATCATTCTTTGTGGGGTTTGTTGGCATGCTTGTCGGCTGGGACAGAAAAACGGAAGGAAAGAAACAAAGAGAACAAATGCGTTTGGATGCTTGTCAATTCAACTCACTTATCATCTCCACTCACTACTTGTGAATTTTATATTATAGGATCACCCATTTATAAAACACTATAATATAATACCAATTCCATTGTTTGCCACTTTCTCAAACAATAATACAAAAGTGGCTCATGAATGTGATGAATGGTGATTAAAAGAATTATCGATAAGTGGTTGATATGAGTGTTGATGGTTTTCGATGGTGATGAATGGGATGGTTATTGTGTTTCAATAGTGATGGTGGCGATGGTCTAGTGGTGAGCAAGGTGGGGATTGTAATCGAAGGTGGTGATTAAGTGGTGACGGGTTCCGGTGGAGATGGTAGCGAGTGGTAGGGTAGCGAGTGGATAGTTGTAGAGTGGTAGTGGTGATTGATGATTCACTGCAACAGAAAACAAAAACTAACGATAGCTTTAATGGGTTTTCAATGGTTGAGTTTGGCTTGATTGAAAAGAAAAACAGAAGTCGTTTGCAGCAACATTAGCTGCTGTTGCAGCTCTCATGAATTGTAACCGAATAGTGTAGCTGTTTAGTTTTTAGAAGAAAGAGAGGAGTGAGAGAGGTAGGGTTGTGGTGTGTTGTCAAAAATAACAGAACAAGCTACAATAAGTGAGAATGGTTTCGTTTTGCATGTGGTTGTTTGCAATGGTGTTGGTAACCTTCGTATTTGAAACAGAAACATAAATGGGTTTTGTGAAGATGGTTGTTTGATCGAACTAGAAAACAAGAACGAGAAGTAGGAATACAAGATAGTTAGATGGTGGTTTTATCATGGTGAGGTTGTGGTGATTGAAGGTGCTCAAGGTGATGGCGGTTGTCACCAAGAATAAGAAGAACACAAGATTGTGGTGAGAAGTCGGGGTGGTGTTCTTCAATGCATGATATATGCATATACATAATATATATTTAAGGAATGAGAGTTGATATTCAGTGTAACTGAAAAAGTTAGCTCAACAAATAAAGTAAACTCCATAATACTAATTATCAATCTTAAACAATAATATTCCAATTAGTCACAGTAATTCCTCATTCAATTGTGATATGCCGTACATATATATAATATAATAATACTTACATTATCAAATGGAATTTGAAAACGTGTGAGTTTGAAAATATGGCTGTCACTTTGTTTTCATTCTACCGACAGAATTATTGGGATATTATTTCGTAGTCCGTTGTTACATCAGGGGCGAATAAAAAGTACTCAGATAAATTCCAAATTTTTAAATTAACTAAATTTATTTATTTTGGTCATTATGATATAAAATTCGATCATTAATTTATTAAATAAAAATTACATCAACTGTCCCTCTCAATTATGGGTAAAATATGAAAAGTTTTGAAATTTATTAATTAGCTTCTAAATATATTTTTAATAAGCCTAAAATTTATATAGCTCATTTTCGGATCACCGTTTATTTTAAAATCACATAAGTTCGTTTATAACTTGTTTATTATCAATCGAATGATAATTGGGTGTTACTATCATTTTCCAAATAAATTCGAAACTATATATATATATATATATATATATATATATATATATATATATATATATATATATATATATATATATATATATTCAATACACTTTATTTATATATATAGATACTTTTTAAATAATAATCATTATAATATCCTATTTTTATTTTATTAATTTTTAATAACAACAACATATAATACTTCAAATTATATATCGAATTATTATTTATATATACATACATACATATCTATTTACAATTAATTGTTCGTGAATCGTCGAGAGCGGTCGAAAGTCAATTGAATATATGAACACCGTTTCAAAAATTTTCTAGACTCAACATTACATACTTTGCTTATCATTTCGAAATCATATAAAGATGAAGTTTAAATTTAGTCGGAAATTCCCGGGTCATCACAAACTCCCTAACTTCTTTACCCAAAAAAAAAAAAAAAAAAAAAAAAAACTTCCTAACTTTTTAAACAAATTTATGTGGCTTAAATTATTGTAAATTACACATGATAAAACCAATATGCAGATTACATATACCAACTTGAAAGTCATTGCAAAACAACAACATATTACCTTTTCTCCATGATCTTTAGACGACGCACAGCTAAGGCCAAAAGAGTACAACAAATCTAATAACACAAGTCACTGCAGAGATCATGAAAGAAACAAAACCACATAAAGAAGGCAAGACAAAAGACCCTTACCATATGGGATACCAACATAGTGTTAAGCACTTTGATCGTACTAAAATCCGGATCGCGGATAAAATACGAGTGCAAATCACAATCACGTTAACGGTGAGCGGCTTAAGTCCAAGAACACTCTCCGAATAACAATGATTACCGGATTCAGAGTCAAACTGCGAATCCAGTCAAGGTCAAACTTGGTCAATCACTTTAGAGAGAGAAAGTCTCTATGTAGAGAGAGAAAGTTCTGCTCTGACAAAATGATGTAATCTCCCTGTCAATGAAGTCCAGGAGGACTATTTATAGGCAAAAAAGTCAAAAGTTCTTCCTCTAAGATGGACACGCGTCACATTCTGATTGATCCCTTATTCTTCGAAAGTTGACTTTTGTCTTTAAGGCTATCCGATGTCCGCTATACGCTATGATCTGTTTACTAAAACTTATAATGCCTTTATTCTTTTTTTCACGTGTATGGTGATCGGTTCCTCTTTGGATTGTGCTTTATCGCCCTGTTTTTTGTACGCTAACCGAATAGCGTATCATTACACTTGTAATACATTTTACAAGTCAGTGGTTTAAGAAGCAAATGTTTCAACTTTCAACTACATTAATAGCTACACAATACATAATCTCTGAGGTAAGCATAACATACTTGATACTTTGTCAAACTAATCAACGAATAACAGAAATATGAAAAATAGTACTAACGAGGATAAAGAACCGCGCTTCGCTGCGGGGTGGTTTTGATTGGTTAACGGTCGTTGAACTTAACGTTTTAAAAACGGTTATCGGTCGTTTGGACGGTTTTGGTCGGTTAACGGTCAGTAAATTTAACATTTAAAAAAATAGTTAACCCTCGAGTAGCTAAATGTTTAAAAGAGTGAAAAGAAAACGACGGAAAATGAATTTAAAAAAAGTTGTTATAAAAAATGATGAGGAAAAAGTTTTTTTTAAAAAAAAAAAAAAAGTTAAAAACATGTTTACTAAAATATCCCTAAAGTTGAGGGTATTTACACTTGTACCATGGTAAATAGTAAAAGCGTCACAACTGTTAGTATTAGTTATAATAATATAATATAATATAATTTCATATCCAATGTTAATGAGTATAAACACAAGAACTGTACTTGATGTTTTGTCGGTCATCAACCATTCAGCCTTGAGTTTATTTACATATTTAACTACAAAACTACAATAAAAAATAGATTCTGTTATAATTCGGTAGGCTTATAACTACCTTTTTAGTGGTTCTTGACTGTAGAAGGTATATAGAGATAGAGATACTGTAAAACGGAGAAAACAAGGGTTGAACAAAAGGTATGAGTAATTGGTTTTTTATTTATAGGAAAATATACAATGAGAGTTTGGTGGCATTTGGAATCTATAGAGAGAGAGAGTGTGTTAACCAAAATAATACCTCTCATAAACTCTAACACAACACACCTATTTATACTCAAAAAAATATACTATGCAATATATAAAATAATAATAAAATTATCATCCAATTATTACTTTTATAACACTCCCCCTTGGATGACAATTTTATTAGAGAATAACTAGTACCGCCTCGTTAAAAACCTTGCTAAAGAAAACCCAGTGGGAAAAAACTTTAGCTAAGGAAAAAGAGTGCAGCATGGAGTTGACTCCCCCTCAAGTAGACATCGCTTCAGTTGTTACATCTTTTGAACATGTCTCATGCCAATGTTGTGAACGTGTGTTCTGAAAATAGCAGTTGGAAGTGCTTTCGTGAAAAGATCAGCAGAGTTTTTGCTGGACTGCACATATCTCATTTCAATCTGGTTGTCCTTAATGAGATTTTGAGTGTATGAGAAGAATCTAGGAGGTATGTGTTTTGTTCGGTCACTTTTGATATACCCTTCTTTCATCTGTGCTATGCAAGCTGCATTATCTTCATAGATAGTTGTTGGACTTTTATCGCGTTCTAGTCCACAAGAATCAGTAATGAATTGTGTCATTGATCTCAACCAAAAACATTCTCGAGTAGCTTCATGTAATGCAATCACTTCAGCATGATTTGATGATGTTGCAACAAGTGTTTGTTTTTGAGAATGCCATGATATTGCAGTACCTCCATTTAGGAATATATATCCATTTTGAGATTTAGCTTTATGTGGATCAGATAAATAACCTGCATCTGCATAACCAACCAAATCTTGTTTTGATTCGTTAGAATAAAATAATCCTAAATCAGTAGTTCCTCGAAGGTATCGAAATATGTGTTTGATCCCATTCCAGTGTCTTTTGGTAGGGGCTGAGCTGAACCTTTCCAACAAATTAACTGCAAAAGAAATGTCAGGTCTTGTACAATTTGTAAGATACATAAGAGCTCCAATTGCACTAAGATATGGTACTTCTGGTCCCAGGATATCTTCATGATCTTCACAGGGACGAAATGGATCAGTGTCAACATTAAGTGATCTAACAACCATAGGAGTACTTAATGGTTTTGCCTTGTCCATATTAAAACGTTTTAAAATCTTTTCAGTATATGTTGTTTGATGTACAAGTAAACCATTAGGCATATGTTCAATTTGTAAACCAAGGCAATACTTGGTTTTTCCGAGATCTTTCATTTCAAATTCTTTCTTTAGAAGTTGAATGGCTTCATGGATCTCTTTATTTGTACCTATGATATTAAGATCATCAACATAAACAGCTATGATCACATATCCAGATGTTGTTTTCTTAATGAAAACACATGGGCAAATAAGATTATTGGTATACCCTTTGCTTATCAAGTAATCACTTAATCGTTTATACCACATGCGACCCGATTGTTTCAACCCATATAAAGATCTTTGTAATTTAATTGAGTACATTTCTTTGGGTTTTGCATTGGATGATTCCGATACCTTAAATCCTTCAGGTATCTTCATATATATATCACTATCAAGTGATCCATATAGATAAGCAGTAACAACATCCATGAGATGCATTTCTAAATTTTTAGAAACTGCCAGGCTGATTAAGTATCTAAAAGTAATTGCATCCATAACAGGAGAATACGTTTCCTCATAATCAATTCCTGGTCTTTGAGAAAAACCTTGAGCTACAAGTCTAGCTTTATACCTTGTAATTTCATTTTTCTCATTTCTTTTTCGCACAAAAATCCATCTATACCCCACAGGTTTCACATCTTTAGGTGTGAGCAAAATAGATCCGAAAACTTTTCTTTTATTGAGCGATTCAATTTCAGCTCGTATTGCTCCTTTCCAATGATCCCAATCATGTCTATTTTGACATTCCACGACAGATTTTGGTTCTGGATCATCATCATCATTCATGATGTAATATGCAACATTATATGAAAATATCTCATCAAGATTTTTCATTTCATTCCGGTTCCATACTATTTTTGAATGTGCATAATTGATTGCAATTTCTGTATTGACATCATCAATCTCCTCTGAAGAAGGAGTATTGATTTGTGGTTCTTCTTGAACACTTTCTTTTACCTCATTATCAGCTGATTTTCTTTTTCGAGGATTTTTATCTTTGGAACCAATTGGTCTACCACGTTTCAGGCGTGGCAAAGACTCATGAGTGATTTTATTGTCAGCTTTTGGAATTTCAATTCGAGCTGGAGCATTTACTGCTGGTATATATGATTTAGTCACTCTTTTTGTATCTGTAAATGCATCAGGCAATTTATTCGCAAGTTCTTGCATATGCATTATTTTTTGAACTTCGGTCTCGCATTCTTTTGTACGAGGATCAAGATACATTAATTGAGGTTCATACCATGAAACATCATTTTCTTTATTTTTTATTTCTCCCCCTAATCTAGGGAACAATGTTTCATTAAAGTGACAATCAGCAAAACGTGCTGTAAAAACATCACCCGTCATGGGTTCAATATATCTTATGATTGAAGATGTTTCGTATCCAACATATATTCCCATCCTTCTTTGAGGACCCATTTTAGTGCGTTGTGGTGGTGCGATAGGAACATAAACCGCACAACCAAATGTTCTAAGATGGGAAATATTTGGCTGATGGCCAAAAGCAAGTTGTAAAGGAGAATATGTATGACTTGCACTTGGTCTAATGCGAATTAATGATGCAGCATGTAAAATTGCATGACCCCATACCGATACTGGGAGTTTTGTTCTCATTATCAATGGTCTAGCTATTAACTGCAATCGTTTAATTAGTGATTCAGCTAAACCATTTTGTGTATGCACATGAGCAACAGGATGTTCAACAACAATCCCAATAGACATGCAAAAATCATTAAATGCTTGAGATGTAAACTCACCAGCATTATCCAGCCTTACCCTTTTAATAGTATAATCAGGGAAATGTGCTCTCAATTTAATAATTTGAGCAAGAAATTTTGCAAATGCCATGTTTCTACTTGATAATAGACAAACATGAGACCATCTACTAGATGCGTCTATTAGGACCATAAAATATCTAAATGGTCCACATGGTGGATGAATTGGTCCACATATATCACCTTGAATTCTTTCAAGAAACATTGGTGATTCTTTTTCAACCTTAAGAGGTGATGGTCTTATTATCAATTTTCCAAGTGAGCATGATGTACATGGGATAAGTGCATCATGAGGGATCCTTTGATCCGCCAATGGATGTCCATGTGTATTTTGTATTATTCTTTTCATCATTGTTGATCCTGGGTGGCCTAATCTCTCATGCCACAAACTGATCATTACAGGATCACATGATTTTTCTTTAACTACCACATTTACTTCAGGTACATTTATATGTGTATAATGTAAACCAGAATGAAGTCTTGGTAGTTTTTCAATTACACGATTCTTATCAGTGATACTTAAATATTTTTCATTTTCTGTTGTCACGGACTGATAATCATATCCATTTTGGTATATGTCGGAGAAACTTAACAAATTTCTCTTTGACATGGGAGAAAATAAGGCGTTATTTATCAAAAAATTCGTACCATTTGGTAACATGAATTTTGCCTTTCCCATTCCTTTTATTAAGTCCACAGGACCTGATATAGTATGTATAGTTCCTTCCGTTGCTTTCAAGTCTGTGAAATACTTTTTAGATTTGAGTATGGTGTGAGTGGCACCACTGTCTGCAATACAAATATCTCCACCATTTGATTGATTTTTTACTCCGGCAGTATACATCATGAACTTCAAAAAAAAAATATGAGAAACAAATAATGAGTACATAATTCATCAATATATTACATTCAAAACATGTTACAAACGATAGCACATAATAAGGAAATATGTAGTAAACTAGATATGGTGTAGATTGAAAATCTACAACCATTTATTTAACGAGAACATATAATAGGATATCTATATATATAGATATTAGAAATTTATTCATTAAAGTAGTCACAAGTTGGCTCAGTGATTTTTGTATCAAGGTCATCCACAAGATTTGCTTCTTTTCTTTTTCCCTTTAGGGATTCTTGATACTGATTAACAGAATGCTGATTTGTTCGGCAGTTTTTAGACCAGTGGCCAATTTTACCACATCGGTAACAAGAATCTTCAACATTCTTTGAAGAGACTTCTTCAACATTGTGATTTGTGGGATTGTATGGTGTTTGGATTTTATAATTTTGTGGATTATTATTACTTTGTCCACGACTACGACCACCACGACCACGACCACCACCACGACCATTACCATAAGGGTGATTTCGAACATAGTTATGATTTTTATTATTGTTATGGTAATTTCCATGATGATGGTTTTGGCCAATATGGCTACGACCTTGTCCACGCCCTCGTCCATGTGCATTTCTTCTTTTATTATTATTATTGTTAATAGCATTAGCTTCAGTAAATGCTAGCGCACCGGTAGGACGAGATTCTTGATTTTTCATCAGTAATTCTTTATTAACTTCTGCAACTAAGAGATAAGTTTGAAGTTTGGAAAAAGTTTTATAATTCTGCAATCTTAAATTTTCTTGCACAGTTATGTTTGCAGAATGCATTGTGGAGAAAGTTTTCTCCATCATATCAGCATCACTTATTTCTTGACCACAGAATTGAAGCTTTGAACGGATCTTGAACATGGCCGAGCTGTATTCACTTACCTTTTTGAAATCTTGGAACCTTAGATTTCTCCATTCTTCCCTCGCAGCCGGGAGTAATATTTCCTTTTGATTATCGAATCTACTCTTGATACTTTCCCATAAAACATGTGGATCTTTGATAGTGAGAAACATATGTTTTAAGGTGGTATCAATATGTTTGCGAATAAAAGCAATTGATTTTAATTTATCTTGGTCGGAACAAGTATTATTTTCTTTTAAAGTTTCTAGAATACCCAATGATCCAAGATTTATTTCTACGTCCATAACCCATGATGTGTAGTTTGTTCCCGATACGTCTAAGGCATCAAACTCAAGCTTTGATAAGTTTGACATTTTCTATTTTCAGAAAGATGAACAACATAAATCATAATCATAATCATAATCATAATAATTTTTTTTTTCATAGACAAATAACAACATGAAATTAGAATTAGTTTAGATTCATAAGTAGCAAACAAATGAATAATGGTATGATTACAAATAATAATATCATAAGAGAATATAGGTTCATATTATATTATTAATGATATTATTATAATATATATTAAGTTATAATATATATCATTATAATATATTTTTCTTATTTTAACATTTAAGATTTACTTTTAATAAAAATACAAACTACTTTTTCTATTTTTAACTTTTAAGATTTACTTTTAATAAAAATACAAACTACTTTTTCTATTTTAACTTTTAAGATTTACTTTTAATAAAAATACAAACTACTTTTTTTTTATTTTAACTTTTAAGATTATAAATTTAAGAATAAACATTAATATGCATGAAATAAATAATGATTAATTGCATAAATAATCATAAATGTTAGATAACATATAAAGACCCCATCGTATTCGTATTGATCGGAATTAATCTCGACCCATGGTACCGTGTTGTCAAATGACGTGTTGCGTACATAAAGTACCGTGTTGTCAAATGACGTGTTGCGTACAATCATGAGGTCTTATTAACATAAATATAAATGTTAGTGAAGTTAATAAGAGTTAGATTACAGAAAATATAATTCAGGCGGTATAACCGGCCATATATAACATAAATATAAATGTTAGTGAACATAACTGTAAATGTTAGTATACATAAATAAATGTTAGATAACATAAATGTAAATGTTAGTATACATAAATAAATGTTAGATAACATAAATGTAAATTAGGCGACAGTGTCGACCATATATCATTTAGGTGGTATAACCGACCATATATTAGTTAGGTGGCAGAGCCAACCATATTTAGTATAAATGTTGAGATAATCGTGCTGATAACGTGTTATAATTCGGTAGGCTTATAACTACCTTTTTAGTGGTTCTTGACTGTAGAAGGTATATAGAGATAGAGATACTGTAAAACGGAGAAAACAAGGGTTGAACAAAAGGTATGAGTAATTGGTTTTTTATTTATAGGAAAATGTACAATGAGAGTTTGGTGGCATTTGGAATCTATAGAGAGAGAGTGTGTGTTAACCAAAATAATACCTCTCATAAACTCTAACACAACACACCTATTTATACTCAAAAAAATATACTATGCAATATATAAAATAATAATAAAATTATCATCCAATTATTACTTTTATAACAGATTCAGTGTTTTGAAGTAAGTTAATATAACCGATTCATGTTCCCCATGGAGCCTAAAGTGATTGATAAGAATCTCATATAACAATACATTTTTTTAGTGATAGTGATATAATTACCTATTTTCTAAATAGCTCAATCCATCTGAATTCATCAAAGTGATTCACATGTTATAACAAAGCCAAAAAAGTACTACAAAGAAAATTAATACTCTAATAATAAACTAGGAAAAATGTATAAAAACTTTACTAATTATAGGAGCTAGATTGTTGGGAAGTTATCCCACATCGGTCATGGACAAAAACAAATGTATGCATATAAGTCAAAGGGAAAATCCCTCTATCACCAATTGATTTTAGAAAAGGATAGACTCTTGGACTTATGTGTTGTGCATGTTGTTAGACTATACGATTTATTAATTCTGTCATGGTATCAGAGCTAAGGTGAACGGTTTGTTCTACAGCGAGTCCGAGTCAGGCCCCATGAGTGTGCCGCCGTCGCTACAAAGAGATTGAGTCAGGCTTTCTTCTTCTTCTTCTTCTCTTGCCGCCATCTCTACAACCGTTCCACGCCTCGATGTGAGGGGGCGTGTTGGGAAGTTATCCCACATCGGTCATGGACAAAAACAAATGTATGCATATAAGTCAAAGGGGAAATCCCTCTATCACCAATTGGTTTTAGAAAAGGATAGACTCTTGGACTTATGTGTTGTGCATGTTGTTAGACTATACGATTTATTAATTCTGTCATAGATGCTAGCTTCTCCAGAAGTGTCTGCACCTCATTCGATTTACAAATGACTTTTCAACTAATTACTAAATGATGATGAGCTACCAGATTTTCAAATATAATGAAGTTCTGCTCATGCTGTAAAACATACTAAAACGTTAATTAACAATCTCCATGAGAAACATTCAAAAAATTAAGCTTTAGTAAATAATTAGAAAATAAAACGTATAGCAATTCTTGTACCAAACGCCAAAAGTTGAGGTACAAAGAGTTGTAAAACTATGGCTATAGTTACAACCAGCGAATATTGTTTTGTCACAATAGCCTGAAGTTGACAAGTGCAACTGATTCACAACGAATATTGTTTTGTCACAAAAGCTGAAGTTGTTATGACTGACAACAAAAAATCACAAATGCAACTGATTCAGAGCGAATATTGTTTTGTCACAAAAGCCTGAAGTTGTTATGACTGACAGTTTATAGTTACAAAGTAAACAACACAGGTTTAAACAAAACCACATGTTATGCTATTGTGCAAGAGTTGTGTTGATGAGTTGTGTGTTCTTGTAATCTTGTGCGGGTGCACTATATGGCCCATCAATGAGGATTGGCCCATCAATGAGGACTTTTGGGAAACTGTTTATAAATATGATCAACGAAGTTAGGAATCATGTATGGATTTTCTATTTATTAACGATGTCCAATTTATGTTGTTTTAAGAATGGACAGTTAGAACTAAGGGCTTAATTTAGGCTCTCTTCTTGATAATCCGCTCTTAAGAGTCCACTTTTTACAATTACCTGGGGTGGACATAACTGTAAACGAACACCGCCAGGCTAGCTAATAATGACAAACAACAATCCTGACTCATTTACTTATACATGAATCAGTTTGGGTTATTTTATTTCTAACATGTTAAATGAATAACATTAAAATCATTAGTAGTTAAAGAAACTAAACATAACAAAAACATACTCTCTAATTCCCGTATGAAGTTAGAGATGTTGATTACCAAATTGGTATATCTTGATCTTGATAGCTTTGTAGTTGGAGATGTTGTGATACCGCTAAACAACATTAAGAAGGTCAAACAACATTAAAAAGGTCAAAACACTTTAAAAACAACATTAAAGTCGTTGAAAATGGATTAGAAACTAATATACAATAATCGAGAATATAAAAATACAAAAAAAATATATAATGATATTCTCACCAAAAGAAAAATATATATCTTTGACTTTTCTATTTGAACAAAAAAAGTCAAACCTGACCAAATCCTACCCCCACTGCATATGTTGATTCCAACATTTACCACTATATCCTCTATTGACTATATCCACCATATACTCATTGTGACCCATATTAACCCTTTGAATAGCCAATTTGATCCATTTTCAAAGCAACCAAATAATAGCTATTGCTTTTCAGCAAAACCAACCGACATTATAGCAACAAATACGACACATATCAAACCACCAATAGCTAACTAAACTACATCTGAACGAAGAGCATTGACAATGGAATGTCGGAGTAGTTGTGCAGTGCTTTGGAATTAGTTTAAGATGATGCTTAAAAGTGTCCAAATCATTTATTGGTTCGTTCACATTTAGTCTGTACGCTTTATAATAGTTAAACTGTGCTTTATACTCAGTTATTAAGTCGTGCAAATCATCTGTGACGTCTCTACATTAAGACGACGGAGCCTTCTGTTGTCTCTTCGTTACGACTCATTTGTCGGTTTGACCATGCTTTGGCCGTGGAACTTGTTTAACGAACGACTTTTCATCATGACTCGTTTTGATATGTTTAGAGATTTGATCGTTTGCTAAAGAAAATGGAAAATGGAGGTTTATGAACATGAGTTATTTAACATACTTACATGTACATGGATTTATAACATCATTGATATCGGCTAAAAAGTCACGTTTTCACCCCGGTATTAAGGCCAAAAAACAAGACATATTCGAACTTTATCGGTAAAATACCCGCTTCATCGGTAAAAATTGAAGAGCAAGTAATTACGAAGATGGTGCAAAAAGAATCAAGAGAATTGGAGCTAAAACGAAGATTCTAGAGTGAAAACGGTGAAAGACAAGAAATCAATTTACGATCCAGCGAATCAGCAAGTCAAACGGCTTGCCAAATGGGCTGCCAAACGACCTGCCAGTATGGCAAACGTCCTGCCATACGCCCAGATCAAACGGGCACGTTAAACGGGCTGACCTGGCAAACGGCCCCTGCAAACGGCCTGCCAAACGGCTTGCTAAACGGCCTGCCAGCCGTTTGCAGGCAAATTTCAAGCTTATTTAAAGGTCTTTGTCATTCATTCCAAGACACACTTTAATTCACTTCTTTCTCTCTCTTGTACATTATTAGTCATACTTTCAAGGTCTTCGACTCCGTGCGGGAAATCTAGTACCCGGAGAAGAACGCCGAAGATTGTATTAGGAGTGGTCTGGAGTTTGAAGTTGTCACTTTTGTATTAAGAACTCGTTTAATCTACTGGTACTTCTATCCTTTATCTTATTATAATGTCTTTTATCATTATGTTCTGTGATGTTGTTAGTGACAACCCGGAAATTTCTGACCAAATTTAAACCTAATCTTTATATTATTCCGACACGATAAGCAAAGTTTTCTAAGTTGAATCTCAAAAATTTTAAACTGTGTTCATACATTCATTTAACCTCGACGAAATTCCGACGATTCACGAACCGTTATATAAATGGATATGATTATATACGTATATATATATATATATATATATATATATATATATATATATATATATATATATATATATATATTATAACTTGAAAATGTTAACAAAGTATTAGATGTATAATACTTTACATGAACGTATTTGTTTCAATATATTTATCGACGGAATTATAGGATAATATCAAATGATTGATTTATTAGATACATTTTGATATGATTATGAGTCTCTGTAGTGAGGTCCACTATGATTTAAGAAATCTTTCCCTTTTTAACGATATTCGAAATTATTGGTAAAGTGTCAATTAACGGGAACTAGACAAGGGTTAGTGGAGTTCATGTTCGATATCCTATATATGCGTCAACTATTTAACTTTCATATTATTTAATGTGAAAGTAAGGTTATGAAATATAGATAACTTAGAAAATGGATATCGACGTTTTACCTTAAAATGATTTTATACGTTCATTTAACATTTGGACTTTATCTCATGCTTCATCAACAGTTAGTAATTTAAAAACATGAAACCTATTATATATAATTTTTTTTTTTTTTGAAGTTTTATGATATAACGATTTCCATTATTTTAACCTTTTAACAAAATGATTCTTAAATATATATTAGTTTTGGAAAACAAAATTTTCATATTCATTTGATTTAGTTTTAAACGTACTAAAACATTTTCAGGTTAAAAAGAACTTTATTATTAAAACGTTTTATGGATATAAAATTTGAAGAACTTAATTAAAGCTTTGTATTATAAATTTTGCAAATATATTTTTATTGTTTCAAAAAGGTGAAAGTATTACTAAATAGTAATTTCGAAACGATTATAAATCATATAATGAACTTTGAAATATATTTAATTTGAAAAAATTATATATTATATTATTAAATAAATATTTCAAATTTATATTTCAAAATAAAAGTATATATATATATATATATATATATATATATATATATATATATATATATATATATATATATATATATATATATATATATATATATATATATATTTTACAATGTAATAAGATTTAATATTAATTGAGTTATAAAACGTCCTATTTAAAATAATACTATTATATATACACATATATGAATATGTATATATAACGAGACGTCGATATATAGAAGCAAATGACCAAAACGCTCGAACGTTCAAGCTACACTTCGAGTGATATAGTTTAATTATAATTAAGTCTATATTCTGACAAAGGTACGAGTCACGAAACGTAGAGTACAAGATTTTATAGCGTACGAAACAACGTTCGAAAAACTGGAACTGAGACATTAGTCGTGTGACAACGTACAAGTCATTGGAACAAAGATTACAAGTCAACTATGCACGTGAATATAATATAATATAATATATTATTAATTATATAGATTTATATATATATATATATATATATATATATATATATATATATATATATATATATATATATATATAATTAAAATGAGTGTCTGCAGAGTAAAACAAATGTTCATGAACTGTATTTTGAGCTCATGCGATCGCATGAGGATACCACACTAAATCCATGCGATCGCATGGATGAGGATTCCTGGAAATCTCTATAAATTGAGCTCGTGCACTGGTTTACACATGCACACACATATTTCTATCTATATTTTTCTCCGTATATATTTATATTAATATAATTATTATTAAGATTAATATTATTATTAATCGTATTATTATTAGTAGTAGTATTATTATTAGTATATACATAAAATATTACGAAGAAGTGCTACTTGAGTGAGTTATTTCAAAACGGGTTTTTCGAGCGGGATAAATATAAGGAAATTATAGGTTATAGCTATGGAGGTTATGGGTATGGTTCATGGGTTTTGTGTGACGACCCGGAAATTTTTGACAAAATTTAAACTTAAATTTTATATGATTTCGACACGATAAGCAAAGTCTGTTAGGTTGAGTTTCAAAAATTTTGAACTGTTTCATATATTCAATTACCCTTCGATCATTTCCGATGATTCACGAAAAATTAATTGTAAATAGATATGTGTGTATATATACATATATATATAATAATAATTGAAAATATAATTTGAAATATTATATGTTGATAGTAAAATTAATTATGTAAAATAAAATAAAAATATAATAAATATTATTTAAAACATATCTATAAATAAAGTATATTAAATATATATTTTTTGATTTCGAATCTATTTAGTAAACGACGGTAACGCTCAAATGTCATTCGATTGATAGTAAATGAGTCAAAAAGGAATTTATGTGATTTTAAAATAAACGATGATCCGAAAATGTGTTATATGAATTATATGCCTATTAAAAATATATTTAGAAGCTAAATAATAAATTTTAACACTTTTATATTTTATCCGGAATCGAGCGCGGACAGTAATTTAATTATTATTTAATAATTTTAAAACAATTAATAATCTGAACTATACAATATTGATTAAAATAGATAAAGATAATTAATTTAAAATTTTGAGATTTGACTGAGAACTTTTATCCATCACTGATTATCAACGGAGAACGAATTTCATTCTGTAAATGAAATAGTAGATGACGGCTAACTTAATCAGACGTTTATATGTTAAATTATATTATAATTTGAAATACTGTGCATGATTTGAAATTACTGTGCTTGATTGATCGCAATAAAATTTTATACGTGTATATGTGATGAGATTGATAGATATCTCTCCCAATCACAATCTATATTTCTGTTTCTCTATTTCTAATCAATCCACAAAGGCACCAACTTTCTATTTCATGTCACATTCACATTAATATTATTATATAATTAATATTAATTATTATTGATATTATAATTATTACATACAAACACTCGACCTAATATAATGATCAACCATATGCACTTTTCATACGAAAACATACACCACCTCAATTCAATCACCACTTCTTCATCTCAGTAACACCATTAATCGTTGTATGTTCATGTTCCTGTTTCGAATACAATAACAATCACCACCTCGATCACTTCTAACATCACCACCGTAGCCACCTTGATCACCTTCACCCTACTCACCATTCGATCGCCACTCGAATACTCACGATCACCACCACCTTATCTTGCTTCTCTTTCAAACAAACCCACTTCAATAAGAATCAAACCTCATCACCAAACTCATTTTGATTTTCGAATCTTCACTACTACCATTGAATACACCATCACCTACGGCCACCATAATCAAAGCAAAAACCATGGAACTTACTTCTGTTGTTGCTGCATCAATGGTTTCTAATCAAACCCAAACAAGAAACCCACTTACTATTTGTTCATAATCAACAAACCTATTATATTTCTATTTCTGCTTTTGCACATGTGTTTCTGCCTGACCACCAAAACCACCACAAAATCTGATAAAATTACACCTTATTACTACTATTTTCTTTCATTTTTCGGTGCTACAGACACCACTACGGTTCGAATACCTCAGCTGGGCTGCACTCCTTTCCTGCTGGAACAGTCCGCTGGTAATTATGATGATAACAAGCGTAAAGATTAAGGTGATACATGTATGATGATTTACGATGATAATTACTATCGCTTTTCTGTTAGGAACACCCAAACACCAACTACTACAGCTACTCTTTTTTTTTTCTGTTTTACTACACTAATGAAATGATGATGAAAAAGATTGATAAAAATGATTAATATAGAATAACTTTACACTTTACACTTTAGGGAAAGTAGGAACCAAGGGATATTTATAATAGATAAATATTTAATACATGAACCGTGATTTCAATTAGTGCTTGGGGTCGAGATTCACGTAACTGATGGACCAAGATATTAGGAATAATAAAAATGAATTCAAGAATGTATATAAATTAAGATAATGATGGTGCCATAGATCCATTATGATGATATTAACGATGATGATGAATTAAAGCAATGGTGTTGATGTTAACTAGCTATTCTTCAGTTGACATTTAAATGGCCACAAATAACTTGGACATTAAGTTGGAAACATGTAGACCCGTGAACTATTTTTTTCCAGTACTAGATCGAATAAAACTTTGCAAAAAGAGATGGGCCGTGAGTATTATAGCAGTTGGGCCACGGGATTAATATGGGAGTTGGGCCATTAGTTCACTGTGGGAGTTAGATCGTGAAAACTTAAATTCTATTTGTTGGGCTACCGTGTTCAGTTTTTCTATTTGGGCCGAACCCATCACTACACTCTAGTCAAGTAAAATGATAATAAATTTGGTGATGGCTAGGTTAGTGATTAGGATTAAGTTATGATGATAATTATGGCGTGATATGATGATGATTAGGATTAAGGCATGATTAAGATATTGATAATGATACATAAAGATGGTGATGACGGTTTATATGATTATGATCATGATTAGATTATGTGATTATATAACGATAATTATAATTGAATTATGATGATGATTTTTGGTGACATAATACACAAGTAAATGATGATGAGGATCCATTATTATATGGTAACGGTTTATGATGAAAACAATGAACGTGAACGATTGAACTTTTGATGAAAGAGAAGAAAATGAAACAGACTAAAATGGGTTGAAAGAATTTAAGAGTTAGTTAAATTAGAAAGATACAAGGAGGAGTAATGGTTAAGGATATTAACTGGTTAGCGGGAGGTCGCGAGTTAAAATCCGGACTTGGGCATTTTTTTTAGGAATGCTTCTTTGAGGTAGTTATCTAATTTATTTACTTATCATTATTATTATTCTTATCATTATTATCATTATAGTTATTAAAATAAATAAATGTTAGTATTATTATTATTAGTAAAATCATTATTTTTATATAGTTATTATTATTAGTAGTATTATTATCATTATCATTATCATTAATATTAATATTATTATTATTATTATTATTATTATTATTATTATTATTATTATTATTATTATTATTATTATTATTATTATTATTATTATTATTATTATGATTACTACTTTTATATTAACAATATTATTATAACAAATAAATATTTCCTATATAAGAGTATATATATTACAACTACCATAATATTAGATAATTATATATATTAAGATTAATTATATAAAAATTTACATATAACAAATTATTGATTTTAAATATAATAGTAAACTATATAAATATTAACTATTTTAAATATATACAAATTAAATATATAAGATATATAAGTTAATATATAATATATGAACTTATTTGATTACAATTATATGTCTTAATATATATATAAATGATATAGGTTCGTGAATCCGAGACCAACCCTGCATTGTTCAGTTCCGTCGTATGAATATTTTTACTACAAAATATTGGATTGTGAGTTTCATTTGCTCCCTTTTACTCTTTACATTTTCGGGACTGAGAATACATGCACTATTTTTATAACTGCTTTATTAAATGCTTTTGGAAAATATATTTTGAAATGCGAATACACGAAATGCTTTTATAAATGTTTGACGAGATAGACACAAGTACTTAAAAACATTCTACGAATAAGTTAGAGTACACCGGATATCACCCCTTTATAGTCTGGTAATCTAAGAATTAGGAAACCGAGCTCCTAATTGAAGCGAATCCTAAAGATAGATCTATGGGCACTAACAAGCCCCATTCATAGAATTTGAACTGCTTTAGTACTTTGATTTATCATGTCCGATGTGAGTCCCAGAATGATGGGGATATTCTATATGCATCCTGTTAAGGTCGGTTACCAGGTGTTCACCATATGAATGAATTTTAATTCGCGTGTTACGTGTGTCAATATATGAAATCTTGTGGTCTATTAAAATGATGAAAATGAATGATTATGATAAACTAATGACCTCACCAACCATTTGGTTGACACTTTAAAGCATGTTTATTCTCAGGTATGAAAGAAATCTTCCGCTGTGCATTCGCTCATATTAGAGATATTACTTGGAGTCATTCATGACATATTTTAAAAGACATTGCATTCGAGTCGTCGAGTTCATCAAGATTATTATTAAGTCAATTATAGTTGGATATATTATGAAATGGTATGCATGCCGTCAACTTTCGATGAAATGAAAGTTTGTCTTTTAAAAACGAATGCAATGTTTGTAAAATGTATCATATAGAGGTCAAGTACCTCGCGATGAAATCAAGTATTGTGAATCGTTTATAATCGGTATGAATGGGGCATTTCAGTTGGTATCAGAGCGGTGGTCTTAGTGAACCAGGTCTTGCATTAGTGTGTCTAATTGATAGCTGTTTAGATGCATTAGTGGGTCTGAACTTTAACCGTGTCTGCATGTCAAAAGTTTTGCTTATCATTTTGTGTCAAAAATCACCTACTTATCATTCTTAGTCTAGACATCTTACTGCATTGATTGCATGAATAGTGTATAGACAAAATTCATATCTTAGCGTATCTGCTAATCCATATCTTAGCGTATCTGTTACTATAAACTTTGCCTGACATATTCCATAAATCCCTTCTTAATCTATGAAATCCTTTGTTCTATATGTAATTAGAATACCATCCGATAGCCGGAAATCATTTCATAACGAAAAATCCTTTATTCAATCGTACGAAATGGAACTCGTCACTAGTTCAAGTTCCTCGGATTCCGATATGGAGTTTCACTCGATCTCTGAAGACAGTGTAATCGGAATGGATCAACCGATCAGTTATCATCAATTCTGAATGAATTGAGGATGGATTCGTAGATGACTTAATTAATGGAAATGCGAAGAAGGCGATCCTTTCCACCCACCAAATTGCCCTCTTGACGAAGAACCCGAAGCACTTACCGGTGAACGAGTCCGAAACACCATTTTCACCCTCATTCCCCGAATATCTCGCCACGATTATATTCTATCTAAAATTCTAAACCTTATTCATCCGCTCGTTCCGACCGACAATCATTCCGGAATAATGGGAGAAGTCAACGAGCTTCGCGCTCGAGTAATCAATTTGGAGAATATGGTGCAAAACTTACCAGCTTTAGCAACATCACCAGTACCAACAGTACCACCAACATCAACACTAGTACTACCAACAACCTAAGTTTCAACATCACACGCCTCAACATCCGCACCACACGCCACAATATCACAATCTATACCCCAAGCATGATCTTCGTTCTACGTATCGTTCTGCAACATTTATTTTCGTTCTATATGGCGATTTTGTAATCTCTAATGTTTTAGAGATTATGTATTCTAGTTCTAACCGTAAATCAGATGAGTTTAATACCATATTAACTCATTAAATCCATGATTACATTTGAAGAAAATATATATGTACATATATTTTCATAAAGATGATAATTAAAAATTCTTTTGTACAAACTTTTAATGGTGAAAATTATTTAACGGGTAGGTAATACCCGAGAAATATTTAAATTTCACATTAATATGTTACACTGTACATTCTTCAATTCAGATTCAGCATTCATTAACAATACTGCTTAAATCCACATATATACGTATCCGTTCCCCCACAAATAACCATTTTTATCCCAACTCAATTTCGTATACGAATTTCTGCCGATCACAATCCAAGTCAAGATCTGACAAGTGGCATAATGAAGAAAATAATGGATAAAATAAAATTGATTAGTAACCAATTAATTAACTACGTAAAATTTCTTCATCATCTTCTAATCTTAAATATTTTAAATTCTAAGATTATATATTGGATTAATGGACTATTGGACTATTGGACTATTGGACTACTAACTTTGAACAATTAAAAAGTCTTAAAAGAGTAGGAAATATAAATTATAACACATTTTGGTTTAAAAAGATCGTTAATAAGCTACCTCTTCTACAAACTAAACATTTCTTCAAGTTTGCCACTTGATTTCATCTTAAACATCCTTCGTATCTTGACGATTACAATCAGCGTTTAATCATCTAAAAATACAATTCTCTTGAAACCACCTCAGATTGATAACCAATGATTTAGATATGGCTGCATTAAATGCAGAGGAAACAGCAAAATTTTAGATGGTCTAAATGGCCAAGAGTTTAATAATAAAGAATGGAGTGTCGGGAACGCTCGATAGAAAATTTGGTACTGAAAAATGGATTGAGCAAACCATGAAGGAAATCAAGGACAAATACAAGGACAAAACCCTATATTCAAAGAACCCAGATAATTCTGGATCCGATGAAATCGTTAGAGAATATCTTGCTCCGTACTCATGTTAAAATCTTGCGGAAAATTTTTCTTCATCAACCTTTGTACTTTGAAATTCCAAAATATCATCATAAATATCTTCGATATTTCTGAGGATATTTTTATAAATATTCTCGTCCGAAATTATATACCTCTTCGTGTTTTCTGTATTCCATTATATTGAAAACTTCTGTAAAAATTTAAATATAAATTACGAATGAATTCTGGAGAAATGTTAAGAATTTGAGCTTGAATTAGTATAATATAATGACACTTGGCCAACGTGATTATATTACAGTAAGTCATGCTGAAAGTTCTAATGAAACATGATGAGATCATACCATCATCATGTGCCATGTTACATAACTCTTTCATTCTACTTAACCTCCGAACATATCAAGAAAATATATTCTTGATAGTTCTATCCTTAGTAATTCTGGTAATATAACACATCAAATCATGCTATTACGTTCCTTCCTGCTTAGATCATTATGATCATTCGAAACTCCATACCTACGAATTCTGGACCATTATTCACTTGACTTAAAGTCGGAAAGAAGAAACGAATGCATGAAGCTTCAAAATGTAAGGGAAAATATAAAGCCCAACAATAACACAGGAATTACAAACCGTGTATATCAATGTGTATAGCAATATAAAGACACGGGAGAATGAAAAATACTATAACCCCAAGGTAATAAGTAGAAGCGAATAGATTCCTTCGGTGGTAAATGGAAAAGAAGTATGACAGATGCGACAGTTAGGAAAATATCAAGAATCAGAACTGGATGAAGCATTTCCACAATATTTTAGAAGTATGAATGGAGGAAGAAAGTATAGGAATGGTGAAAATAATGGAACAGAAGAGTTTAAATTTATAATGAAAATACCAGACGTAGCAATCGAAGTAGATTACCTCATCTATTTAAAGAGATCCTAATTTTCTTAAATCCTGAAGAATCAAATCTTATATAGATTACAAAGATTTCTTCAAATTCCTTGAATTTCGGAAATCCATCGTGACGTAGTTAAATCTCTATCTCAATCTTTTATGATAGCTTCACTCGCACTCTTTACGAACACGAATCGTTTGATCTATATTACTCAGTGGTGATAAAACTCTATTTATCAACTCATACTCGTCATGAAAACATTTTTAGGGTTAGCCATGACGACCTCACTCAAATTTCGGGACGGAATTTCTTTAACGGGTAGGTACTGTGACGACCCGGAAATTTTTGACCAAATTTAAACTTAAATTTTATATGATTTCGACACGATAAGCAAAGTCTGTTAGGTTGAGTTTCAAAAATTTTGAACTGTTTCATATATTCAATTACCCTTCGATCATTTCTGACGATTCACGAACAATTAATTGTAAATAGATATGTGTGCATATATATATATATATATATATATATATATATATATATATATATATATATATATAATTGACAATATAATTTGAAATATTATATGTTGATAGTAAAATTAATTATGTAAAATAAAATAAAAATATAATAAATATTATTTAAAACATATCTATAAATAAAGTATATTAAATATATAATTTTTGATTTCGAATCTATTTAGTAAATGACGGTAACGCTCAAGTGTCATTCGATTGATAGTAAACGAGTCAAAAAGGAATTTATGTGATTTAAAAATAAATGGTGATCCGAAAATGTGTTATATGAATTATATGCCTATTAAAAATATATTTAGAAGCTAAATAATAAATTTTAACACTTTTTATATTTTACCCGGAATCGGGCGCGGACAGTAATTTAATTATTATTTAATAATTTTAAAACAATTAATAATCTGAACTTTACAATATTGATTAACATAGATAAAGATAATTAATTTAAAATTTTGAGATTTGACTGAGAACTTTTATCCGTCACTGATTATCAACGGAGAACGAATTTAATTCCGTAAATGAAATAGTAGATGACGGCTAACTTAATCACACGTTTACATGTTAAATTATATTATAATTTGAAATACTGTGCCTGATTTGAAATTACTGTGCTTGATTGATCGCAATAAAACTTTATGCGTGTATATGTGATGAGATTGATAGATATCTCTCCCGATCATAATCTATATTTCTCTTTCTCTGTTTCTAATCGATCCACAAAGGCACCAACTTTCTGTTTCATATCACATTCACATTAATATTATTATATAATTATTATTAATTATTATTGATATTATAATTATTATATACAAACACTCGACCTAATATAATGATCAACCATATGCACTTTTCATCTGAAAACATACACCACCTCAATTCAATCACCACTTCTTCATCTCAGTAACACCATTAATCGTTGTGTGTTCATGTTCCTATTTCGAATACAATAACAATCACCACCTCGATCACTTCTAACATCACCACCGTAGCCACCTTGATCACCTTCACCCTACTCACCATTCGATCGCCACTCGAATACTTACGATCACCACCACCTTATCTTGCATCTCTTTCAAACAAACCCGCTTCAACAAGAATCAAACCTCATCACCAAACTCGTTTTGATTTTTGAATCTTCACTACTACCATTGAATACACCATCACCTACGGCCACCAAACCATGGAACTTACTTCTGTTGTTGCTGCATCAATGGTTTCTAATCAAACCCAAACAAGAAACCCACTTACTATTTGTTCATAATCAACAAACCTATTATATTGCTGTTTCTACTCCTACACATGTGTTTCTGCTTGACCACCAAAACCACCACAAAACCTGAGAAAATTTCACCTTATTACTACTATTTTCTTTCATTTTCGCTGCTACTGACACCACTACGGTTTGAATACCTCAGCTGGGCTGCACTCCTTTCCTGCTGGAACAGTCCACTGGTAATTATGATGATAACAAGCGTAAAGATTAAGGTGATACATGTATGATAATTTACGATGATAATTACTATCGCTTTTCTGTTAGGACCACCCAAACACCAACTACTACAGCTACTTTTTTTTATCTGTTTTACTACACTAACGAAATGATGATGAAAAAGATTGATGAAAATGATTAATATAGAATAACTTTACACTTTACACTTTAGGGAAAGTAGGAACCAATGGATATTTATAATAGATAAATATTTAATACATGAACTGTGATTTCAATTAGTGCTTGGGGTCGAGATTCACGTAACTGATGGACCAAGATATTAGGAATAATAAAAATGAATTCAAGAATGTATATAAATTAAGATAATGATGGTGCCATAGATCCATTATGATGATATTAACGATGATGATGAATTAAAGCAATGGTGTTGATATTAACTAGCTATTCTTCGGTTGACATTTAAATGGCCACAAATAACTTGGACATTAAGTGGGAAACATGTAGACCCGTGAACTTTTTTTTTTCCAGTACTATATCGAATCAAACTTTGCAAAAAGAGATGGGCCGTGAGTATTATAGCAGTTGGGCCATGGGATTAATATGGGAGTTGGGCCATTAGTTCACTGTGGGAGTTGGGTCGTGAAAACTTAAATTCTATTTGTTGGGCTACCGTGTTTAGTTTTTCTATTTGGGCCGAACCCATCACTACACTCTAGTTAAGTAAAATGATAATAAATTTGGTGATGGCTAGGTTAGTGATTAGGATTAAGTTATGATGATAATTATGGCGTGATATGATGATGTTTAGGATTAAGGTATGATTAAGATATTGATAATGATACATAAAGATGGTGATGACGGTTTATATGATTATGATCATGATTAGATTATGTGATTATATGACGATAATTTTAATTGAATTATGATGATGATTTTTAGTGACATAATACACCAGTAAATGATGATGAGGATCCATTATTATATGGTAACGATTTATGATGAAAACAATGAACGTGAACGATTGAACTTTGATGAAAGAGAAGAAAATGAAACAGACTAAAATGGGTTGAAAGAATTTAAGAGTTAGTTAAATCAGAAAGATACAAGGAGGAGTAATGGTTAAGGATATTAACGGGTTAGCGGGAGGTCGCGAGGCATTTTTTTTAGGAATGCTTCTTTGAGGTAGTTATCTAATTTATTTACTTATCATTATTATTATTCTTATCATTATTATCATTATAGTTATTAAAATAAATGTTAGTATTATTATTATTAGTAAAATCATTATTTTTATATAGTTATTATTATTAATAGTATTATTATCATTATCATTATCATTAATATTATTATTACTTTTATCATTATTATTATTATTATTGTTATTATTATTATTATTATTAATATTATTATTATGATTACTACTTTTATATTAACAATATTATTATAACAAATAAATATTTCCTATATAAGAGTATATATATTACAACTACCATAATATTAGATAATTATATATATTAAGATTAATTATATAAATATTTACATATAACAAATTATTGATTTTAAATATAATAGTAAACTATATAAATATTAACTATTTTAAATATATACAAATTAAATATATAAGATATATAAGTTAAGATATAATATATGAACTTATTTGATTACAATTATATGTGTTAACATATATATATATATATATATATATATATATATATATATATATATATATATATATATATATATATATATATATATATATATATGATATAGGTTTGTGAATCCAAGACCAACCCTGCATTGTTCAGTTCCGTCGTATGAATATTTTTACTACAAAATATTGGATAGTGAGTTTCATTTGCTCCCTTTTACTCTTTACATTTTCGGGACTGAGAATACATGCGCTATTTTTATAACTGCTTTATTAAATGCTTTTGGAAAATATAATTTGAACTGCGAATACATGAAATGCTTTTATAAATGTTTGACGAGATAGACACAAGTACTTAAAAACATTCTACGAATAAGTTATGAGTACACCGGATATCACCCCTTTATAGTCTGGTAATCTAAGAATTAGGAAACCGAGCTCCTAATTGACGCGAATCCTAAAGATAGATCTATGGGCACTAACAAGCCCCACTCAGAGAATTTGAACTGCTTTAGTACTTCGATTTATCATGTACGATGTGAGTCCCGGAATGATGGGGATATTCTATATGCATCCTGTTAAGGTCGGTTACCAGGTGTTCACCATATGAATGAATTTTAATTCACGAGTTACGTGTGTCAATATATGAAATCTTGTGGTCTATTAAAATGATGAAAATGAATGATTATGATAAACTAATGAACTCACCAACCTTTTGGTTGACACTTTAAAGCATGTTTATTCTCAGGTATGAAAGAAATCTTCCGCTGTGCATTTGCTCATATTAGAGATATTACTTGGAGTCATTCATGACATATTTCAAAAGACATTGCATTCGAGTCGTCGAGTTCATCAAGATTATTATTAAGTCAATTATAGCTGGATATATTATGAAATGGTATGCATGCCGTCAACTTTCGATGAAATGAAAGTTTGTCTTTTAAAAACGAATGCAATGTTTGTAAAATGTATCATATAGAGGTCAAGTACCTCGCGATGAAATCAACTATTGTGAATCGTTTATAATCGGTATGAATGGGGCATTTCAGTTGGTATCAGAGCGGTGGTCTTAGCGAACCAGGTCTTGCATTAGTGTGTCTAACTGATAGCTATTTAGATGCATTAGTGGGTCTGGACTTTAACCGTGTCTGCATTTCAAAAGTCTTGCTTATCATTTTGTGTCAAAAATCACCTGCTTATCATTCTTAGTCTAGACATCTTACTGCATTGATTGTATATATGATTATGCATGCTTGTATATGTAATTTCGTCGTTAGATAGTTTATGATGAATCACGAATTTGATACATATGCTACTGATATAAAGTATATGATATGCATATTGTTGGAAAGCTGACGAAAAATTAATAACTTTTCATTTAGAAATCGTGTGGTTTATATGAACGGATTAAAGGATATGGTCAACTGAATTATCATTAAGTCTAATATTATTATTATTATTATTATTATTACTATCGTCGTTATCGTCATTATTATTATTAACTAATAATTATTAGTATTATTATCATTATCGTTATCAATATATGTATTATCATTAAAATTATTATTGTTATTATTAATACTATCGTTATTATCACTAAGGTTATTATTAATATTATTATTATTAATATTATTATTATTATTATTATTATTATTATTATTATTATTATTATTATTATTATTATTATTATTATTATTATTATCATCATCATCATCGTCATTATAATAATTATTATTATTAACATTAGTATTATTATAATTAGTATTATTAGTATCATTATCATTAAAACTAATATTAGTATCATCTAATTATTTTGATTACTATTATTATCATTATTATGAATGCAATATGAAAGAGGACTAAAAACTATTAAACAAATCGATTAGGAAATAATGAGTATAAGTATCATGATGAAATTAGAATATTGTAAGATATTGATTTAGATAAAAAATTATTTTCATTATTTTTATCATTATTATTATTATTATTATTAAAAGTATCATTAATATTAAAACTATTATTTTTATTAAAAATATCATTTTTAATAAAAATATCATTGTTATTACAAAATATAATTATTATTATTATCATTTTAGTATTATTAGTAATAAAAATTATCATTGTGAATAGAATTATTATTTTTTATATAAAATATTATTATTATTACAGTAAATATTAGAAAGTATCGTTATTATTATCATAATTAGAATTACCATTTTATAATCAATATCATCATTAGTAAATATAAATATTGTTATTATTATTATTATTAGTAGGATAATAATAATTATTATTATTACAAAATAATACAACTTTTACTCAGTATTATTATTATCAATATTATTTTATCGAATAAATATGTTATACAAAGATATTTTTACCACACATAATATAATTACATTAATAATACATACCACTATATTTTTATGATATTAAGTGAACTTTAAAAATTTTATTACTTAAGATATATAAAAGTATATTTTTATCATATATAAATTTTAATATAAAATTTTATTTATTAATAAAGGATTTGTATTATTTACTTTAATAAAATCTGATAAATATATTTAAATATATAAAACGACTATATTTAAGTTATATAATAAGCATGTATAGATTTTGGAAGTCATTTTGAGTCAAGCATTAGGATTGTGATACACTACGACTTGACCTAAATTGTTAGATAGATATTGACCAACATATAAATATATATACTTAATATAGGTTCGTGAATCCGATGCCAACCCTGAACTTGTTCAGTGCCGTCATTTGCATTATTGCTACGAAATACAGTATTGTGAGTTCATTTGATCCCTTTTTATTAAATGCTTTTGCAATATATATTTTTGGGACTGAGAATACACGAAACGCTTTTATAATATTTGACGAGATAGACACAAGCAAAATATTTCCCGAATGAATTATTATACAGACAGAAGTTCTGTAAGTTATTATATTGAATATTTCCCCATGATTATTATAGCTTGGTAACCTAAGAATTAGGGAAATGGCCCCTAATTTTTGCGGATATTCAGGATGCGCATTAAATGTTAAGGTCGGTTATCAAGCAAAGGTTATATATAGAAGGAATGATTTTATACACATGTTATGTGTATGTTATTTTGTACACGAGATATGTGTACGGTTATTAAAAATCGCGAGGCAACCTACGGGGGAGAAAAGGATACGAACCTATTCTGCCAAGCATTTATGAAAAATGGTTTCATACACGAGATAGGTGTACTGTATTTAAATCTTGTGGTCTATCAAAAGTACTAAATTTTTATGGTTTTACGATAAACTTATGAACTCACCAACCTTTTGGTTGACACTTTTAAACATGTTTATTCTCAGGTATGAATGAAATCTTCTGCTGTGCATTTACTCATTTTAAAGATATTACTTGGAGTCATTCATGGCATATTTCAAAAGATATTGCATTCGAGTCGTTGAGTTCAACAAGATTATTATTAAGTCATTTATAGTTTGGATATATTATGAAATGGTATGCATGCCTGTCAACTTTCGATGAAATGAAAGTTTGTCTTTTAAAAATGAATGCAATATTTGTAAAATGTATCATATAGAGGTCAGAACCTCGCAATGTAATCAACTATTGTGAATCGCTTATAATTGATATGAACGGGTTATTTCTGTTGGTATCAGAGCGGTGGTCTTAGTGAACCAGGTCTTGCATTAGTGTGTCTAACTGATAGATATTAAGATGCATTAATGAGTCTGGACTTCGACCGTGTCTGCATGTAAAAAGTTTTGCTTATCATTTTTCTGTCGGAAATTACCTTCTTATCATCTTAAGTCTAGACGCGTCTTATTACATTTATTGCATAGATAGTGTATAGACAAATTTCATATCTTAGCATATCAATTACTATAAACTCTGTCTAACATCTTCCGTAAATTCCTCCGTAACTTATGGGGACCTGGTATTATAAATACATATGTAAATTATGTATTGAGGAATACCAAACTAGTCCTATAATCTATTTCATTTCGAAAATCTTTTCCCTACTCTGTACGTGATGGAGCCCTCAACTAGTTCAAGCTCCTCGGATTCCGACAGCTATTCCGATATGGATTTCCACTCGAGATCCGAAAGCAGTGTAACCGGAATGGATCAACAATCATCCATCATTTATTCTGGATGGATTGGGGATGGGTTCGTAGCCTACTTAATCATTGGAGACAAGAAGAAGGTGATCCTTTCCATCCACCAAGTTTTCCTCTTGGCGAAGAACCTAAAGCACTTACCGGCGAACCAGTCCGAAACACCATTTACACCCTCAGTTCCAGAGTATTCCGTCACGACTATATATTATCTAAACTTCTAGATCTTATTCATCCGCTTGTTCGAACCGCCAATCATCCCGGTGTACTAGAAGAAGTCAACGAGCTTCGCACTCGAGTAGTGACTTTGGAGAATATGATGCATAACTTACAAGCATCACAAGCACCACAAACATCAACTACACCACCCACATCAACACCAACAGTACCATTACCACATCCACATCAACTTCACAATCTGTCCCACGAGCATCAACGTCATATGCCCCATAGATACCAAGGAATACCAACAACAACAAACGATGAAGTATTGATTCATAACTTCATCAGAGAAATATTCTACAGTGATTATGTAATCTCTAAAGTTTTAAAGATTATTTATTCTAATTATAACTGTAAATCAAGATGAGTGGATGGATAGAGATGATAGAGGGGAGAATAGAAACCTTAACAGAAATGGTGCGTGCGTTACAAAATAGACTTGTTATACAAGTAGCACCAGCAGTGCCGTTATCATCACCCGTAATAATAGTACTATCAGCATCACAAGCACCAGCAGTACCGACAGCATCACCAGCACCAGCATCATTTACAACATCACAAGCTTCGCCAGTTCCATAATCACCGACATCATCACAAATCAACGACGAGTATATTGTATCAACGAGTTATGAAGTATTAACTCATTCCATCTGAAGAATCTATATGTATATTTTATATATATGAAAATTTTAAACCACAATATATCTTTTCGTACTAAGCTATTACGTGTGAATTTTAAAGGGTAGATACTACTCGGTTAATTCATATTACTAATATGCTATGATGTACATCCTTCATTCACGACTTAACCATCGTTAACTACAATCTCAGTTTCAACACAATGAATTCCATTTCATAATAAACCAAGTGTATTGCTCGAATACATGTTTGATATTACACTTTCATTTTCGATATACTCGAAACTTCCTAGAAATCATCATTTGTGTCTTGCGAAGTCACAAGAATTCCACGAACACCAACATCATTCATCGACAAATAACGAAGTATTGATTCATAATTTCATTTACATGAAGAAATAATCCGCGAAGATGATGTAATTTCTAAAGTTTTAGGGATTATTCATTCGAATTCCAGCAAAAACCAAATGAGTTTAATAGTATATTAAATCATTAAATCTATATTACATCTGCAGAAAATATAAATATATATATTTTCATAAAGACTGTAATAAAAATTCTCTTGTACAAAATATTACTTGTGAAACTTTTAACGGGTAGGTAATACCCAAGAAATATATAAATTCACAATTAATATGTTACACTTACGTTCTTCAATTTTGATTCAAAAATCATTAACCATACTCACTACTTTCACAACAATATACCTTCTTTCATAGAAATCAGAACAATCATTCTCATTCAAATTCAATTACATATTCCAGTTTTGACATATTAGAATCCAAGCCAAAGATTTAACAGATGACATCACTCTTAGATTCCTACATCTTTTAAAATCATATTTAAATTCAAACTATACTAGAACATCACTTTTATTCACAAAACTCAAAAAGAAAATCGAATCATTCAAGATTCACGACGATTTCACCATACGGATATTGACGATGACAATCTACGTTCAAATCCTTTAAAATTTTTAAAAACACCTCAACTAATGAACCACCGAGAAGATGAACCAACCAAACGTCATCAACAGAAAGAAAGATTTATACATATAGCTATGCACCTGGAAAACTCTCGAAACCCAAGTAAAAGTTTAACATGTAACTGTGCTAGATCCTTTGGCATTATTATTACCCAAAACAACTTCGCAATCCCTTTTCAAAGTAGTCAATTTTATCACAGCTCCAGCAAGTCAACTTCGACTTTTCAGTCGGACTAGCCTTATTATAACCTTGATATATACGTTGCCCTTTTCGCCATCATTACCGGGGAACCTTTTATATTCCACCACATTATCAGCAGATGTACCAGCAACTTCGTTACTCTTTGGTCGTTTCTACGACAACAGTTATACATATAACATTATCTTCTGGAATTATAATTCTGAAATTCTGAATAGCACCCCAGCCTACGAATCAGTACTATGAAATTTTGAAAAAGCTGATGAAGCAGCAAGGACTGTAGATAGCATTAACAGTCAAAATATTGATGATAAAAGGTTGGAAAAGCTCAAAAAGAAAATTTGGTACTGAAAAACGGATTGAGCAAACTATAAAGGAGGCTGTGGACAAATCACAAAGACTAAATCTGCCTTCAAAGAATCCAGATGATTCAGTATCTACTGAAGTCATTAGCAAATACCTTGCCCCTGACTCTAAACCTTTGCGGACAAATCTTCTTCAACATCCTTCGATATTAAAAATTCTAAGATATCATCGTATCTTTCATTATAAATATCCTCGATATTTCTGAAGATATTTTCATAACTATTCCTATCTGAAATCATTTATCTCTTCGCGCTATCAGTGTTAAATCATAAAGGAAACTATTTTAGTTTCTAAATTCTGAAAAATTCGAATTTAAAATATGATGTTTTGAAGTAGTGTTGGGAATTGAAGCATGGGTTAGTATAATATAATGACACTTGATCAACGTGATTATATTACAGTAAGTCATGCTGAGTTTCTAATGAAACATGATGATTCACAGACCATAACGTCATCATGTGCCATGTTAGACGACTCTTACATTAAATCTAATCTCTAAACATATCAAGAACACATTCTTTTGATAGTTCTATCTTTTCCCTTGGATTCTGGTAATTTCACAAGTCAAATTGTGCTATTACAATTTCTCTCTTAGAGCATTAGCTATGTTAGTTATGAATTTCATATCTATGAATTCTGGACCAATATTCGTTTGACTTGAAGTCGAGAAACGAAGACAGAAGCATGAAACTCCAAAATTTAAGGAAAAATATAAGCACGATGACAACGTAGAAATTACAAACCGTGTATATCTATGCGTATAGCAATATAAAGACACGGGAGAACTAAGAACACTATAAACCTAAGAGCATAGTATAAGTTAACGGATTCCTCCGGTGGAAGATGAAAAAGAAGAATGACAGATGTGATAGTCAAGAATATATCAAGAATTAAAACTGGATGGAGCATATTGACGCATGTTTAAGAAGTATGAATTAAAGAAGAAAATATAGAAGATGGGAGATGTGAAAATAAGGAAATGAAGGAGGTAGATTTATAGTAAATATCAGACAGAGAAATCGAGACAGATTATCGCATTAAATTGAAGAGGATCGTAATTTCCTTAATCGCCGAAGAATCAAATCTTATATAGATTATAAAGATTTTCTCTAATCCGGAGATTTACCGTGACTACGTCAAAAGTCAAAACGAATCTTATTTTCTTTATTTCACTCTTTTGTGATAGCTTCACTCGTACTCTCCGCGAAATTAAATTATTTTATCCTTATTACTCAATGGTGATAAAACTCTATTTATCAGCTCATATTCATCATGAAAACATTCTTATTGTTAGCCATGACGATCTCGATCAAATTTCGGGACGAAATTTCTTTAACAGGTAGGTACTATGACTACCCGGAAATTTCTGACTAAATTTAAACCTAATCTTTATATTATTCTGACACGATAAGCAAAGTTTGTTAAGTTGAATCTCAAAGATTTTAAACTGTGTTCATACATTCATTTAATCTCGACCAAATTCCGACAAATCACGAACCGTTATATAAATGGATATGATTATATACGTATATATATGTATATATATATTATAACTTGAAAACGTTAACAAAGTATTAGATGTATAATACTTTACATGAACGTATTTGTTTCAATATATTTATCGACGGAATTATAGGATAATATCAAATGATTGATTTATCAGATACATTTTGATATGATTACGGGTCTCTGTAGTGAGGTCCACTATAATTTAAGAAATCTTTCCCTTTTTAACAATATTCGAAATTATTGGTAAAGTGTCAATGAACAGGAACTAGACAAGGGTTAGTGGAGTTCATGTTCGATATCCTATATATGCGTCAACTATTTAACTTTCATATTATTTAATGTGAAAGTAAGGTTATGAAATATAGATAACTTAGAAAATGGATATCGACGTTTTACCTTAAAATGATTTTATACGTTCATTTAACCTTTGGACTTTATCTCACGCTTCATCAACAATTAGTAATTTAAAAATATGAAACTTATTATATATAATTTTATTTTTTTATACATTTTATGATATAACGATTTTTATTATTTTAACATTTTAACAAAATAATTCTTAAATATATATTAGTTTTGGAAAATAAAATTTTGATATTCATTTGATTTAGTTTTAAACGTACTAAAACATTTTCAGTTTAAAAAGAACTTTATTATTAAAACGTTTTATGGATATAAAATTTGAAGAACTTAATTAAAGCTTTGTATTATAAATTTTGCAAATATATTTTTACTGTTTCAAAAAGGTGAAAGTATTACTAAATAGTAATTTTGAAACGATTTTAAAATATATATTGAACTTTGAAATATATTTAGTTTTGAAAAAAATTATATATTATATTATTAAATAAATATTTCAAATTTATATTTCAAAATGAAATTATATATATATATATATATATATATATATATATATATATATATATATATATATATATATATATATATATATATATATATATATAAATTAAAATGAGTGTCGGCAGAGTAAAACAAATGTTCATGAGCAGTATTTTGAGCCCATGAGATCACATGAGGATACCACACTAAATCCATGCGATCGCATGGATGAGGATTCTAGGAAATCTCTATAAATTGAGCTCGTGCACTGGTTTACACACACACACACACACACACACACACATTTCTATCTATATTTTCCTCCGTATATATTTATATTAATATTATTATTATTATTAAGATTAATATTATTATTAATCATATTATTATTATTAGTAGTATTATTATTAGTATATACATAAAATATTACGACGAAGTGCTACTCGAGTGAGTTATTTCAAAACGGGTTTTTCGAGCGGGATAAAACTAAGGAAATTATGGGTTATAACTATGGAGGTTATGGGTATGGTTCATGGGTTTTGTTCGTGAGGCCAATATAGTGTTTGTCTTGTCAGTTGCGTCTACGTATTTTCCTGCAATATTGAATCACAATATTGATACGTGAGCATTCATATCTTATCTTTTATATATTAATTAGTGTATCCCTGACTAGTGCTCGAGTATATATGATTATGCATGCTTGTATGTGTAATTTCGTCAATAGATAGTTTATGATGAATCACGAATTTTATACATATGCTACTGATATAAAGTATATGATATGCATGTCGTTGGAAAGCTGACGAAAAATTAATAACTTTTTATTGTGGTTTCGATGAACGGATTAAAGGATATGGTCAACTGAATTATCATTAATTCTAATATTATTATTATTATTACTATCGTCATTATTATTATTAACTAATAATTATTATTATTATCATTATCGTTATCAATATATGTATTATCATTAAAATTGTTATTGTTATTATTAATACTATCGTTATTATCACTAAGGTTATTAATAATAATAATAATAATAATATTATTATTATTATTATTATTATTATTATTATTATTATTATTATTATTATTATTATTATCATTATATTAATTATTAGTATTATCATTAGTATTATTATAATTATTATTATTAGTATCATTATCATTAAAACTAATATTAGTATCATCTAATTATTTTGATTACTATTATTATCATTATTATGAATGCGATATAAAAGAGGACTAAAAACTATTAAACAAATCGATTAGGAAATAATGAGTATAAGTATCATGATGAAATTAAAATATTGTAAGATATTGATTTAGATAAAAAAAATATCGTTTTCATTATTTTTATCATTATTATTATTAAAAGTTTCATTAATATTAAAACTATCATTTTTATTAAAATTATCATTTTTAATAAAAAAATCATTGTTATTACAAAATATCATTATTATTATCATTTTAGTATTATTAGTAATAAAAATTATCTGTAACACCCCGTTTTTCCCCATACATGATTTATAGGTGTATTGTGTATGTGCGACAGGCGTATGAAGGGTTCGATACATGTTTGGGTGTTAAAGTCTTGTATGCGAGAAAATGTGTCAGGCCACGTTGGGTGTCGCGGCGCGACAAAGTGAGCCGCGGCGCGGCGTTTCAAATAAATCCAGATCAGAAAGCTTGTTAACAAAGTCACCAGTTCGAGGCAATCGTCGCGGCGCGACGAATTAGGCCGCGGCGCGGCGAATGGTGTGAACTGGCACCAGATTCTTGTAAATTTAAATGAAGTTCAAGGGCATTTTGGTCTTTTCACGATTGAGCCAGATTTGAGGCTTTAACCTCATCCACCCATTCATTTCCTTATTTTCTTTTATCTTTTCTTTTCATTTTCTCTCAAGAAAACTCAAACACCCAAGTGATTCAAGTGGAATTTTGGAAAGGAAGAAGCGGGTTTTGATCTTTGGCGTAGTCGACAAGTGTGTTCTCCTCGTTCTTAGCTACACGGTGATACTAGTGGTAAGCTCTAACTCCGAAATTCATTTTCGTGTTCATCATTCAAGTTTAGGGCTTTTGATTGTATGATTCATAGGTGAAACCCATTTAGTTGTTAATTGAAGGTTAACACCAAGATTCGGGTTTTTTGTTGTTAATGTCGGGTTTTGGGTTTGGTGTGCAAGTTCATGCTTGTAAGACTTGTAAATGGTGTATAATCACTAGTATTAGTGATTATTGAGGTTTTGGGGACATTTAGGGTTCTTGGAGTTGACTAATTTTGACTCCGATTATGTTGCGGTTACATTGTACTTAGGGTACCGAAGTGAAATCCTTAGGTACATGAGTGACTAGGTGTAATTTGACAAACTAAAGCAATTGGATGATTGCGAAGGTATGGTTTGTGTAATCGTGGTACACTTTTTGCTCGAAGTGTTTAAGGATTGATTGAAATCCTTTGTGTGCTCAAGGCTGGAGCAAGATATGGTGACGGGTCGTGTGAGCCCAATCTTTGTAAAGTCTACCTTAGGTAGCATTGTACGGTTGTACGAGTTGTGGATATGGGACGTAGTTCCAAATGGGGGAGTTACACTCCCGCACGAGGAAGTTTTAGTGTGAGATTTCGGATCATGCTTTTGGTAGATCCGGAAAATGTTGTCGAGACCTGATTTTGGTCAATTTGTGGTAGATTACAATTTCGGATAAATTGTACTTATGGTTTGGATTTGAATTATCACCGAGGTGGTAATGTGGTAAATCTCGATTGAGAGCTAATGGACGTGTTTGGCGAGCAAGGTGAAATCCTTCGGTTAAGGGAGGTGTGTGTCGGATTCTCTTCTAGAGAATAATTGTTTTGTGCCTATGTTTGATATAGGTGGTTCTTGCTCGTGTATGTGAATGGTTAATGGTATCCGTTAGGATTCACTATGGCGTAGCAGAGCGCGATGTTACGCTACTCGTCGTTCGAGGCCAAAAGGGCGTTGATTGATGAAGCATGACTTTCGGGTCCGCTGACTTCATCATGGTATTGGTGATTGATGAAGCATGACCTTTAGGGTCCGCTGACTTCATCATGGGAGTATGCGATTGGTGGAGCATGACCTTCGGGGTCCGCTGATTTCATCATGAGCGAGGTGTTATATCGGTGAAGCATGACTTTCGGAGTCCGCTGACTTCATCCGGTGTTGAGATTGGTGAAGCATGACCTTCGGGGTCCGCTGACTTCATCATGGGATTATTGATTGGTGAAGCATGATATTCGGGTTCGCTGACTTCATCATGGTAGTGAATCGCGTGTAGTTCGGATTCACTAAGGCGCGTGTGTTTTCGGCCAGCCTTCGTGTTGTGTGATCTGTCGGTTGTTTTATACACCGATGGTGGGGTCGTAAGGACCGTGATGTTGATCTGTTGGTTGTTTTATACACCAATGGTGGGGTCGTAAGGACCGTGTTGTGTGATCGATCGGGTGTTTTTATACGCCGATGGTGGGGTTGCGAGGACCATGTGGTATGATCAGTGATGCGATAGCCGTGTTTCGCTCACGTGTTGTTACGGGTGTGACGATAGTCGATTTTGTACACCTTTGGATTTGGCGTTTTCATAGTCGTTTTGGACGCTATCGGTTTTAGCCTTTTGATTATGATGTTACGGTAGTTGCGTATTGATCGTATTGCGCACTACAAGGGATGTTTAGTGATTGGTGTTATCCGTCAGGATTCGTTGGTTCGGTCTTCATCGTTTCGGATTGTTGACCTTAGGTTGAGACTTGGTTGCTTTTAGCGTTGTACTCGGTAAGGGTACGCTAAGGGGTTGATATCTCTGTACGAGATTGGTTGAGTTTTCCCGATGTTAGGGAATGAGCATGGTTTTAGTGCTCGGATTGTGGATTTGATAAATCGCGGGTGACGATTTAGTTGTTAAAGGCAATTCAGTGGGAAGAATTGCTTAGGAAAGTCGGTTTGGACTTATGTTTGAGGACCGTGAAGTGTGGTCCGTTTGGTTAAATGACAAGGATCACGAGGACGTGATCGAGTCTAAGTGGGGGAGAGTTGTAACACCCCATTTTTCCCCGTACATGATTTATAGGTGTATTGTGTATGTGCGACAGGCGTATGAAGGGTTCGATACATGTTTGGGTGTTAAAGTCTTGTATGCGAGAAAATGTGTCAGGCCACGTTGGGTGTTGCGGCGCGACAAAGGGAGCCGCGGCGCGGCGTTTCAAATAAATCCAGATCAGAAAGCTTGTTAACAAAGTCACCAGTTCGAGGCAATCGTCGCGGCGCGACGAATTAGGCCGCGGCGCGGCGAATGGTGTGAACTGACACCAGATTCTTGTAAATTTAAATGAAGTTCAAGGGCATTTTGGTCTTTTCACGATTGAGCCAGATTTGAGGCTTTAACCTCATCCACCCATTCATTTCCTTATTTTCTTTTATCTTTTCTTTTCATTTTCTCTCAAGAAAACTCAAACACCCAAGTGATTCAAGTGGAATTTTGGAAAGGAAGAAGCGGGTTTTGATCTTTGGCGTAGTCGACAAGTGTGTTCTCCTCGTTCTTAGCTACACGGTGATACTAGTGGTAAGCTCTAACTCCGAAATTCATTTTCGTGTTCATCATTCAAGTTTAGGGCTTTTGATTGTATGATTCATAGGTGAAACCCATTTAGTTGTTAATTGAAGGTTAACACCAAGATTCGGGTTTTTTGTTGTTAATGTCGGGTTTTGGGTTTGGTGTGCAAGTTCATGCTTGTAAGACTTGTAAATGGTGTATAATCACTAGTATTAGTGATTATTGAGGTTTTGGGGACATTTAGGGTTCTTGGAGTTGACTAATTTTGACTAGAGCCAAAATTAGGGTTTGGTGATGATTTTGACCCGATTGTTGATTTATTAAGGTTTATAAACTTAAAATGGATTAAGTTGAAGTATTAAACCGAGTTAAATGTGTTTTGGTGTCAAGACTTGTAAACGGCGAGATTTTGACTTAATGGGTCAAAATTAGGGTTTTGGGGTCAAAATGGGTGAGACATGTGTTTAACACTTGTGTTTGGGTTTACTTGGCATATTAGGACCATTTTCACCCGTGTTAGTAATTATTGGTTAGTTTGGGCGCGGTTTGTACTTGGAATTACATTTGGGTCGAATTTGCACTAAGTGTCAAATTGGGTTGGTTTGTAAATCCAATCTAAGTGTGTTGTTGAATTTGTGATAATGGAATAGGTACTTTCCATTGACGAGTTGCGGATTACTTGGTTGCATTCATCAAGGCTTAAGGTGAGTGTTAATATCCTATATGCATATGTATGTGTAGGATGGGTGCGGGTCGGGTGAAGTGGTTCTCGGTTATAGAGCTCACTTCACATATAGGTGGATTGATGGACTTGTGTGTAGGTCCAATTGGCACGGTTGTGCGTTTTGGCTGACCATCTTTGACGAGGTACACACCTTGCGTGTACTCTATCACATGGGCGTGTGATGTGGATTATATAACCCCAATGGCGAAGGGTTAATATTGTGAGTGGAATAATTATGCGTGTACGTATATAATGTATTTATTTGTGTAGTATGAATGTGGTATTGTCGCGGTGTTCAAGACACCACATTCTAAGTAACGAGTAGTAGTGTCGCGGTGTTTAAGACACTACTCATTGTTTGATTGGCATGTGGTATTGTCGCGGTGGTTAAGACACCACATTGTCATGGGAGTGGAATTGTCGCGGTGTTCAAGACACCACTCATTATTTTGATTGACGTGTGGATTCGTCGCGGTGTTTAAGACGCCACATTGTCATGGGGGTGAATTAGTCGCGGTGTTTAAGACATCACCCGGGGGATTAGTGATTACGCGGTGTTTAAGTAACGCTAATGGATGTTACGAACTCCGACGATCTCTTATGAGTATCGTTCCCTTGTACGATTGGCTAACCATGGTTATTGTGTTGTAAGCGTAAGCAAATTATGTTATTCGAGAGATATATACATATATATTATATACATATAATGTTGTATTGTCGTGTTGTAGCTAACCCTCCAGGTGTAGCTTATTGGCATTGTTCACATCGTTGTTGGCAAACTTATATTTTGTTGATGTATCTTTAGCTCATTGCTTAGTGATCTTACGGTATGCTTAGACTAGCTTGCCTTTATGTTTGGATGCTCCGGTATGCGGTATTTGCTATTTTGTGGCGTGTCCATTTTATGCATATATATGTATGTAGTATATTCTCACTCACTGAGCGTTAGCTTACCCTCTCGTTGTTGATATTTTTATAGGTTCGCATGCTTGGCGGCTCGGGTAAGCTTGGGAATTAGAGATCTCGGCTAGGTTGCTTTATAAGATCTTGCTTTTGGACTCGATTAGGATTTGGGTAGCGTAGTCCCAAATCACCATGCTCGGTTTTGTGTAAACGTAACTAGTCGGGTCATAATGATTATAACCGGTTTACGATTTAATTAATGAACCATTGTATTAAGGAGTTTAAATCATTAATGTATGTTTTAAGTTCGATGAACTTACTTTGATAACAAATACGTTTTGGAATATGTGTAACGGGACCTAAAGTATTATTTAACGCGTATTAAAAGGAAAAAATTTTTATGGGCCGGTTTTAATACGGGTTGGGTTGTTTCAAGTGGTATCAGAGCATGGTCTAAGGGATTTAGGTGACTTGAGATAGGTGCCTAGACTTAGACTTTTGTGTGTGCTTAATTTGTTGCGGGACTTGTAGGAGTACGGGTCGGAATGGGTTCTAGCTAGTGCCTTGTTTATAGGTTGACTAACGTTTATATTAGTAATGCGAATATTATTAATATGCTATTGTGATGTGATAATAATTCTAGCGTGTGTTTATATCGCGTAGAATTTTGTTTGTGTTTGCATATATCATCGAGCGAGACGGTTGTTGTACTAACGAGCCGATACAGCGTGTATGCGTAATAAGGACTTGCAAACCTTATTACGGGTGCAAATCGTGTCTAGCAAGTGATGTACGACAAATGTTTAGCAAGATGGGGCGGTGTTGTGCGTGTAATTTACACGTTCGTAGTCTAACCGCTTTGCATTCCTTAGAATGGCGACGGGAAATGGGATCGAGACGAACGACGCTGAGTTTAACGCTAGAGTTGCGGCCGCCGTTGCGGAGCAAATGAGTGCGTTTCGAGAAGAAATGGATAGGAAGTATTCCGAACTTCAAAGTAGTAGCTAAATGGAGTGTTGTCTTAAGAGCTTCATGAGGACTAAACCCCCAATGTACGACGGAAAGCCAGATCCTTTGATAAGCACAACTTGGATTTCGGACGTCGAAGGGTGTTTCCGTACTATTGAATGCCCTCCCGAGAAAAAGACAAGACTCGCTACTAGTTTATTGCGGGGTAGGGCGAAGGATTGGTTGGATGGTAAGATTGATCTTGTCGGTGGTGAGCCGTTTATGGCATTATCGTGGGACGATTTTAAGAAGGAATTCTTCGAGGAGTTCCGGACTTCGGCCGACTTGTCGGAATTGCGTGATGAGTTGCGAAACTTGCAACAGGGATCTATGGATTTGAATACTCTCAAGACGACCTTTATGGCGAAGACTCATTTTTGCCCGGAGTATTTAGGGAATGATCGGTTGTTGATGGAGGATTTCTATCGAACCTTGAATGATGACTTGAAGAATAAGATTAGCCGGGGTTACGCGAAATCATTTGCGGAATTATTCGCCGTGGCTAGAGGTTTCGAGTCGTATTCACGATCAAAGAAGGGTGAACCTTCGAGCGAGAGAAGGGTTGTTTCGCATGGTGCTCCGAGTAAGAGGACTAAGGGTCCGAGTGTGAGCACGGGTGGTACACGGACGGGTATATTGGATTCTAGTGCGTCTAGATGTTACAATTGTGGCATAAGGGGTCACAAGTCGTGGGAATGTTCGGTACCAAAAGGCGATGGCATGGTGTGCTTCAATTGCCAAGAAGAAGGACATCGTAAGTCGGAATGTCCCAAGTTAGCGGGGACGGGGCCGGAAAGGAGACGTTAAGGTATGTTTCGTTTTAATAAATATGTCTTTTGATTATTTATTAAGAGCCGTTTGAAGTTGAGTTTATTAAATGCATTGTGTTGTGCATGTTATTGATATGGGTGACGTTCCTAATGGAAGTACCCTATGACGACGTTTTGATTGACGGGCGAAGGGCGTAAGACTTGGTGTAACCAAGCATTCCTTGATATTTGTAAAATGTTTCTACCAAGCCATGGAAATGGGTTGGTGTTCGGTTGTTAAGCGCGTGTTCGCTTTTGTGTTGAGGTCGATGAACCGTGAGGTTCGACGGGTGGGCTGAAACCCTTGAGATCGAGTGTTTTGAATCTCGATGTATGTTGGTAATGGAGTCTTTATGACGCGACATTAGGTGCCTCTTTTATACCTACTAGCGTGGTGTTCGACTCCGATTATGTTGCGGTTACATTGTACTTAGGGTACCGAAGTGAAATCCTTAGGTACATGAGTGACTAGGTGTAATTTGACAAACTAAAGCAATTGGATGATTGCGAAGGTATGGTTTGTGTAATCGTGGTACACTTTTTGCTCGAAGTGTTTAAGGATTGATTGAAATCCTTTGTGTGCTCAAGGCTGGAGCAAGATATGGTGACGGGTCGTGTGAGCCCAATCTTTGTAAAGTCTACCTTAGGTAGCATTGTACGGTTGTACGAGTTGTGGATATGGGACGTAGTTCCAAATGGGGGAGTTACACTCCCGCACGAGGAAGTTTTAGTGTGAGATTTCGGATCATGCTTTTGGTAGATCCGTAAAATGTTGTCGAGACCTGATTTTGGTCGATTTGTGGTAGATTACAATTTCGGATAAATTGTACTTATGGTTTGGATTTGAATTATCACCGAGGTGGTAATGTGGTAAATCTCGATTGAGAGCTAATGGACGTGTTTGGCGAGCAAGGTGAAATCCTTCGGTTAAGGGAGGTGTGTGTCGGATTCTCTTCTAGAGAATAATTGTTTTGTGCCTATGTTTGATATAGGTGGTTCTTGCTCGTGTATGTGAATGGTTAGTGGTATCCGTTAGGATTCACTATGGCGTAGCAGAGCGCGATGTTACGCTACTCGTCGTTCGAGGCCAAAAGGGCGTTGATTGATGAAGCATGACTTTCGGGTCCGCTGACTTCATCATGGTATTGGTGATTGATGAAGCATGACCTTTAGGGTCCGCTGACTTCATCATGGGAGTATGCGATTGGTGGAGCATGACCTTCGGGGTCCGCTGATTTCATCATGAGCGAGGTGTTATATCGGTGAAGCATGACTTTCGGAGTCCGCTGACTTCATCCGGTGTTGAGATTGGTGAAGCATGACCTTCGGGGTCCGCTGACTTCATCATGGGATTATTGATTGGTGAAGCATGATATTCGGGTTCGCTGACTTCATCATGGTAGTGAATCGCGTGTAGTTCGGATTCACTAAGGCGCGTGTGTTTTCGGCCAGCCTTCGTGTTGTGTGATCTGTCGGTTGTTTTATACACCGATGGTGGGGTCGTAAGGACCGTGATGTTGATCTGTTGGTTGTTTTATACACCAATGGTGGGGTCGTAAGGACCGTGTTGTGTGATCGATCGGGTGTTTTTATACGCCGATGGTGGGGTCGCGAGGACCATGTGGTATGATCAGTGATGCGATAGCCGTGTTTCGCTCACGTGTTGTTACGGGTGTGACGATATTCGATTTTGTACACCTTTGGATTTGGCGTTTTCATAGTCGTTTTGGGCGCTATCGGTTTTAGCCTTTTGATTATGATGTTACGGTAGTTGCGTATTGATCGTATTGCGCACTACAAGGGATGTTTAGTGATTGGTGTTATCCGTCAGGATTCGTTGGTTCGGTCTTCATCGTTTCGGATTGTTGACCTTAGGTTGAGACTTGGTTGCTTTTAGTGTTGTACTCGGTAAGGGTACGCTAAGGGGTTGATATCTCTGTACGAGATTGGTTGAGTTTTCCCGATGTTAGGGAATGAGCATGGTTTTAGTGCTCGGATTGTGGATTTGATAAATCGCGGGTGACGATTTAGTTGTTAAAGGCAATTCAGTGGGAAGAATTGCTTAGGAAAGTCGGTTTGGACTTATGTTTGAGGACCGTGAAGTGTGGTCCGTTTGGTTAAATGACAAGGATCACGAGGACGTGATCGAGTCTAAGTGGGGGAGAGTTGTAACACCCCATTTTTCCCCGTACATGATTTATAGGTGTATTGTGTATGTGCGACAGGCGTATGAAGGGTTCGATACATGTTTGGGTGTTAAAGTCTTGTATGCGAGAAAATGTGTCAGGCCACGTTGGGTGTCGCGGCGCGACAAAGGGAGCCGCGGCGCGGCGTTTCAAATAAATCCAGATCAGAAAGCTTGTTAACAAAGTCACCAGTTCGAGGCAATCGTCGCGGCGCGACGAATAGGCCGCGGCGCGGCGAATGGTGTGAACTGGCACCAGATTCTTGTAAATTTAAATGAAGTTCAAGGGCATTTTGGTCTTTTCACGATTGAGCCAGATTTGAGGCTTTAACCTCATCCACCCATTCATTTCCTTATTTTCTTTTATCTTTTCTTTTCATTTTCTCTCAAGAAAACTCAAACACCCAAGTGATTCAAGTGGAATTTTGGAAAGGAAGAAGTGGGTTTTGATCTTTGGCGTAGTCGACAAGTGTGTTCTCCTCGTTCTTAGCTACACGGTGATACTAGTGGTAAGCTCTAACTCCGAAATTCATTTTCGTGTTCATCATTCAAGTTTAGGGCTTTTGATTGTATGATTCATAGGTGAAACCCATTTAGTTGTTAATTGAAGGTTAACACCAAGATTCGGGTTTTTTGTTGTTAATGTCGGGTTTTGGGTTTGGTGTGCAAGTTCATGCTTGTAAGACTTGTAAATGGTGTATAATCACTAGTATTAGTGATTATTGAGGTTTTGGGGACATTTAGGGTTCTTGGAGTTGACTAATTTTGACTAGAGCCAAAATTAGGGTTTGGTGATGATTTTGACCCGATTGTTGATTTATTAAGGTTTATAAACTTAAAATGGATTAAGTTGAAGTATTAAACCGAGTTAAATGTGTTTTGGTGTCAAGACTTGTAAACGGCGAGATTTTGACTTAATGGGTCAAAATTAGGGTTTTGGGGTCAAAATGGGTGAGACATGTGTTTAACACTTGTGTTTGGGTTTACTTGGCATATTAGGACCATTTTCACCCGTGTTAGTAATTATTGGTTAGTTTGGGCGCGGTTTGTACTTGGAATTACATTTGGGTCGAATTTGCACTAAGTGTCAAATTGGGTTGGTTTGTAAATCCAATCTAAGTGTGTTGTTGAATTTGTGATAATGGAATAGGTACTTTCCATTGACGAGTTGCGGATTACTTGGTTGCATTCATCAAGGCTTAAGGTGAGTGTTAATATCCTATATGCATATGTATGTGTAGGATGGGTGCGGGTCGGGTGAAGTGGTTCTCGGTTATAGAGCTCACTTCACATATAGGTGGATTGATGGACTTGTGTGTAGGTCCAATTGGCACGGTTGTGCGTTTTGGCTGACCATCTTTGACGAGGTACACACCTTGCGTGTACTCTATCACATGGGCGTGTGATGTGGATTATATAACCCCAATGGCGAAGGGTTAATATTGTGAGTGGAATAATTATGCGTGTACGTATATAATGTATTTATTTGTGTAGTATGAATGTGGTATTGTCGCGGTGTTCAAGACACCACATTCTAAGTAACGAGTAGTAGTGTCGCGGTGTTTAAGACACTACTCATTGTTTGATTGGCATGTGGTATTGTCGCGGTAGTTAAGACACCACATTGTCATGGGAGTGGAATTGTCGCGGTGTTCAAGACACCACTCATTATTTTGATTGACGTGTGGATTCGTCGCGGTGTTTAAGACGCCACATTGTCATGGGGGTGAATTAGTCGCGGTGTTTAAGACATCACCCGGGGGATTAGTGATTACGCGGTGTTTAAGTAACGCTAATGGATGTTACGAACTCCGACGGTCTCTTATGAGTATCGTCCCTTGTACGATTGGTTAACCATGGTTATTGTGTTGTAAGCGTAAGCAAATTATGTTATTCGAGAGATATATACATATATATACATATATATTGTATACATATAATGTTGTATTGTCGTGTTGTAGCTAACCCTCCAGGTGTAGCTTATTGGCATTGTTCACATCGTTGTTGGCAAACTTATATTTTGTTGATGTATCTTTAGCTCATTGCTTAGTGATCTTACGGTATGCTTAGACTAGCTTGCCTTTATGTTTGGATGCTCCGGTATGCGGTATTTGCTATTTTGTGGCGTGTCCATTTTATGCATATATATGTATGTAGTATATTCTCACTCACTGAGCGTTAGCTTACCCTCTCGTTGTTGATATTTTTATAGGTTCGCATGCTTGGCGGCTCGGGTAAGCTTGGGAATTAGAGATCTCGGCTAGGGTGCTTTATAAGATCTTGCTTTTGGACTCGATTAGGATTTGGGTAGCGTAGTCCCAAATCACCATGCTCGGTTTTGTGTAAACGTAACTAGTCGGGTCATAATGATTATAACCGGTTTACGATTTAATTAATGAACCATTGTATTAAGGAGTTTAAATCATTAATGTATGTTTTAAGTTCGATGAACTTACTTTGATAACAAATACGTTTTGGAATATGTGTAACGGGACCTAAAGTATTATTTAACGCGTATTAAAAGGAAAAAATTTTATGGGCCGGTTTTAATACGGGTTGGGTTGTTTCATTATCATTGTGAATAGAATTATTATTTTTTATATAAAATATTATTATTATTATTACAGTAAAAATTAGAAAGTATCGTTATTATTATCATAATTAGAATTATCATTTTATAATTAATATCATCATTAGTAAATATAAATATAAATATTGCTATTATTATTATTAGTATAATAATAATAATAATTATTATTATTATTACAAAATAATACAACTTTTACTCAGTATTATTATTATCAATATTATTTTATCAAATAAATATGTGATACAAAGATATTTTTACCACACATAATATAATTACACTAATAATACATACCACTATATTTTTATGATATTAAGTGAACTTTAAAAACTTTATTACTTAAGATATATAAAAGTATATTTTTATCATATATAAATTTTAATATAAATTTTTATTTATTAATAAAGGACTTGTATTATTTACTCTAATAAAATCTGATAAATATATTTAAATATATAAAATGACTATATTTAAGTTATATAATAAACATGTATAGATTTTGGAAGTCATTTTGAGTCAAGTTGACTTTTGTTGACTTTTGCATGTCGAACTCGAGCATTAGGATTGTGATACACTACGACTTGACCTAAATTGTTAGACATATATTGACCAACATATAAATATATATACTTAATATAGGTTCATGAATCCGAGGCCAACCCCGCACTTGTTCAGTGCCGTCATTTGCATTATTGCTACGAAATACAGTATCGTGAGATCATTTGATCCCTTTTTATTAAATGCTTTTGCAATATATTTTTGGGACTGAGAATACATGAAATGCTTTTATAAATGTTTCACGAGATAGACACAAGCAAAACATTCCTCGAATGAATTATTATACAGACAGAAGTTCTGTAAGTTATTATATCGAATATTTCCCCCTGATTATTATAGCTTGGTAACCTAAGAATTAGGGAAATGGCCCCTAATTGACGCGAATCCTAAAGGTAGCTACCGGGTTTAACTCCCCCACCCAAAATGTTCACTAGACAGAAGAGCTAGTGGGCGTGGTGTTTAGTACTTCGAGGTTTATATATTACAGACTGAAAGTTCTGTTTATTTTGGGGATATTCACGATGCGCATTAAATGTTAAGGTCAGTTATCAAGCAAAGGTTATATATAGAAGGAATGATTTTATACACAGGTTATGTGTATGTTATTTTGTACACGAGATATGTGTACGGTTATTAAAAATCGCGAGGCAACCTACGGGGGAGAAAAGGATACGAACCTACTCTGCCAATCATTTATGAAAAATGGTTTCGTACATGAGATATGTGTACTGTATTTAAATCTTGTGGTCTATCAAAATTACTGAATTTTTATGGTTTTACGATAAACTTATGAACTCACCAACCTTTTGGTTGACACTTTTAAACATGTTTATTCTCAGGTATGAAAGAAATCTTCCGCTGTGCATTTGCTCATTTTAAAGATATTACTTGGAGTCATTCATGGCATATTTCAAAAGACGTTGCATTCGAGTCGTTGAGTTCAACAAGATTATTATTAAGTCATTTATAGTTTGGATATATTATAAAATGGTATGCATGCCTGTCAACTTTCGATGAAATGAAAGTTTGTCTTTTAAAAACAAATGCAATGTTTGTAAAATGTATCATATAGAGGTCAGAACCTCGCAATGTAATCAACTATTGTGAATCGTTTATAATCGATATGAACGGATCATTTCATTGTTGCCATGATCAGCGAGTAGTTATCTTTAGTGTATGCTATGATATAACCAGTTATAATGCTGAAATAGTATTATGGTTTGCGTATGGTTTTGAAATACTTTCCGATTATGCTTTAAACTCAATCACTTTTCCAACTAATAGAACGTAGTTATTGGCTCTGTTATTGGGAAGTCGCGAACCCCGATCCAGAGTTGTCATAACCCGTCCTTAACCATAAGAACAAGTTAGGTAACGTATGATTTCATTGCGAGGTATTGACCTCTATATGCGACATTTTTAAAAGAACAACTGCATTTATTTTACATTACAAACCATAACTCTTATGATAATACAAGCTTTAGACAATATAAAGATGATTATCGTTTAGCGATAATCTTAGACTTACAAACTTTACATGTGATGATAACAATACGATTTCTAGCATATTTTACATTACAAATCCTCCGATATGCAGTTTTATTTTTGACACAAATATGCATACTCAAGATCTTGTTTAAATTCAACATGTTGCAGCGGAAGCTTCTAATTATCACCTGAGAATAGACATGTTTAAAACGTCAACATAAAGTTGGTGAGATATAGGTTTTGGCAGCAATATATATATATATAGACCACAAGATTTCATATATAAACGTTTTAATAAAAATATTCTAAGTGGCTGAGCACTTGGTAACCATACTTAACATTTAATCACGTCGCATATTGCCTTTATTATGAAATCTTACTACACCGTACCAAGTGTAGTCACAAAACGAAGTACTGTGCAACCGTTGAATACTGGTCGTCCAATCCGGTTGGGGTTGTCAGGCCCGATAGATCTATCAACAGGATTCGCGTTTACAATACCGCTGTAAATAACAGTTACCAAGCTACAGGGAAGTATGCCAGTGGTACAACTCAACGTAGAATATATTTTTCAGTTACTTGTGTCCATAACGTAAAACATAAAATACATGTATTCTCATCCCGAAATATTTAGAGTTTAAAAGTGGGACTATATACTCACTTTCGTCTTGAAGATATGTAATTTTGACTTGGTCTCCGATTGATATCACGAACCTATCCATATATAATATATCAATACCTTTTCTTTTTAAACAATCGTCACATATATATACTTATAATACTTTTAATACTTTTAATAATTCCTTAGTCCGTAGTTAGCAGTCCGATGTTAGTAATTCAATTTTAAATGGTTCATTTTTAGGTGTTTAATAAACCCCCAATGAAATAAATAAAAACCCCCATCGTATATGTATTGGTCGAGATTAATCTTGACCCACGGTACCGGTGTTGTCAAATGACGTGTTGCGTACATAAAGTACCGGTGTTGTCAAATGACGTGTTGCGTACAATCATGGGATCTTATGATTAATCTTCTCGTATTGTTTACGGGTGATCCTGAACCATATAAAATTAAATTATGAGTACATATATATAAAATATCATGTTATTTTAAAAAGATGTGATTTATTTAATTTTCTCCAATTATTTTCGTAGCTAAACTAGTCTTAGATATCCGATCTCGTTTTGGTCATAGTTTCTTCGTTACAACTCCGTTTTCGTTGATTCAACTTGCCACTTCCTTGGATCGAGTCCCTCTTTAAGACTATGAACTGTAAATACCTTAGTTTGTATTCGAAATCACAGGTCATAGGTCAAACTTTAGTGAAACTTATGAAGTTAATCATTTTTGTTACAAAAATATCATTTAATGACCATTTTTCTAAAAATACTTATACTTTGAATTAAATCATAAAATTTTTATGTGTCATCATATTCATAAGAAATATCATTTTTCCAGAATATAAACCTCCAATTCAAAGTTCAAGATGGTTTTTAATTATCCAACCCAAAACAGCCCCCGGTTACACTCCGACGTCGTAAAAACAGTTTTTAAGGTGTTCTTTGAAAAACCAAATTATACCTTGTTAAATTAGCATATATTTAAGTTATATTACAGGTCTTGAAGTATTTTAAAAGTTAAGTTAGAAGGATCTATTTAGTTTGCAAACAAGTTTGAAAACATTCAAACTATGTTCTTGTTGTTAAAATTTTATACCACAAAATAAGATAGCTATATATATATGAATCGAATAAGGTTATGAACAAAGTTACTACCTCAAGTTACTTGGACAAGATTGCTGTAAAAGAGGTGTAAGAACCTAGAACCAAAAGGGTGATGGAATTGGATGAAAGATTGGAAGTAAGTTTGTGTTCTTGGAAGGATTCTTGAAGTGTTTTTGTAAGAGTTTTCTTATGGTGATTAAGTGATGTTTTTATGGCTAGATCTTCATGGATATTAGCTGAATGGTTATGGAGTTTAAGACTCTTAAAAGTGTGTGTGTTTTTAGCTAGAGGTTTGAGGTAAAAATGAATCAAAAATTGAAAATGGATGGAGTATAAATGGTGATGTAAAAGGTGTATAAGTTTGTAATTTTGTGAAAAAATCTTTTAATCATGTGAAATTGTCATACTAGATAACAAAAGTAGTTACCTTATACATAAGGCATTGAACAAGGGCTGGTTGGTGGTGATTTGATGTGTATATACCAATAGTAAATACGTATAGAAGCTAGGTATGATACGAGTACATGTACTCTAGATATACGTATAGAAATTTTGTGAAAAATGGAATGAGAATTCAAATATAGCTATCTTTTGTGAATACACTTATATTGTTTTATGTATTTAAGTCCTTAAAAAGTGATTAAATACATTACTTATACGATATATGTATAAACATTATAGGTCATAAGTATTTATGTCAAATAACGTTACGTATGGTTATCGTTTTGAAAACTTAAGTTAGTAGTTTCAAAATATACTTATAACTTATTGTTATTAATACAAAATGAGATATTAAAACATTCTTGGATCATGTTAAATATGTATATATACATATATATACACAAACGTATAATTATCATATATTGTATAGTTCATGATATCATCGGTCAAACTAGACGGTCAAACGTTGTGTAAAACTCATTTCAAAAACATAAGTCTCAACAATTTGGATTGCTTATCATGTTGGTAAGGTTTAATTTATGTAAATATTAATCTTATAAGTATAGAACGATCGAAAAAGTGCGGGTCATTACAGTACCTACCCGTTAAATAAATTTCGTCCCGAAATTTTAAAATTGTACCTATTTTGCGTCATCGAGAAACAAGTGTGGATACTTTTGTTTCATCTGATCCTCTCTTTCCCAAGTAAACTCGGGACCTCTTCGAGCATTCCAACGAACCTTAACGATCGGTATGCTGTTCTGCTTGAGCCGTTTAACTTCACGATCCATGATTTCGATTGGTTCTTCGATGAATTGTAGTTTTTCATCGACATGGATTTCTTCAAGAGGAATGGTGAGGTCTTCCTTTGCAAGACACTTCTTAAGGTTTGAGACGTGAAATGTATTATGTACTCCGGCGAGTTGTTGCGGTAACTCGAGTCGATAAGCTACCGGTCCAATGCGTTCGATGATCTTGAACGGGCCTACATACCTTGGGTTTAGTTTACCCCTTTTTCCAAAACGTATTACACCTTTCCAAGGTAACACCTTTAACATAACCATGTCACCGATCTGAAACTCTAATGGTTTCCTTCGAACATCGGCGTAGCTCTTTTGGCGACTACGGGCTGTTTTCAATCTCTCCTTGATTTGTACTATCTTCTCAGTCGTTTCGTGTATGATCTCGGGACCAGTTAATTGTCGATCTCCTACTTCATTCCAACAAATAGGAGATCTACACTTCCTTCCGTACAATGCTTCGAATGGCGCAGCTTTAATGCTCGCATGATAACTATTATTATACGAGAATTCTGCTAATGGTAGATATTTATCCCATCCGTTTCCAAAATCGATCACACATGCCCTGAGCATGTCTTCAAGAGTCTGAATTGTTCTTTCACTCTGCCCGTCAGTTTGCGGATGATATGCGGTGCTCATATCCAAACGAGTTCCTAGTGCCTCCTGTAGTGATTGCCAGAACTTTGAGGTAAATCTACTATCACGATCAGATATAATGGAAATAGGTATTCCATGCCTTGAAACTATTTCCTTTATATATAATCGTAATAATTTCTCCATTCTATCTGTTTCCTTTATAGGCAAGAAATGTGCAGATTTGGTAAGACGATCAACAATTACCCAAATGGTGTCGTATCCCCAGGCAGTCTTTGGTAACTTCGTGATGAAATCCATGGTAATACCATCCCATTTCCATTCTGGGATTTCTGGTTGTTGAAGTAACCCTGACGGCTTCTGGTGTTCTGCTTTGACTTTGGAACAAGTTAAACACTCCCCAACATATGTTGCAACATCTGTCTTTAAATTAGGCCACCAATAATGTGTCTTAAGATCTTGGTACATCTTTCCAACTCCAGGATGTATCGAATATCTTGTCTTATGTGCCTCGTTCAATATCAACTTCCTTAATCCACCCAACTTTGGTACCCAAATACGATTTGCAAAATATCGAATTCCATCTTCCCGCATAACGAGTTGCTTCACATACTTCTTCATTATTTCATTTCCTATATTTTCTTTAGTAAGTGCTTCTCGTTGAACTTCTTTGATTTGTGAGTTGAGATTCATGCGAATTTTTATGTTCATCGCTCGTACTCGAATTGGTTCTCGTTCCTTTCTGCTTAGTGCGTCAGCCACCACGTTCGCTTTCCCGGGATGATAACGAATTTCACAATCATAGTCATTTATTAACTCAACCCACCTACGTTGCCTCATGTTCAGC